>NC_135669.1:21492118-21805462 GCF_964188315.1 Podarcis muralis
CAGTGAAAATAGACACATCCCCTCCGACATTTCTCCCATGAAAATAGGGATGTCCTAAGGCAGGTGTATCCAAAGTCCGGCCCGGGCTTGCGGCCCCCGGGCTGGTTTCAAATGCCCCCCCAGGCAATTTTGAAAAAACAATCTCTTGCGGTCCCTGAACGCCTGACCACCAAAGCCATTTCCTTTTTGTGGTCTCGTCACAAGCTCTCAACTCTGTGTGGAGGCATGGCTAGCCCCCATGCCATTAGCGAGTTCCCGGCTGTGTCACTCCTTGGGTCAACCAATCTGGCCGACCGGGGGGGAGGAGGCTAGCTAAATACATACATACATACATACATACATACATACATACATACGTACATACATACTACAGTACACGATTGGGACGTTGCTGCTGCAGCGATGGCGATGGCAGAGGGGCCACCGCCGCCTTGACCCAGTGCCAGATTTATGTATAGGCTAAGTAGGCTGAAGCCTAGGGCCTCTAAATCTAGGGGGCCTCGCCAGCCCACCCGCTCCCCAGCAGGCAGTCTCCCCTCTCCCAAAATTGCAAACCCAAGACTTCATGTGAGGGCAGGGCAACTCAGGCCCAGCAACTATGAGACTCAGGGCTAGCCAGTGGGGCCCAATTTGAAGCAGTAGGGCGCAACTTGATTTTTTTTTTTTTTGCAAGGCCCCAGTTCACAGCCAAAGTCTGCAAAATCTTATAGATATAAATTAAATCATTGGTGCGTGGGCCCCCTTAGGAGTGACACGTGGGGCCCAATTTGGCCCAGTTGCTCCAATTGCCTTAAGGTCAGCCCTGATGAGACTGTGCAGGGGTTGGACTGTAAAGCCTGCACCTTCTAGGTCCCTTGTGTCACTATTCAGAGTACAGACTCAAGGACTTGTAATGGAAATAATGGGGGGGGGCACTTATTGGAAATCAGTTTTGTCACCTCTCCCCTCCCCAAAAAAACCCCTGAAACAATGAGCCCAGCCACCTTTTATTCACAGTCACATAAGCACTACACTACAACATGGCCATAAACCTGTACGTTCAACCGCTGAAATATACATTCAATATGTAGCAATGAAGATTTATGTTACTGCTTTATGAATGAACATGGTGTTTTATGATTGGACTCTGTATTTTGTGAATTACCTAAGAGCCACCAATAGGGAGCTCTAGAATCTGACAGCTAACCAACTGGGTATTACCAAACAGTGACCCCCTATTGCTGAAAGCAGGTAACGAGCAGGGAATGCTTCAGCTCAGCCTTTGCACTGTTTACTGAGCACCTCCTGCTGTGCAGATAATGGAGAAAGCTCATAAATTGTATCCCTTCTGGCATCCTGGCCAACTGTGCTACGCTGGTGTAAACGCTGGTGCACCAGAAGCCCAGAATAGCAGCAAATAAAATCCGCTTGTATGTCAGCGACTGATAAGACTTGTCAACCAGTTCTTCCAAAGCCTTCCTAAATTATAAAACTCCAAAATACATGCCAAAAGAGACCAGGCCTGGGAAGAGCAAGGCATACAATGGGCGCCACCATTGAAAAGGCCCTGCTCCGTGTAGCTCCTGCCTTGTCATTTGATAGGGTGCCCACTTGCCCTCCTTCTTGACATGGAATGCTCTCTGTTGGAGTCTCCAGGTCCAGTACAAAGATCATAAGAAGGTCTCCGGCCTCCCCAGACATGTTCACTTCATCAAATCTTGCCCTCTTTGAAAAAAGTTTGGACACCACTGTCCTAAGGAAAAGCAGGACATTCCGGGATCACATCAGGAACTGGAACAGCTTCTGAAAATCTGGGACTGTCCCTGGGACACTATACCTTCCCTGTTGTACACAGCATACCTTGAAATACCAGTTGCTGGGAATTATAAGCGAGGAGAATGTTGCGGCACTCAGGTGCTGCTTGTGGGCTTCCCACATGAGAGCAGAGCAAATGCTGGAACAGATGGGCCTTTGGCCTGATCCACCAGGACTCTTCTTACGTTCTCATGTGGGGGCAGCCCCTAATCTAGGTGGCTTTGAAGAAGTATCAGACAAATTTGTAGAGTCCCACAATGGCTGTTGCATCTCTCAGTAGCTACTAGCCACAATCGCTCATGGAACCCACATGTATAGATGTCTGAATATGTTGTTTCAGCTTTGTGATGTTTCTTCTTCTTCGGGGCTTTCTCTATCCCTGGGCATCTGCCCTCTTGTCATTTGAAACACATACGCCCCTCTTGGGGACCTTTCATTCATAGAGCTAGCGGCACGAGCGAAAAAATGTTCTAATTGCATATTGATCGAGGTTTGTTCAGCGGCGAGTCTTGTGTTTGAAAACTGGGCTAATTTTTTCTCCTGCTGAGATCTCAGGGAAATGTAAACCGACCAGAAATGCACGCCGCACATCCTCTTGTCTCTTCACAGGTTCTCTGTGAAATTGCCTAGAGGTCAATTCCAGGAGTGGGGAACCTCAGGCCTGGGGGCCAAATGCAGCTCTGAAAGCCTCTCTAGCTGCCCCTCAGGACTTCCCCCAGGCCACACCCTTCCCTGGCCACACCCCCTCTCCCCAGGCCACATTCCTTATCACCTCAGCTAGTTTTGAAAATTTCATGAAATTAGGGCCACATTAAATTTGGCCACTGGTCACATACAGTCCATGGACCACAGATTGCTCCCCGAAGAGCTAGGGCCTTCTAGAGGCATACCTCTCAAGTGTCCTGGTAAAACTGAGACACCCCCTTTTCTCACATGTGAGCTCAGCAGCCATTTGGGGTTTTGAAATCTCACCCCGCCCAAAAAAGGCATATTTTGGGGGAACGACTGTGGCGTTTGCCTCCTAGGTGGGTCATAAGGAAAGGGTTAAAATGAGTGTGATGTGATTGGCCAGTGGAAACTGATAGGAGGAGCTATGGTTAGAGGGGGAGTTGTGTGAAAGTCAGTTGAGAGTTGAGAGTTGAAGAAGGAAGAGGGAGGATATAAGTCTGTGGGTTGGTCGAGTTGTGTGGTGAAAGAGTGAGAGGAATTGTTAGGTGGAGTCAGATAGTTAGTTGCGATAATCAGTTTGAAGTTGTTAGGAATGAATAGGACAGTTAAGGAACTAAGATTAAGAAACTGCCAAGAAAAATTAACTGAAACATAAGCTTGTTCATGCCTATAAAATAAACTTGATTATTTGTTAATGTTACCAATTGACTGGACTCCGTGTGTACCCGTGAGAAACGGGTTGGTGGCAGCGAAGAAAGCAATTACAGTAGTGGCACAGGGTCAATAGACCATCAAATGTCCGGGGGCCCTGTGTGATCGCCACAAAGACAAACTCACACTGCACCCCAAAATGTGTGTTTCTGGGCACCATGCTCTTATGTAAGAGCACAGCCCCCCTCCCCAAGTTGCATCTTCCGGTGTCACAATCTCACATGGGTCACATGACTCCTGGAGACGCATGGCCCAGTTTTTCACCTTGATGTGTTGCAAAGTATGTGGAGGCATATCTGATCCTTGGATGCACAACAAAGGAGAGAGCTATTGCTTGAGAACAGAAGGTTGGACTAGATTGGCCTTGGACCTGATTCCATCTCCCTTCCTTCCTTTTCCCTCTGTCCTATCCCTAATCCCTATCCCTCTGCTTCTTCCCCTTTCCCATTTTCTCCTCTTCGCTGACTTCAAAATTCCTGTCGTCGTCCCCCCCAAAGTCCCTTTCCCCATTCCAATGCATCTGCTGCTGCTTCTCCCCTAGCCTTGATTAATCGGCGGATGTTTTTGCATAAACTACTTTTGGCCACAGCTCAGAGCAATGCCAGGAGATGTTTGATCACTGCTGGTGCCACCGGCAAGAGGAGTCAGTGCTGGGCCACAGTGATTCATGGGCATTAGTGGAGCATGTAATTAAATGGGAACTGTCTCCCTTCCCTGCACTATTGATGGAGGAAGCCGCGGCTTTCACAACTCAACCCCTCCTTGATGTTTTCCATGCGGTGTGTCAGCACCAGACAAGGCCTGTCAAACATCACCTTGAAGCAAAGACGTGTGCAACGCGCTCATCAATCCAAACATCTAACACTTCAGGAAGCAGGCTTTCTCTCTCTTGTCCTCCCTCATGCTCACGCATTAACTCCTTGCTGGATGTCAGCTAGGAGGCCGGCGCCACAACAGAGTGTCAAGGGCGGGTTTGCACATTCTTGAACATCACTTGATTTCTTACCACTCAATCACTCCACATGTCAGCCTGATTCGCACATGCAAGGGCATGATCTGCATTCTCTAAACTGAGTTACGCTCAAGACTGATCCATAAATACATATTTCGATCTCCTGCAAGTGTGTATGGACCACTGGAGAAATAACAGCCCAGGAAGAGTTTTCATGTAAGCCTTTCCTCTTTGCCTTGGTTTTGGCGGGGAAAGTTCACATATTCATTCACTAGTCTATCTACTGTCATGGCTGTTGAGCAATCAAGCACATGTGTGAATCAGGCTGATATGATCACTAGTGATTAGGGATGTAAGAGACTTGTTTTCCATTTTGCCCTGTCTTCGTTTGTATGCAGCGCTGCTTCCGTTCCATTGCAGTTTGTCTTCCAGCAAAACCTGCATCGTTCTTCTTGCCCAAAACTATGTTATTCATCTTGCTGTTGGCGGTGGTGAAGTGATGTAACTTATGCAATCTACTTAATTAATCACATAAATTATATTGTCGTTACGTTATTCCACCAATTCATTTCAATGCAAAGGAAACACAATCAATAACGTATAGTTTGCAGACTAAAAGCAACAACAACAATGAATATCGATCTTATACTCTGGATTAATTTTTATTCTGGGCGCGGGGCAAATAAGTGAGCACTGTCAGTTTCTACTCCTGTTTCCATTTTCACAGGAATTACCTGACATCCCTCCCATTTATGGGTGGGAACCAAGTTGATCATAACACAACCTGGCTGAAGATGTGCAAGGTGATGGTGACTACTACTACTACTACTACTACTAATAATAATAATAATAATAATAAATTTATTATTTCTACCCCACCCATCTGGCTGGGTCTCCCTAGTCACTCTGGGCGGTTTCCAACATTAAAAGATTCCAAGATTAAAAATACATTAAAGCGTCAGTTATTAAAAACTTCCCTAAGCAGGGTTGCCTTCAGATGTCTTCTACCTGTAAATGTCACATAGTTCTTTATTTCTTTGACATCTGATGGGAGGGCGTTCCATAGGGCAGGTGCCACTACTGAGAAGGCCCTCTGCCTGGCTCCCTGTAGCTTCACTTCTCGCAGTGAGGGAACCACCAGAAGGCCCTCGGAGCTGGACCTCAGTGTCTGGGTTGAACGATGGGGGTGAAGCCGCTCCTTCAGATATACAGGACCGAGGCTGTTTCTCTCCATGGTGCTCAGTCAATGATGGCACAAGGAGGCATTACTACTTGACAGGGGTGCCAACTTGAATAAAATATTGTGGGGACCCAGGTAAGCCCCTCCCCCACATAATCAACCACATGATGCAGTGCACACAGACCATTTGAATGGGAATTCCTATCAATTTTGGGGAGGGCACCCCGGCCCCTTCAAATATATTACAGCGGTACCTCAGGTTACATACGCTTCAGGTTACATACACTTCAGGTTACAGACTCCGCTAACCCAGAAATAGTACCTCGGGTTAAGTACTTTGCTTCAGGATGAAAACAGAATCGTGCAGTGGCAGCGTGGCGGCAGCAGGAGGCCCCATTAGCTAAAGTGGTGCTTCAGGTTAAGAACAGTTTCAGGTTAAGAATGGACCTGCGGAACGAATTAAGTACATAACCAGAGATACCACTGTATTGTGGGGCTGAAGCCCCCACAGCCCCTGGGATTTGGCTCCTATGGTACTTGATGCTGTGATGCTGTGCCTGCACCTGAACCAGTCCCCTGATCTGTTTTATAGTAAAGAGACCAGTGAAGTACTTGTAGGTCTTACATCACCTTTCATTTCAGCAGGGTGACTGAAATAACTGCTTTCTTTATAATTGCTCTGTCATCACGATCGCTGATAACAATGATAGCATTATGTACCCGGCTCGGCAGGGTGTGTGGCTTTGAGTATTGGAGTGGATTTTTCTTCTCTCCTATCACTAGAACTTGTGGGCACCCAAAGAAGCTGAACGCTGGAAGATTCAGAACAGATGAAAGAAAGGATTTCTACACACAGTGCAAACTATGGACCACAAGGGGCAGTAGCGACCACCAACTTAAAAAGGTAAAGGTAAAGGTAAAGGGACCCCTGACCATTAGGTCCAGTCGTGACCAACTCTGGGGTTGCGGCGTTCATCTTGCTTTATTGGCCGAGGGAGCCGGCATACAGCTTCCGGGTCATGTGGCCAGCATGACTAAGCCGCTTCTGACGAACCAGAGCAACGCACGGAAATACCGTTTACCTTCCCGCCGGAGCAGTACCTATTTATCTACTTGCACTTTGACGTGCTTTCGAACTGCTAGGTTGGCAGGAGCAGGGACCGAGCAACAGGAGCTCACCCCGTCGCGGGGATTCGAACCGCCGACCTTCTGATCGGCAAGTCCTAGTCTCTATGGTTTAACCCACAGCACCACCCGCGTCCCTTTACCAACTTAGGTAACTTCAAAAGAGTATTGGAAAAATAAGACTGTCAATGGTTACTAAGCATGGTGGCTATATTCTGCCTCCATGGTTGGAGGCAGGAAATGCTTCTGAACAGCAGTTGCTGGAAACCATATGGGGAAGGGTGCTGTTGTGCTCAGTTCCTGTTTGCAGATTTCCCACAGGCATTTGCCTGGCCACTGTGAGAACATGATGCTGGACTAAATGGGTCATTGGCCTGATCCAGCAGGCTCTTGTGTAAGAACATAAGAATAAAACTGTAGCTGAGAGTGACTTCAAAACTTTCCCTATCCCCATCCCTCATTGTACAGCAGACATGGGGAAGCCATGGTTCTCCAGATCATGCTAAGCTACAACTTCCATCATCCCTTAGCATTAGCCTTGATTGCTGGGGCTGATGGGAGCTGGAGTCCAGCAACACTTGGGGGGACATGGGTCCTCCATCCCAGCTCTGAAGGGATCTTGGCCACCATTTTCCTTCTCTCACACACATGCGCCTAATCCAGAGGAAGTTGCTTTTCCACCTAAATTTCTCTTCCATGGAATCTGAGTCTGAAACCCAAGTTAGAGAATTACTGCTGTTGTTACTAGAATATCTGAAAGCCCCTGAATAGTTATGTGGTGCTGTGTTGTGAATCAGAGGTCAAGATTGCCAGCAACTGAACACCAAGTGAATGTAGAAAATCAAAAATTTGCACAGGATGGGACATTTGGTGTTGACCTGGCATTGATGTTTGTAAACTAAAAAGACTGCAACCAGCCAGTTTTGTAGAGGATCATTCCCTGTGCTTCAGACCACTTCAGTTGTTAAAGCTTCTTCTGTGCAAGATGACAGTTCACAGATTCTGCCCTGCTGATGAACGTTCTCTGCACAAAGGTTCCCAGGTCTATTCTTCCCATATTAAAAAACCCAGAGGCTCTCATGCCATTAGCGAACACACGTGGATTCTCATGGATCAGCCTGAAATGGTGACAGTCCTTCCCATCCTTGCTTCCATGGATCAAGCTCTCAGCCAATCTGCACCAAAGTGTAGTTTGAAATCTGGTGGAATAAACTCACCTACTATTTCTACTTCATTTAACTCAAGAGTTTCCCATTGACAAAATTCAGAGTTATGGGTACCCAGGTGGTTAGCTGTCTGGCATGAGGCTTGCCAGGTTCCCTGTAGTGATGTAGCAGCAAAGTCAATGGCAGGCAGAGGAGTCACTGATGTCACAGAGGCTGTGAAAGCCTATTTACCAGCTCTTTGCTCCCTTGCAAGAGTAGCACAATGTCACTGTGACATCAGAGCAGGTCAGCCAATGGCTGAAAAGGTGCCTCAGAGTTTATTAGGGGGTAGGTTTGGCAACCCATCAAACCCATCAGACTGATAAATGAGTTAGGTGGGCAGGGTTTAAATTAACAACAACAACAACAACATATTATTACTATTACAGTGGTACCTTGGGTTACATACGCTTCAGGTTACATACGCTTCAAGTTACAGACTCCACTAACCCAGAAATAGTGCTTCAGGTTAAGAACAGTTTCAGGTTAAGTATGGACCTCTGGAACGAATTAAGTACTTAACCCGAGGTACCACTGTATTCTTATTCTTATTTCCTTGGAACTGTGGTAATGCCTCTTCCTTTGTCTGGATAGAGGATAAAGAGGAGTGTGTGTGTGTGTGTGTGTGTGTGTGTGTGTGTGTAGAAACTAGCCTGCTGGTACAAAAGTAAGATTTTCATTGGTTTCTCCACCCACTTTTGCCTCTGGCTCCACCCACCACTGGCATGTGGCCCACAGAAGATTGCCCAGATGGGTTGAAAAAGTTCTCCCACTCCTTGGGTTGAAAAAGTTTCCCCACTCCTAGTCTATGTCTCAGAGCAAGTAAAGGAATGAAGCCAGACACATACCACCAAACAAAATGCCCAGAACAACTTAATTCAGCTGGGATTTAATTTTGGGCCACATATTTAAAGTGCTAACATATTTTCATTACCCCCCCCCAAAAAAAAGGAACATTCCACGCCATGGCCAACGTAGGCCTTACTAACAACAATAAATATTACCACCAACTTTGGGTGAGGAAGTGCATCACTCCCTTTTCTTTGCTCTGCAGAGGGTCTTGAGGGGGCAGGAGGAAGCCAACAGCACCATTTGTCCTGATATTCACATTTCCTCAGATGGCTCACCTGCCTCTTGCCTTAGGCAGGAAATGACATCACAGCTCCAGGCAATGGCTCCGAACTGGAAATAGGTGGTGTCAAGGAGTCAAGAGGAGGTGCCGCCATCTTGCTTTTGGTCTCATCACCATTGGCTTCCCATTGTTTTGTTTTTAAGCTTGCAGGAAATGGCTGAGGTAGTGTGAACACAGTTTAGCTTGTGTGTCAAAGGAAGGGGGCGGTAAAGCTAAACATCAGGATGGGGGAGGGGGCACAGGGGAGAAGTGAAATCCAAAGTGAGGACCTAAAGTGCATGGGAAACAACACGGGGATCCAAAGTGCATCAAGCAATGTTAGCCTTCTTCAACCAAAGGTACAAAAATAAATGTTGGCTCAGCTAGGTTGTGACAGCCTCCATTGCACTGTTTCCCCTGGCAGATCTCCTCTAAGTTGTGAGACCCTTAATACCATAAGGGCAGAAAATATGGCTCATAAGAGCAAATGATCACTTAGGGGTGGGTGTGCCCTTTGCCCTGATGTCCTTGTGGGTCACTGGCAGAAGGGCACACATAGCTCACCCCATAAATAGGACGAGAAGATAATCCCAACCATTGACACATCTGTTTTCATAAATGCATCAATTTCTATTTTCTTCGGCACTATCCCAGGTGCTTCATGGTTTTTCTTCTTCCTTACGACCTACTCTTCTCCAAGACTTTGTTTCCTCCACCATCCTTTCTTCAGCACCCCCTGTCACAGGACTTCATAGCATCCTATTGCATGTGAGCAAAGAGGTGAGGTGGAGATGAATGTCCTTATCTATAACACTTGGAGGATGCAGGAAAATACACATGTGGTTTCACGCCCACCCACACTTCGAATATAACTATGCATATCTATATATCTGAGAGAGATACAAATGTACAGTCCCAAACTTGAGTTGTTGCTGTGTACAAAACTGAGACAGAGAGGAGAAAAAAGGGAAAGAAAATTGAAAAAACGTCAAAGGTCTGATCCTGCATTGGCTTTCATCCTTTGTTAAAAGCAAGGAGGTTACCTGAAATCATTCATCTCCACCTGCCTGAGTTGATTTGAGAGTTCCAATCAATTTTGTGCATAGCAAAACTGGGAGGCTGTTGATTCCTGAACTAAACTTAAAAGTTATAGATGCATTTCCCCCCCCCCCCCTTCCTAATTCAAGGCTTTTCCTTTTGGTCTCAGGTTAAAGGAACGTGTTTCTTTAAATCCACTTTGCAAAACCAAACAGCATTTTCCTTCTGAAACCTCTGAATTGACTGCCCCCTGGGTTAAAAGGAAATAAACAGGTCGCAGGAGGGCTAAGGGACAGGGACCATTTCTTTCACATGGCTATTCACTGGAGTTTTCTTTGCAATGACCTTTGCCTCAAGCTTTCATGTCATGCTTTGTTACATTTCTGGAAACAAGACCCATGAATGAATGGGAAGGATGCAGACAGGGCTCTTAAAGTGGGAAGGTTCTTTGCGGAGTGCAACAGGTTGCATTTGGAAGGAAGACAAGAGTCCCAACCTTCAGGACAGGTGTTATAGCAAGGGGGTACGTGTAGCGTTAACTTGGAAGTTTAACCATAGTGCAAAATTGTGTAAATGGAAAACAGACGGTGGACATTTGAGCAAGAGGCACATTCCATCCAGCAGAGGGCAGCAGTGGAAATGCACTGATGCATGGACACACCAAGCCTGCATGGAACGGAAGCCCCAAGGGGTCAAAATTAGATGGGGTTGGGAAAGAGGAAGATGTTCCTTAACAAACAAGGCAGAGGTTACAGCACAATCCAATGCATGTCGATTCAGAAGTACATCCCGCTCTGTTCAGTGAGGTTCACTCCCTTGCAACTGTGTTTAAGACCGCAGTCTTAACCTAACAATGAAAAGTACAAATGCATTGACACTTTTCAACAAAAACAGTAAAAATAAGAAACGGTGGATAGTAGCGATGGGGAGAAACCGGCACTCACACACAGACATCACACACACACACACACAACCCAGACACAATCCCCAATGGCTGGAGGGGGTGCAAGTGGGTGGGTTCAAAGGCCGTAGTTGATGTGTGATAGCTGGAAACACATGGAGATTATTTCTTTTGCCCCTCCTGTCTTCATTGCTTTTCTGCGGGGTTCTTTTTAAACATACTGTTCTTTGGGACAGATGTACGGAGCCCTGGAACCGGGAGGTGGGCAGCAAAAGGAAGCCTCAGAATGGCGGGATGAGTAGGCGTCTTCTGGGAGATATGACAAGGGACTATAGACATATGGTATTCTTGCCAGGTACTGGTCTTCACGTGAGTAACGGCAGCTTAGGTAATCACCCGCATCCGGTATCTCTGTGTGACGCTTTCCAAAGTTCTGTGGGGAAAGGGTGGGAGGAAGAGCCACAGACCGTAAAATCACAAGTTTAAACAACATTGTAATGCCTTACAGGGCACACAAGCCATTGCATTACCAAGGCTTCATTCACAGCATACGTTTAAAGCGCCATGATCCTGCTTTAATCAGGCATGGTTTCCCCCAAAGAATTCTGGGAGCTGTAGTTTGTGATGAATGCTGAGAGCAGTCAGGAGGCCACCCCCCCCCCACTCCCAAGCTACAAATCACAGAGTGGTTCCTCCTTCACATGGAACTTTGGGAATTGTAGCTCTCTGCAGTGAAACAGGGGCTTCCTAGCAACTCCTCAGCACCCTTAAAATACTACACTTCCCAGGATTCATTGAGGGAAGCCATGGCTGTTTAAAGTGGCATCATAGCACTTTAAATGTATGCTGTGAATGTGGCCTTATTCTGCCCAGCATAAGATGAGGATGGTATAAAGCAGCTTTTGCCAACCCGGTGCCTTCCAGCTGTTTGGGGACTATAGTTCCCAGCAGATGGGAGTTGCAGTCTGAAACAGCTGGAGGGTACGAGGTCAGTATAAAGAGCATCCTTCTCATTGCTTTATATGTCAGGCAGTTATGCCTTATCAATTTGTTTATTTCATGTTTAAAAGAATGTAGGAACATTTCTATTTTCCACCCTTCCATTGTAGGAAGAACAACCCAAATCAACTCTGGGTAGCTCAGAGCATGCTAAAAATATCAGAATGGTTTTCTGGGTGTTAGGATGCACATTCAGTGTCCTTTGGTTTTGCAGAACGCATTTAGCAGCGGTATCTTAACATCCCGAATTGAGCAGATGGCCATGCGTTGAGGGAATAATAAATACACAGAAAACAAATGAGTTTCAGTCATAAATTCGAGGGGAAAGTAGTAAATCGGTAGATGGCAGAGCAGTTTTTGAGATCATCCTATGCAGAATCCACTTCCAGATTTCCCACCCCTTCCTTTCTGAACTGCCATGATGGATAAGCAAATCTGCCAGTTTTGTGATGGACAGATCTGTCAGTTTCAGTTTTGCTTGGTTCCTTCTTTTACCTGTCATAAGCTCAGTTTTCTGTAGCACCAGTTTACAAATTTTATTTTTAAGGCCCCATGAAAATTCATAAGCCCTTTTTGTGCACATTACTCAGGATATATGTGCTTTTGCAAACCATTTCCCCTAATAGGATGCATCTTTATATGTTATTTTCACTAATATATACATTTCTATGCACACTTCCCTCAAATCTATGTATGTTTGCACACATCATTTCATTGGAAAACTGCACTGCATAATTTTGGAGAACTGAAAAGTTTGAAGGATGGCTGCGTTTTGGTTTGCACACTGTTTCAGTAAGTGAAAATTAAATAAGTTTGCATTTGAACTGTGAGCTGAACTAGGGTTGCCATGTTTCAAACAGTGAAAATCAGGACAGTGCTGCCAACTGCAGTATTCTGGATACGTCCGGACGTATGGCAACCCTAGCTGAACTGAATTTGTTCCTCATCCTGTTTTGCATGATAAAGCCTTAGCTTTGCTTTCCAGTGTTTTCAAATCTATCTACCACTTAGGAGTTTCAGGATGGATGGATCCAATGAAAAAAGTCAGTGTGAGACAACCTCACATATAGTCCTTGTGTTAGCTAGTCGCTACCAAAAAAACTGCAATCAAAAGGTCCAGCGCTTGTGTGGTCAAGTTGACAACCAATCCCAACATCATGTGCAGACACACAACTGAGACCCCCATATGCGCCCTATATTTGAAGCACTAGGATGCCACTTTAAACAGTCATGGCTTCCTCCTGGGGACTGCAAAGGTGCTCAGAGTTGGTAGGAGGCCTCTCACAGAACTGCAGTTTACAGCGTGGTTTAACCACCAGTCCCTCTTTCCAGGGAACTCTGGGAATTGCAGTTCTGCGAGGGAAATAGGGACTCTACTAGTAACTCTCAGCACCCCTAACAAACCACAGCTCCCAGGATTCTTTGAGGGAAGCCATGGTGGTTTAAAGTGGTATGATACTCTTTAAATGCATAGTGTGGATGGGGCCTGAATGTTTATCACGCTTAAACCATTTCAAAGCCTTCTGTTTCCCGATTCAGTCACCATGATCCAGAGAACAGAAGAAGAAGAAAAAGAGTCCAACTCTGAAAAACAATTCTCAGGGAAAAAGAAATCAAAGAAAAATCTGCCATGTCAGTTGCTCATCCCATTTTGCTGTCTCTCTATGGCAGGTGAGTGGCACTGAACTCACTCCCTTCCAAATGAGGGCATGCTCCAAATGTAAGCTCAGAAAATGGATAATTTTTATATAGCCTCTCATTTGTATCAACCCTTCTGTTATCCACCTTTGTAAATTGCTCCCCAGACCTATCAAGTGCTTTGGAGACTAGGCTGTGGGAGAAATGTATAATTTAGCAGACAATTCCACCTTTTCTATGTACTAAGCAGAGTTTGGCTACGAAGCTGGAAAACACTTGACGGAATCCATTGAATAGACAGTGCTGCTATCTAGGGCAAGCGGGAGACAATGACGAGGCAAATCTGTATCAGCAGAACATGCTTGTTTGGCACATGCAAATGTCATGCTCACCCCTCCCCTCTTTGCTATTTCGTTCCCCACAACCGAGGCAAATGAAACCAACACGAATTAGGAGAAAAGAGCAGGAGGCGTAGGAAAGGAGGAGGCAGCAGCATTCCTCTAAGTGCTATCAGCAATGGAGGTTTCCACCTTGGCTTTGGGAGCGAAGTTCAGGAGAAGGTGCACCACCCCTCACAAAACAAAAGTAAGAAGCATGCCTGCAAAGTCTTACGTTTCCGGGTTCCCGGCCTCCTTCTGCACATGGAACGTTCATAGGATTCCTAGCCTGTGTAGCTCATGCTATTGTTGCCCCATTCACACCCACCTGTCTCCAGCTAGCAGGGACACTGTGGCAGCTCTGCTTGGAAGGGGTTGCAGGAGAAGGCAAGCCTCACAGAGTTGCCACCAACAGATCCAAAATGGTGGAGAGCCAATGAGGAAGATGGCAGTGGCGTCTCCCACCCTGTTCCTTCCCTCTACTGATCTGGACCAGAGATGGGAGAACAAACACACTGCGATGGTGAAGAGGAATAGCAGGTCCAGGGGAGCTCTTGACAGCAGGCCTCTTTGTGGGATTAGGGCCCTTAACATATACCTAACTATGCCAAGCCTTGATGCTGACCCTGCAAGGTGGGTATTTATCTTTTATCAACTTTATAGTTGATGGAACTGGCAAAATGTCTCAACAAGGTTTCTGGGCATCCCTGCCTGAAACTCACAGGAAGTGTTAAGTAACTTCCTGTTGTGTGGGCGTTGCATATGGCTATGGATTTTGAGGGAGTTGGGTCTGTTTAGCCTGGAGAAGACTGAGAGCTGTGCACAATATTCTTTTGAATACAGGAGATCTGACCCAACAAAGTGATCTTTGGGGAAAAGAAATAAAAAATTAAAATAGTCCAGTAGCACCTTAGAGACCAACTAAGTTTGTTCTGGGTATAAGCTTTTGTGTGCATGCACACTTCTTCAGGTACCTGCACACAAAAGCTTATACCTAGAACAAACTTGTTGTTGTTGTTTAGTCGTGTCTGACTCTTCGTGACCCCATGGACCAGAGCACGCCAGGCTCCATGGACAAAGACAACAGAACAAACTTAGTTGGTCTCTAAGGTGCTTTTTTTATTTCGACTGTGTCAGACCAACATGGCTACCTACCTGAATCTAGAATTTGGGGAGAAGGTTGCCTCTGGGCATGGGTTGATCTTTAACAGGAAATTGCCTTTTACCAAGTTCCTTGGGGCCATTTAGCTCAATACTGTCTACACTGACTGGCAGTAGCTCTCCAGGATTTTAGGCACGGTTCTCTTCCAGTCCTGCTTAGAGATGCTGTTGGAGATTGAACCTGCAACCTTCTGCATGCAAACCTTCTCAAGCCTTGTCTTGGCTTCCTATCACCTTTCTAAACACTTTCCCTTTGATCTGCATTCCACTTTCCGACTCCTTTCCTCCCTCCTTCGCTCTGACCTGCTTAGAAACCCTGTCAAGGGCTTTTGTTTGGCATCAAGGTCTTTTTAGATTGTCTTTCCTTGGGAGAAAAAGCCTGAAGGCTCAGGAAGAACACAAAACAACACCTTGCAAGCCCACTTGAGATCTGCCAACCCCACCTGCTGCCAACTTCCATGCTAAATATTTCATAATGATCGGGTTTGGGGTTTTTTTGGAGGGCGAGAGAGGAAACCACCCTTCACACACATTGAAAACAAAATGTCACTAATGATTTATTGATGGAACTGCAAAGTCAAATGGATTCATGAGGCAGGGAGCACATTCTGGAGAACTGCCTGTTCTTGGCCGGATGTGTGAAGGTGGATGAATGAAGTCTAGACCTTGACTGGAGCAACAGGGGTAAATTAAGCACTGGGGGGGAAATTGGTGAGTGAAAAGGCAGGGTAGTGGGTGGAGAAGGAATGCCTTGTGCTCCTCTTATGGAGTCATCCTCTCCAAGAAAGCAATATGAAAAGAGTCAGTCTGTGTGCGGTGTTTTTTATTTTATTTTTAATGCAACAAGAAAAGCTGAATGCTGAAAACTGCAATTATGCAAATTGGACAACTTTGCAGAATGTCACCTATTATCATTTATTCTGCATAATGTATTCCAATTTGATTAATCATGAGGAGGGACTAGGCAGGAGGCTGGAGACCTACCCGCTCCTGAGCACTTGCTGCCAGCTTCCAAGATTTTAGCAAACATTTTGCCACCACTACTTTCCCTGGCATTACAAGCTATTTGCAGCCAAAAGGCTTTGTTTTATTTTTGTTTTCAGTTTTACGAGTTAACAACAATAGTCATCCTTTACATTTATACCCCCCCATTTCGACTTCCCTCCTCTCCTTCCCTGGTTGCAAAATAAATTCATTTAATTACACTGCACCTCCCCCTTAACATCTTTTTTTTTTTAAAAAAGTTCTATCTACTTTCCCCCAAAGATCACCTTTTAACTGCTTTATTTTAAATTAGTCCTGCTAATGTATTTAGTTGTTTACAATGATTCTTCAAATAATCTACACAGCTTCCCCATTCTTTAATAAAGAAAGTATCAAGAAGAGAAGGTTTTGTTTAAAGGAAAGCCTGGATTTCTCAGAAGGCTGATTTCTGCACACAATAGGTTGTAGTCCACTAAGTTCTACTCAAGGTGGACAGACTGGAAATTAATGGCCCTTGGGTAGTAATGAGTAGAAAGTTGACAACAGTGCAATATATAATTCTGTGCCCCCCCCCCAGCTCTTGTGGGATCACTGGCCATAGTCAGTTTATATATGAGACAGCTCTGTTTATGCCATGGTTCTGTTATAATTTCAGATACTGTTCTTCTTAAAAAGATATATTATATTTTGGTAGTTAAAGATACAAATAATTTCCCATTGGCCACGAGGATGGAGTGCTTGGCTAAGCAGGAGTTTGTCAAGTGAATTTGATTCCTTATGATTCCAGAAATCGGGTCCTGGCTGGAAGAAGCCAATTGCCGTTGGAGGCGCCGGGTTGCCCAGGTCACAGGCGAGCCCCTCAATAGCTACAGTGATCATGCCTGTTATGGTGATTACATATTGATATGCAAATGAGCCCTGGGCCCTCTGGCATTTGATGGTGCTTCCAGGGTGGCTTCAGGGTGCTGAGCAAGCTGCCTGTCCAGACACAGGATAATTTTTTCATGTCAAGCTCACCATCTGCGGCCTCACACCATGAAGGTTTGTATGCAGTGAAGCCTTCAGGCCCAGATATCACAGAGCTTATGCATCTGAACACAGACTAAAGAGAGCATCCTTCACAGAGGCTCAGGTTGATTTACGAGAGGCTAAAGGACCGGGTGGCGCTGTGGGTTAAACCACAGAGCTTAGGACTTGCCAATCAGAAGGTTGGCGGTTCGAATCCCCACGACAGGGTGAGCTCCCGTTGCTCGGTCCCTGCTCCTGCCAACCTAGCAGTCAAAGTGCAAGTAGATAAATAGGTACCACTCCAGCGGGAAGGTAAACGGCGTTTCCATGCACTGCTCTGGTTTGCCAGAAGCAGCTTAGTCATGCTGGCCACATGACCCGGAAGCTGTACGCCGGCTCCCTCGGCCAATAAAGCAAGATGAGCGCTGCAACCCCAGAGTTGGCCACGACTGAAGCTAATGGTCAGGGGTCCCTTTACCTTTACTTTTAAAGGACCATCTCCTAGTTCCCACCCTTCAGCTTAAAATATTGGAAGATTTGGAGCCTCCAAGGCTTTTACATTTGCCTCCAGAGGTCATGTGTCTTCACGCACAGCCAGACGTAAGAACATATTATTACCAGGTCAGACAACTGTCCCATCTAGCTCAATATTGTCCACATTGACTGGCAGTGGCTTTTCAGAGTTGCAGGTAGGGGGCATCCCTAGTGTGACCTGGAAATGCTAGCGATTGTCCTTGGAACCTTCTGCATGCCAAGCAGATGCTCTGGAGCTGAAGGTAGAGAAGCAAGCAAAGGAGAGTCGGCCTTAGCTCAGGCATCTGCCAGCCAGTGCTCTTTGCTGCTCCTGCCAGTCACTCCCTGAATCTCCCCGAGTCTCATTTACCTTCAGAAAAATTTGATATTAAATTAAGGGTAATGAGCTAATTAAATTTAATGGGCACCAGTGTCTCTTTTCATCCCCGTGTCTTTACCCTCACCCTCCCGCCCTTTATCTCCAAAGCGATTCCTACATAAGGCTAAATTATCTCTTTTCTATTATTATTTTAAATGGAATGTCAAAATCCCGGCATTTTTTTAACAGCCTGGCAGATTCTGGTTGAAAAGGTCTTCATTTGATGGGTTAGGAAATGCTACATGGGAAACCAAGATTCCCTCCCCACATGCTCCTATGCCTCCAAATGTGTAGTAAGCCAAAACTCAACAGGGGAAGTTTTCCCCACTCTGTAGTTCCATTTCCACTATTCATGAAATTATTAAAGGTACAAGAGCCCAGCAGCTCAGGTAGTGGCACAGGATTGGATTGCTAGTGGTCACCTGATTCCCTGACCCACAAGGATTCTGGCTCTGGTTGTTTGCATCTTGGATCAAACTGCCTGCAGTTACCTCCTTTGACCAATAGGGCAAAGAGCAGGGAATTAATACATGCTCTACGGTGCTCTTGGACAGTGGAGAAATAAATACCATTTTCTTCCAATTTCATCTTCCATGAGTCCTCAACAAACTGAGCATTCACCTTTGGGTGTTTTAGAGTTTCTGTAACCTGTGTGGTTAGAGATGGGAAGTTCAAAGGGAAAAGGAGGCACCAGAAGCCCTCAAAGAAGCCTTGAGAGAATTCCCCCCCCTTTCTTTTTTTAATACAAAATGTGTCTCAGCTGGGAAATTTCGCTGCAATGAGATTACATTTTCAAAGTGCCATATGACTGGCTTTAGTTCTTACTTCAGAAGAACTGGGAGGGCTCCCAACTGTGGATTTTGCAGGATTACCATCCTTTCGCTGACAATAAAAATCATCCACCTCTGGAATAAAGAAACAAAAAATATGAGACCTCCCAAGGCGGATTGGGCGGGGGGAGACGGGCGCTCATCTCATCTGTTTCACGAGGAACAAATTCCCAGCTCAGAGGGAGAAATGCCAAGAATGGGGGGAGGGTAAGTGATGAGAGGGGAGAGGAGAACCATCTCAAGACTGTTGCTGTAGTTATTGATATGTAATCGGGAGAGGGGTGTCATTTGGGAACAAAAAATAAGAGCTGTTTTGGGGGGGGCTGTCTCTGAAGTTGAAAATCCAAAGAGTTCCCCCCAACTCATTAAAGTGTGGCATCATCTAGGGCAGCCTTTCTCAACCTGTGAGTCCCCAGATGTTGTTGAACTACAACTCCCATCACCCCTAGCTAGCAAGGCCAGAGCTCAGGGATGATGTGAGTTGTAGTCTGGGGACCCACAGGTTGAGAACTGCTAATCTAGGGGGAAGATCTGCTGCACAAATCTCACTGAATCTTCCCACAGAAATGCCCCCATGGGCCAGATCGGTCTATCTTTTCCTCTGCTCACTGGGCCTGGTGCTAGTAAATGCCACCATGCCAATGCTTCACTGCCCCTCTGCACACACACGCCATGGTGGGTTCATTGGCACCCTAGAAATGTAGAGTTGGAAGGGGCCCAAGGGGTCATTGAGACCAGACCCCTGCAATGCAGGAACAACAGCTAAATGATCCCTGGCAGATGGCCACCCAATAACTTCCAATAAAGGAGGGTTGGCCACCTTTCGAGGTGTTGAACATTGTTGAACAGATCTCACCATCCGAAAGTTCTTCCTAATATTTAGTCAGAATCTCTCTCCCTGTATTTTCAATCCCTTGGTTTGTGTCCTACCTTCTGGAGCTGAAGAAAAAACAAGCTTGCTCCATCATTCATGTGACAGCCCTTCAGATATTTGAAGATGATTTTCGTATCACCTCTTTTCTCTTCTCTTTTCCAGGCTAAACATACTCAACTCCCTCAACCATCCCACATAAGGCTTGGTTTCCAGACTCTTCACCATCTTGATCTCCCTCCTCTACACACGTTCGGCTTGTTAATACCCTTCTTAAGCTGTGGTGCCCATAAATGGATACAGTAATACAGGTGGGGTCTGACCAAGACAGAATAGAGAGGTACTATTCCTTCCATTGATCTGGGCACTATACCTCGGTTGATACAGTCTATAATTGCATTACTTTTTTCTGCTGCGGCACCACACTGTTGACTCATTGTAGTCTGCTAAGACCCCTATATGTTTTTTCACATTACGAAAATAGGCATGAAATCCAGGAGGTGAAACTATCTGTCAGCTTCCTCTTCCTCAGTCTGAGTTTTCCCCTGTATAACTCAGCAGAGAGGAGGAGGATGGGTCAAATCTAGAATTGGTTGGCTCTGCCTGTCACCTCCTATTTGGGCTCCCCACCAGTCCCACCAACCACCCATTTCCTTTCCACCACAGTGTCTCAGGCACTGGGTGAATTCAGTGAACTGCAGAGTGGAAATGGCAACCACCAGCAGAGAATGCCATTGTATTTGGCAGCTGCCATTTTGTTTTCACCACAGTGCCTTAGGGCTTATCCACACATACCAGGCATAGGCCTGCTTTGTGTCCAAGCTTTGTGTCCAAGCACTATTTTTTTTATCCACCAGAGCTTTCCTCATAAAAATCCCCTGTTTAGGGCTCAATCAAAGCACATGGCAATTCAGGTTTTCTGCAGACTGCTGTTTGCTCTGATTCAGCTTTAAAGAGCAGGGTTTTGTATGGAAAGCTCTGGAACAGAAAAAAGGGGTGCTCAGACATGGAGTTTTAAAGTGTAAGCCATGCCTGGAAAGAGTGGAGGAAAGGTAAATTAGGATAAGCCCTGAGATGGACATAGTCTGGGACATTTCAAAGAGCAGACAATAGGCTATGTCCCACTTTGGACTGAGAAAAAGAGAGCTTGGTTCTAGCTCTTGGACGGTGGCTTTTATCCAGCACAGGTAACAGGAAAAACTCTTGAATGCATAATTAGCAGAACTCACTTCCACTAGATGTGGGTTGGCTGCTGGCTTAGATGGCTTTAAAATGGGATTGGTCGTGTTCATGAGTGATGGATATATCAGCAGCTGTTTGCTTATTTATCACATATATATAGCAGCTACTTCCTGCAAAGGCGTCTAAGCTGTTGGCTATGACAACTCAGTGGAACCTTCCGATTATACCCAGGTTAGTCATATTCGAAGTTGACATTAATAGACGAAGGCTCTTCTTAGGATATAACCATCTAGGTATTTGCCAAACCCTACAACACCAGTATTTCCCAATTCGGTGCTCTCCAGAGTTTGTTGGATTACAATTCCAAGTAGGCCACGGCCAATGGTCAGAGAGGACAAAAGTTGTAGTCCAACAACATTCAGAGGTGCCATCATGGGGAAGGCTATCTTGGGAGCTCCTCCCCCCCCCATCCCCCAAATCCATCAGGAAAGGGCAAAAGAGAAGAAAACTTACTGTCCACTCTCGCTTGTTACATCTACGAAGACCTTGATCCTCATTCTGAACGCAGGACACGAGTGAGACACCGTAAAACAGAAAGGTTACTTTTGCCGCTCTTTGGCTAGGCTAGAACTAGTGTGTTCCTTACCTACTGCTGTTGCTTTCTCTACGGCAATCACAGAAGGCTCTACAGGGCTAGTGGCATGGCAGGGAGACAAAGGGAGCAGCAAGAACAGAGGGAGGCCCACCCAGCTCCATTGACACCCCACCTCCACTCCCGCCTTTCTGGCCTTGTTCACAGAGGGGTCCTGTAACCCCAAATGCTCCTCTTCCAACCCTTTGAGAAAACACCTGGAAGCAGCCTCCCCAAAGCCTTCATCCTAAGTTGCCCGGCACAAACGTTTGCCAGGCTTGATGCAGGAAAGAGGTCTCTTCTGCAGTTTCCCAGGCTGATGTGGCCATGGAGCAGCGATAAAAGGCATCTTGGTCAATATCAAAGTCCTGCCACCAGACTGACAGCAGACCTTTATGAGCAGCAATGAGCTAAAGAGATTGGCACATGAGGGACTGGTCAGTTTCAGTCTCTTGTTTTCCCCCAGTCTAAATTCAGTTTGCCACATTTGCTAACCATTTTGAGATTTTCTTTTTCTTTTCTTTTTTAAAGAAACTCACAAAGATTCACCAGCATTTTAGTGGACACTTCTCCTAATGTATACATTTCCACTAATATGCTGCATTTCTGTATCAATATTTTTTGCTAATATATGCACTTTCATGCACACTATTCCCTATTATATGCAGTTTTCTACACATTTGGGGGTTGGAGAAGTGCGTTGTCAAATTCAAAGTGTGAATTTCAAAACAGCTGCATTTCCACCTGTGTACTGTTTCGGGACATGCAAATAAGGTAAGTTTGCATCTAAATTGGGGTGTGGTGTGTGTGTGTGTGTGTGTGTGTGTGTGTGAGATCTATCCGGTGGCTCAGATTGTTACCTCCCCTCCCCCAGGTCAAATTTGACAGGTGGGTGGTGCCATGTACCTGTCAATCACCACAAGGCCTGAAAATCCCCCAAGCCCTTGCAATGTTCTTTGCAAGATCCGACAGCATTTATAAGCTAATTCAAAGAAGAATTATTATTTTCTCCTAATCTCTTCCAGGGCAGCAGCTGTGCCTGTCTTTAGGGGAATCAATAAGCAGTGTGCAAAGAGCTGTACCCTCTGCACCCCAGATCCCAGAGAAGCTGCTGACCATGTATCACAATGCCCATCATCCAGTGCTTCCAAACCCCATCTCACTTACTCGCCCTCTGCTTCGGTGTCTTTGCTCTCGACCTCACTCAGTATGACTTGCCACTTGCCACTATACTCTGTTGCAAACTTGTGCCCCCATATATGGCAAATTCTGGGCAATCACAGCATTGATGCCAAGTGCACAGCTGTGGCGAGCCAATGCAAAAATAAATAAATAAATTACAGCCCCCAAAACAAACACTTCCGTGCCTTTTGCTACAGGGGCTGATTTCCTGAGCCTCTGCCTGTCTTGCAGTACAGTGGTGCCTCACAAGACGAAATTAATTCGTTCCGCAAGTTTTTTCTTCTTGCGAGTTTTTTGTCTTGCGAAGCACGGTTTCCCATAGGAATGCATTGAAAATCAATTAATGCGTTCCTATGGAAACCGCTTGCCAGGCTGGCGGTGCGGAGAAGGGCTTTTCTCCCCACCGCAAGCCTTCAGGACAGGTACGGGAACAGAGGGGAAGGCGCGCAGCGCTTTTCCTCTGTTCCCGGGGCTTGCGTGGGAGGAGGGTTTTTCCTCCCCACCGCCAACATTCAGAACAGCATTCTGAATGTTGGCGGTGGGAAGGAAAACCCTTCTCCCACCCCAAGTCTTCAGGACAGCCTTCCGAAGCCGGGGGCGGGAGGCGGTGTCCCCGCCCCACCGCCCGGCTTCGGAGCATCCTTCCGAAGCCGGGCGGCGGGAGGAGGTGTTCCCCCCCCCGCCGCCTGGCTTCGGAGCAGCCTTCCGAAGCTGGGCGGCGGGAGGTGGTGTCCCCGCCCCACCGCCCGGCTTCGGAGCATCCTTCCGAAGCCGGGTGGCGAGAGGCGGTGTCCCCGCCCCACCGCCCGGCTTCGGAGCATCCTTCCGAAGCCGGGCGGCGGGAGGAGGTCTTCCCCCCCCGCCGCCCGGCTTCGGAGCATCCTTCCGAAGCCGGGTGGCGGGAGGAGGTCTTCCCGCCCCCGCGGCCCGGCTTCGGAGCAGCCTTCCGAAGCCGGGCGGCGGGAGGCGGTGTCCCCGCCCCGTCGCCCGGCTTCGGAGCATCCTTCCGAAGCCGGGCGGCAGGAGGAGGTGTCCCCGCCCCACCACCCGGCTTTGGAGCAGCCTTCCGAAGCCGGGGGGCGGGAGGAGGTGTCTCCGCCCCGCCGCCAGCCTTCGGAGGAGGTCCCAGGACAGTGGGGAAGACGCGCTGCGCTTCCCCGCTGTCCCGGAGATTTCCCTATGGGCTTTCGTCTTGCGAAGGAAGCCCATAGGGAAATTCGTTTTGCGAAGCACCTCCAAAACGGAAAACCCTTTCATCTAGCGGGTTTTCCGTCTTGTGAGGCGTTCGTCTTGCGGGGCACCACTGTATTTCATCTTAGGCTTCCCTCACTGTTACAATGCAAAGCTGAACACCTTTGGGCTAAATTAGAGGTAATGTGTACTGTTTGGTGATTTGCACACCTGTCTAGGTTTTAGGGAGTCTGGTCCAACTGCCCGTTGGTGGGCCATGCTTACTTGGAGGTGAGCAGCAGTGGTCTGAACTGCACCAGATAGCTTTGTCTAGCCACCATTTTAATTCCCCCTGTTACCCCCAATGGCCTGCTATTCTATGGTGTTCTGAAAAGTTAACATGGCAGCTAGACCCAGCCAAGTGTGCCAGTGCAGAAAAAGAGATATCTCATAGGACATTCACTGCAGACATTGGCAGGAGGCCCTGATGAATTGCTGGAGCCTTGGCTACTGCCCTAGCATGCCAGAGGCTGACAGCAGCCTTGTGTCTGTCCAATTCAGATATAAGAAGTAGGATACATTTTATATTTCAAGAAGGGGTACTTGAGTGAGTGAAGAGATCTGAAACCTCCACACTCCTTTGGTCTTATCTCCCTGCCCTCCATCACCACATTTCACTAGGTTTTACACATAAGTGGTACCAGGCTTTGCAACTTTCCCCCTCTCTTGACAGGATTCCTGTGTCCTTAACAGCTGCCTGGCTGACAAAAATTCAACAAGGGAAAGGTATTCTCTGCCTGGACACCATGTCCATACCCATAGCAATTTCTTTCACAATGACAAGGCAGTGGTCCAAATGATGGAAGTGGACTCAGTGGACTTTGTGATGGAGCAGAGCCAGGACCCTGGACAGGACTCAGGGCACTGGCTCAGAGTTCAACCACAACAGTTTCAGGACCATGGACAACAACCCTGCATATGATTGTGGGCAGGAACAAGTTGCCTCAGCACTGGTCTGCTGCAACCACCACAGATTTAGTCAGATTAATGCTCCACCTTTTGCGCCCTTTGGTGGAGTAATTGGCTCTTTCTAGGTGGCAAGGCTTTGGGTGGTGGAGACTTGGTCCATGGATACTCTGCAGGGCTTTCTTGATCCTCTGTTGTCCATTCTTCAAAGTTTCTAGGCTATGGGATGCTAAACTGTGGTCCTTCAGATGCTGCTGGACATCAACTTTCATCATCCCGACCATTGGCCATGGCAGTTGGCACTGAGTTGGCCAGCTAAATCCCACTTCTCAACCCTGTGAGCCTCTCCAGAATCTCTTGCTGTGTGCTCTTGGGTTGGCCTATTAGGACCGACCCTGAAGAAGTGGTGGCTTTTATCTGCACACACCTATCTTCTTTGTGTTTGGTTTTGCAACTTCTTGGCTTTCCAACCACCTTAGATAACTGTACAGCCTGGAATCCTGAACTCCAGAAGCCTCTCTAACCTCTCTCAATGCAGCTTTTTGCTGGATTCCTTCTCACCCATCTCCCTTGAGTATCCTCTTGCTCTGCTCAGATCCCAGAGCTGGCAGAACTGGCTGAGGACAGAGGGAATGCTCTTGGCTCTAAGCTCTCATGTGACCTCCCCCAACACAAGTACTCCTTTCCTCCCCATCTCACAATCAACCTCACCCTAGGCAATCACCAGACCAATTTCAAGTGGTGAGCCAAGTACTTTCTTCTCTGCCTCACCCATCCTCTTAGAAAACTTCAAAACCCTCCTCTCACTCTCCCCCCCAAGAGTACAGAAGCCCTGTCTCCAGAGCAAAGCTCCTGCCCACCTTCCTGTCCTTCCCTCCCCTCTGCCGTACAAAGCAAAAGAGGGAGGCAGGCCATGTTGCCACGAGCTACATGCACAAAGCGCAAGGCAAAAAGCTGGGTTCGGCTCTTGTTCTCTTTGAACAGGCAACACCAAAGGGGGAAACCATCCATTGCAAGGAGAGGAGCATGCAGGTCCATGGCAAGGAGAAAGAGGGGAGGGGGAAAGATAGGATGCAAAGGGGAGTGGGGAAGCCATTCCACAAAAGGGGGGGGGGAGGAGGAAAGAGACAGACATGAAGCCAGAAATCAACCGAGAGAGGAAGGACTGAAAAAAACGGTGCTTTGTTTTTGTGTACCTTGAGGCCAGAATCTGAGGGGGGAAAGGCCTACAGTGTCATGCTCTAGCATAAGTTAGCCTGGATGGTTGCGTACTCGACAAGGTCTCCGCCAGCATGGATCGAAGTCCTGGGGCTGGGTGACGTCGCCAGAGCGGAGGTGTCCAACTCTGCGTATTGGACGTCGGAGTCCTTGCTGTTGCCAGAGTTCTGGAGACGAGAGAGCAGTGAGGCATGGAGACGTGGAAGAGGGTGGTGGCGGCGGTGGAGGACAGGAAGGGAACAAAGTGACGACATCGGAGGAAAGTGTGTTGTGTGAGGAAGAGACACAAAGGCAGAGAGGCATGGAGGGGAGAGAGAGAGAAAGATGCACGCACACAAATGCACATGGACGAAAACACACAACCAATGGGATCGTGCCAAGAAAGAAACAGGAAGGAAGGAAGGAAGAAACAGAGGTATGGGGTGGGTCATGTGTGGGGCAGGAAGACAAAGTGAGGCAGAAAATAAAGAATGACAGTGGGGAAGAGATAAAAAAAGGTTTAAAATGAACAGTAAAAAAAAACGGCATCGTACATCGCATTGAGGACCTGAATGCTTGCCTGTTCCATATTAACAATTGTATAGCGTATTTGAATTTGCCGTCTTTACTGGTTTCTTCCCTGCAACAACAACCCTTCAGAGTCAACTGCTATGATTCGAGACCACCATCAGGAGAACCGTATAGTAGCAGGGCCTTAGCTAGGGGGTGGCAAAGTGGGTCACCGCCAGGGGCGCAGGTGAGAGGGGGGCACAAAATTGAAGTCGGTGCTTTTCCTGAAACTGGTGCCCCTGTGCTGCAGGAGGCTCTGGGCTGCAGGAGGAGAGGTGGAAAGAAGAGTTAATTTGTCTGTGGCTAGGGGGCGCAATCTGGATGGTTCTGCCAGGGGCGCAAGATCACCTAGCTACAGCTCTGTATATCAGATGTCCTCTGCCAGATTTCAAGTGGGGAGGGAGATCACCTTTAAATGCACCACCTTATATTTATACCGGGGGCTGCTCATGGGCACCAATGTGCCCAACTGTATCCTCTATGGTGCCTGCAAAAGGACCTCTCTCTCATTCTGCTCTTTCAGATGTGGCAGCCATTTTGTATCAAGCCACACATTCCATCGCAGCAGCCATTTTAGCAGCTGCCACACACAGCACTTTTGAAAACCCCAAAGGCGCTCGCTGGCCTTCAAAGGTGGACCCTACAGAGAAAAAATACAGCTCCCAGAACCCCCCCTGGAAACATGGGAGGATTCTTGAATCAGTGTAAACCTGTGGTGTGGAATATACTCAAAGACCTGGGCCCCCAGATCCAAGACCAGCCTTCTCAGTATTGTCTCTCTTTGGACACCCGTGACATCAAACACACCATTCTAAAGCCATGAAAACATGGCAGCATCCTGAATCTGTGCTTGACCAGGTGGGTTTTATTATTATTTTTAACATACACAGGAAGGGACTGTTAGCAGAGGACCCTCTTCCTCTCCAACTTTAAGGACTGGGAAATTAACAGTTGAAGCAGCATTGTTGAGACAGCCAAGTCTTCAGATTGGGGGGGAGGAATCTCTTAATGAACCTCCCCATCATTACCCCCCCAAACCCCCAATAATGATCTCTCAGCTTTTCCCCACCACATGAGGCACTGCCTTGTCACAGATATTATGCAAAAGGTGCTTCATTCCAAGACACCTCCCACCCCTTCTGAAATGGTTCACAGCCATTTACCAGCTGTGGGGAAGCCACTCAGAGAGGTTTATGGCTCCATAACAAGCACTTTAGAGCCTGTTGTTACAAGGGCTGATTTCCTGAGTAATTGCCTCTGACTGCCTCAGAGTACCATATCCCGGACTTGGCTCTCTGTTAACATGGCAGAAACTCGGATGCCTTTGCTGATGAGAGATTAAATAGCACGCTCCTGTCCATCTTCCCCATCGCCATATATTTCTTAGTCCCTGAGAGGAAGAAATTCAACAGGGGAAGATTTCCCCCACGTATATGTGCAGCAGTGGTCCAAAACTGTACCTGTTGAGTTTTCCTCACATCAAGAAGCTGTTTTTAAGGCACCACTGTGGTGAACCAGAAGAAAAGCACCAGAGTTTGGAAACCCTGCTTGTGACAGGTAATGTGCACAGCAGCCGTTTTCTGCCAGGACGTCTACATAGGGCTGTGGTCAACTCTGAATTTGGCAAGTAAGAGGCTCTTGATGGCTGGATTGTAGGTGTTTCCTGGGTCCCCTTTAGATTGCACTGCTTCTTTTAAATAAAGGTAGTGGTGGGGAAAGGTCTGTAGCTCCCACCACCTTTATTGTCCTCCACTTGGTAAGGATTCAACAGCAATCCAGCCTGGGCACACAGCTCTTGCCAGGATTACATTTAGTTTGGCTCTGTGAGATTACAAAACGCTCACATCTTCAGCTCCTTTCTCTTCTGGCTACCTGCAGATCTTCAACATACAAGTAGATAAGAAGACATCACCCACTGACATCAGCACTAGGAGCCTCAAGAGGAGGAAAAAATTGTATGGGAGGGGGCAGCGCTTTTTTCTAGAAAAATAGGCGCTGGTACTCACCATGAAGTTGCTACAGTAAGTGCCACACTTTTCAACAACAAAAAGAGTACCTCTGAGTACCCCCTGGAGGAAGAGCACGGGGGGGGGGGGGGATAGAGAAGGACAGACCATAATAACCTGCCACCCTGAAGCAGCTCGGAAGGTAAATATATCGCTGAGCATGCCCAGGGTCTGAGGACTGACTTGCAAGGACCTGTCTCTGCAAGAGAACCAGATTCATCATCCATCTTCGTTCTTTAATCAGAATGAGAGAGTTTGGGGGCAGGGTCTGGAATGACAAATTAGAATTGGATGCAATGGAAATTTGCAACTAGTCCCTGCAACCACCCTGATTCTGGAACAACATAAACATTGGACAAAAATGTCAGTTTCGGTCCCTCCCTGTTTCCTGTTCTCCTAATCTTAAAATTAGTTATGGCCACTTCTGCACAAGTTTGTGATATTATTATTTTTTAAGCAGTATTTCTGTGGAAAATCTGTCTCCATGTTTGTGTGCATTTCACTCTAATATACACAGTTCCATACTGGTGTATCATACACATTTTTCTAAAGCAATTTTCTCCAGTGTACAGCATTTTCGAACATTCTTTTCCATAACCTACATTCTTTTTCTGTATGCATTTTTTCAAATGGAAAGTTATATCACAATATAGGGAGAAGGACAGATGTCAAAGGACAGCTGAGTTTGGGTTCCCTGAGCAAATTTCCTTCCCAGTCTTACAGAAGAATGCCACCTATCCTCTGGGCTCAGAATTCCAGAACCATTCCATTCATTATCATTTTCTTCCCCCTGATCAGAGTTTTAAGTTTAGGTCATTGCTCATTTCTACCATGGAAGCTCCATCTCTTTCCTCCCTCCATCCCACTTATTCTTCTTCCCCTGATACTCTTTCTAGGTTCCCCTCTCTCTACCACTTCCCCTCCCTATTTTGTCCCCACCTCCAACCTCCAAACCTAAACAAGTTTCCAGCTCTGCACCACCATCAACCAAAGGGACAGGTGTGCAGAGCCTGATGGTTGCAACAACAAGACATTATTGGACTAAATCAAATTGAAATGAGGCGGCACTGCAGTATTCATTTTTGGGAAAGTGAAGGGCGTCCCTTCCTTAGCATTACTTCCACACTGTTTTCAGTCCTCAGGGAACTTCATGTATGATCAGACATCCCTACAACTCTCTCCCTCTCTCTAGAGGATGTGGGGTAGTACAAAGAGAAGAGCCCACTGATTGCTTCCTCTCATGCTGAGTTCATATACTGCCAAGCAAAAGGTTGCTGCTCGGCTTCCCTGCCCCTGGGTAGAGAAGTGGAATGGCAATATCTTGCAGAATGCCTGCCCAGTGGCGGAAGTCATGGTGGGCCATGGCGGCTGAAGGCAGAGGCATCAATCCCATTTTACTTCAGGTGGCAAAATGGGACGGGTCTTCCATGAATCAGTTGCAAAGAAGTTGTTTTCAGAATGTTTTAAACTGTTTTTAGAAATTTATTTTGATGCGTTTGCCACTCTGGTCTCCCAAGGAAGGAAAGGCGTGACATAGTTTTAAGAAATAAACTACAGCACCACAAACGGTCCAGTTGCAATCATTTAATGAGCTAGGGCCATACCGCTAAATATATGATAAGGCAGGTGGGCAGGGGGAGATAATTTATGAAAACTTGTTTGGGATGGCCTTGTTCAGAATATGATGCCCACAATCCTCCAACTGATTTTACACAGGCCGTACCAGAGACCAGGTGGAAAGACTGACCCCAATTGCAATGGAACACAATCAGAGAAAACCAATTTACAGTTGACCTCTTTGTGCTGATTGCGGTGATGCAGTTGACCCAGTTCCATTCTGAGGCTTGTTGTACCTCAGTCAGTCAAGGAGTGTAGCCTTTGGGCTTGTTTTCAGTGCTTGGATTTAAACTGATACAACAGGGGCCTGCAACAAAATATTGCAGCATAGCGTGCTCCTGTTTAGTTCCTGCCAGCCAGCCAGCCAGCCATACCCTCTTCCAGGTTACTCCATTCCCTGCTTCATTGATTTCCAATTCCCTAAGCCCTAGCAATCAGTCAACACTCCTCACCAACTGAGCATGCTCAGTCCTCACTGGGCCCTTTGGGGGATTATCCTCCTCTTATGCTTCCCCTCCCCTCCCCACTTCTACAAAATTTGAGGTTCCCCCTATGTCTGCTGATCCCTCCCTCTTGCAGATGGCATGTTGAATGTGCATTTTGTGCACCCCCCAAAAGAAATGACTCTTCCCGAGACTTTGGGCATTATAGTGGACAAAACTGGCTTAAACAGACCAAGGATCTGATCTGTTCAAAGATCAGCATCTTGAGTTGCTAGTGCTGCCATGGACTTTTATTCCATTTGGCAACAGCCATCCTTATGTCCCAGGAGATATGGGGAGGTGGCGGCACTGCCTGTATCACCGCATAATGTGCAGGCACCTGTTGCCTCCATACTAATGCTGCCATTGTGCTTTATCTGCTTTTCTCAGAGTCCCTGGCCTGACTCTGGAACCGCCCTGCCTGGCAGGGACTAGGCAGGCCACATGCCTCTGGGACTGTTCTGCCAACTCAGAGGACCTGCTGATTTAGGAGTCTGCTAGGAAAGGAGCCAGCTGGCAAACTGACCACAACATCAAACAGCAACCGGCATTAATGTCCAGGGTCATCAGCCCAAGCAGGGCAGACACAAGGCACAGAAGTGAGTCCAATTTCAGAATCTGAGGGTGGTGCAGGAAGCTCAGGCTATGTTCACACCACACAGTGCCTGTGATACGACTTTAATGGCTTTCTCCTGACGAATTCTTGGAACTGTAGTTTTCTAAAGGTGCTGAGAGTTACCAGGTGACCCCTATTCTCCCCCCAGAGCTAAAATTCTCAGACTAGTGTAACAATCAATCCCTCTTTCCAGGGAGTTCTGGGAACTGTAGCTCCGTGAGATGAATATGGGGTGTCCTAACAAGCAGGGAGCTGCCACGCTAAACGATCGATTTATTACAACTGTGGAACAGATATTATGTGGCACTTGCAACAGTGCCAAATCTGCAGATTGAAGCGGTTGAGTGGGTATCTGTGGGGTAAAGCAATACTGCAAGTAAGCTGGTCCCTAGCCAGTTTCTGTATGAAATATCATAAAGGTAGAGGAAGTGCAGTAAAGGACAAGGAAAGTTATTTGAGACTTTTACGTTTAGCCAAAAAAGATGAGGTAGGGAAGACAGGATGGAGGTTTCTAAAATTATCGTCAGTAAGAAAAGAATCAATAGCAATAAAAGAAGACTCACAACACTAGAACTCAGGGTCATCCCATGAATCTGATGGGCAGCAGGTTGGGACTGACAAAACAAAGCGATTCTTCACCAAGGCGCAGGCAGCTTACAGAACTCACTGCCTCTTGATGCAGTGCTGGCTGCGAGCTGAGATGGCTTTACAGAGGATGACCCAAATGAATACAGGAGGAGTGATTTGTCAGAGGCTGATAGCTGGAATGACGGTACAGAAGCTCCAGGGTCAGAAGCAGTGTACCCGCAAATAAGAAACATTAGCGTTGAAACAATATAGAGAATGATCATCTTGCTCTGCTTCCCAGTGGAATCTGGTTGGTGAAGCCGGGAAGCAGGTTGCAAGTGGGCCGTTGGTCTGAACCAGCAGGACTCTTTAAAGCCCAGCTCTTTGCTCTTCTCATTTACCAAGTCACATGATGATCTGCATGGTGCACACTGTTGTTTGGGATGTGAATTGGTGCCCTCCCTGACCATTTGAAGCTTGTTGTCTAGGGCAGGGGTAGCCCATGTGCCGCCTTGAAGACTCCAACTTCAAGGGGGAGTTGCGTTCTAATAACATCTGGAGGGCACCACATTGGCTACCCTCTGATCTGTGGCTCTGGATCACCTGCAAAGCAGCCAGAATGACACAGTTTGGGGTGAACTGTCACCTCCATCACCTTCCTCAAGGGGCCCACCTGGGCTGGTCTAAGGCTTTGAATGTGCAGCTTTGGGAAGCGCCGAGCGGCTGTCTCCCTTGCATATGGGTCTTGTGAGCCCATCATGGGCTAGGGAGAAAAAGCCACCTTCCCCCTCCTGTTCTGTATTCCTCTCCCTCCTCCGAAGTGGCCTCTCGCCTGCCTCTCCACTCAACTCGCTTCGCCTTCGGTGACCCCCCACTAATCTCCCTGCTGTCGCTCCTGCTTTGCATTTACCGTCTTCCTGCCTGCAGCTGAAACAGATTCATACAATACAAGGGCTTTCAGAAAAAAAGTGCTGTCCTCATTTAGCAGTCAAGCACCAGCACGCTCCGCTGGCAGATCACCCATCTGCCGTGGCATCCGCCTGCCCTCCCGTCCCCTCTCTCCATGCTCTGTCTTCCCAGTCTTGGGCATGCTGGCTGGTGGGAAGCCCTATGCTTCCCCACAGGCAAAGCTCCCCCTTGGGGACCTGCACACAGGCCCCCTGAATCATTGTTGTTGGTCTCCTCAACGGTCTGAGTCCTGCAAGAGGGATGCAACCAGAGACAACAGCAAAGAGCAGCAGCCATTGACTCTGGACCTGCCCTCTCCCCCTTTCTCATCTGGTCCCACGGCATAGCCCAGCATCCCAAAGGGGCTACTTCTCTTTCATATTGCACCATCACCATTTTCTCCCAAGCTGATGCCCTGGCAATCCACCTGAAATGATTCACAATTCCCATCTCACAAAGTTGGAGAAGTGCTCGCAGGATGTACCACAACAGCCATTGCTTGCTATGAGTGACAGGCTTAAGATTATACAAAGAAACACCTGTGGGTTTTTTTGCTTCTCACCCAGAAAAGGAATCATGATACAGCAAGGGGTTCTTGATGGGAAGTTACCTTTTGGGGATGAGTGGGTGGGAGAGACCTAATAGCTGAGGGAGTCAGACTGGACCACCAGCTGACTACCAGGGTGCTCAGGTTGTATGTCAGGAATGGGGCACCAGTTGCCCTCCAATTGCTTTTGGACTCCAACTCCCATCAGCCCCAGCCAACATGGTCAATGGTCAGGGTCTATGGGAGTTGGGAGTCCAGCATCTGATTTCCCATCTCTGATATATGAAGCAGCATTCCACACTGCCTACAAAAAAATTATTTAGATGAGACATTCCCTCCTGAGAGCAAGGAAGGCCTCCTTTTGAATCAGGAATGGAGCCATCTGTGGCACACCAGATGTTGTCGGACTCCAACTCCCATCGGTCCCAACCAGTATGACCAATGGTCAAGGAGAATGGGTGTTGTTGTCCAGCTGTGCCTGGAGGAATGGAGGATCCCCATCCCTGATCCATGGAAAGGTCCAGATTGTGGGCAGGCAGTGGCCCCCATCCTTACCATCTTGTCAGAGTGAGGGGTTGGCTCGGTGGCTGCCATGTCATAGTAGGGGGGTTGTGGTGGCAACTTCTGGATCTCTTCCTCTGGCTCCTTCATGTTGTCCAAGTGCACAACCTGTGGTTGGGGCGAGTAAAGTTCAAGAGGGCAGATTAACATCCTACTAAATTGACTTCACAAATATTATCAGTAGACCATCCATATTATTTGCCTATTAGAATTATCTTCTGTCCCTCTCTCCCAAACTCCCTTTCCCCCTTAATTCTATTTCATTCCTCCCCTTTTCTTTTCCTTGCCAAATATGCAAACTGAATTACAGTATCCCTTGAAGGAACTATGGAAATGACTACCTCACCACATCCTACTTCACCACATCCTACCTCATCACACCCATCCTACCAAATTGACTCCCCGCCAAAAGGCTTCCCCAGATAGGATGGGCAGAGCAACTCTGACAAGTGGCTGGAGAAACCATGCTTCGTTCTCCTTCAGGTGAGGCTGGTCAGCAACAGGGGAAGGTACCTGAATATCCTCTGCTGTTAGGTGGCTTTTCATCTCCTGCTTCCGCTTGGGAGGTGGGGGAGCAGGTTTGTGGGAGGGGGGAAGGTCAATCCTGCAGGAAGAGAAATGGTCAGCCATAGACACAATGCAGGGCAAAGGAACACAATGTGAGGTTCCAGCCTTCATCTTACAGCAGGGTCACTAATGTGGTGCTTTTGGGTGCCAGTGTGCTCACTGATACCTCCTATGATGCTTGTGGAAGGTCTCTATAAATATCCCTGCAGAAATCCACCATCTTCTCCCCTCCTGCTGAGTTCTTTGTTTGCAATGGATCAGCCTCTCCCAAATTGAATACACACCCTTAGACATGCCCATATTTCACTGGATGCCAGGACTGGATCACTCCCACTTCAGTTCTGAACAGAGGAGAGGAGCAAAGAGCTTCTCTCAAGGAGTGAGCACAGTGGTGGCTGATGTAGGTTTCCCCCACTTAGAGTATTATTAAGCAATCCCAGAGTCTCCACAATGAAACTGGCTGTGTGTACAGAGTAAGTCAAGGCTAATGTGCCACTGTTGCATAACTGGCATACAGGAATGGGCTCAAGTGGGGAGTGAGATGCATTTACGAAAATGGACAGGCCATGCATTGTCCCGGCACAATAACATTTTCCCTAGAAACCCTATTCATTTCCAGGGATGCTTTGAGAAGCAGCAGGCAAGGCAGAGGAAAGAGGGAGGTATGTTCAAATGCCCTCTGAAGAAAGAATATTTTCTTTACCAGTACTAAGAAAATGGTCCCATTAAAAGGGGAAGCAATGAGATGAAGGCTTGCAAGCCAAGGACAGGGACTTGCTAAAGCTATTTGCCTCTTAGAGTTGAAATTAAATGGGCAGAAAGGGCGGTCCAGAAAGTGCAAAAATGAATCCTCTACACTAGATTTCCATTGGATGTATCTGATCTCAATGCATCCCACTGATGGAGGCCTCAGGTTGCTCTTGAGCTGTGTCATGGATGATCAGCACCACGGACAGCTCTTTCCTACTATTAGAGGTGCTTAACATGGTTCCTCAATCCAGGGAATGCCCACTCAATAGCACCTTCCACAATTGGTGCCATATCCTTTTATTGGCCCATGCAATCTCAAAGTTGATCCTTCCCCTCCTCCTTGGGAGAACAGATATGGGGTTGTGGTGGGCGTGTGGTACTCACAGATCATTGTCGGTGTCAGAGCGGCCCTTTTGCTGTCGCCTGTAGACAATGAAGACAGTCACAGCCACGCTGATAATGAGGGCAGCAGCAGCAACGACGCCCAGGATTCCAAAAATGCCTCCTGGTATCCCTCGGGGCAATGGCTTATCTGTAATGAATAGGAAAATGTAGTCTTAGGCACTAAGATCATATAAGCAGCATTCTATCATTTCTCATTTGCAGAACTGCTCCAAGCCTGCAAAAAAACCCAAATGTGGAGTATTACCCTTACATCAACTCTGCATGGTAGGCTCTTATCACACCATTTACTCCCTTGACGGGCAACAAAGGGAAGGGTTGCAGCTCACTGGCAGAGCATCAGTTCTGCAAGCAGAAGATTCCTCCCATCCAATCCCTGGTATCTCCAGGTAGCTCTGGGAACATCCCCTGCCTGAAACCCTGAAGAGCTGCTGCCAGTCAGTGCAGACAGTACTAAGCTAGATGGTGCGGCTTAATATAAGGCAGCTTTGTCTGCTCCTATGACTCTTGTCTGTTTGCATTTTAATTCTCATAGCAAAGTTGACTTCAATTAAATGGTATATAAATGCTGTGAAACATGTGAACAAATAAATAAAATAAAGGGGGAGCAATATCTACTCTGTTAATACTCTGAGCCCTTGCTTCCTATGCTCAGGTTGTATATATGCGTAAATAAAGCCATATATCAGAAAGATACCATCTGAGCTTCATCCCAAGGAATTTAAACCTAGGTAAGTGCAGGAACCTCTGGAGTCTCTCCCTGCTTAGAGATTGGCGTGGTATGTAACACACACACACACACACACACACACACACGTATATGATGAATATTTTTAGGACCCACCTTATTTCTGTGATCGTAAGTTGTTTTGAACTGTTTTAAATATTGTATTTTAATTGTTGTAGCCTGCGCCGGGACCTTAAAGTGGAGAGTGGGTAAACAACAACAACACATGTTCTAAATAAATAAATGATAAATAAATAAGAGCGCAAAGTGGCTTGGAATGGATGGAGGCAGAAGTGCCAACCCATTGTTTCACCCTGTGCAAATTGCACCCCTCTCCCTACCTCTTTGCAGCAGAAAATCAGTATTGGCTGCAAGTCTCAGCCCAATACGCAACCTAGAAACTGACCCATATTGAGTCAGTTTATAGCTGCTCAGGAAAGGTGCTTCTTTAGCTGGTTCCCCAGCAAGCAGATGCGCACCCCCCCCCCCAAAATACCGCCTCTACCTTCCTGTGATCCCACCAGTTGTACATCTTCATCTCGCCAGGCTGTCATCTTTCCCGTGTTTGCTTGTCTTTGTTGAGTTGTTTTATTCTCCTGGCCCTGATATACTCTCACGTCTTTTTAAAAAAATAAAGCTGCCTGCCGGGTGATAAATGGATCCTGCCGGGCCTCCATCATGCAGCGACAGGTTCCTTCTGAGCTGCAGCCGTTGCTGGTCTGTTGGGGAAATGCCTTGATGGTGAGGAAGAGTGGGCAGTGCCTTCTGTTAGAAGGCGATGCAATGATGTTGGGAGGGACACAGGGCCAAAAACCCAGGACCCGCTGGTTCTGGGTTAGACTCCCATTCTTAGGCCAGTTTGCACGTGGATGTTCAGCAGCTGACAATGGCACCCTCAGGCGTAGTCTTTCATGTGTGAATGAGCCAAAGGCAGCTAGAACTTTAGTGCCATCTCCCCTCCCCACTTTTATTTCAGCAGATCCTGTTCACGCATTCAGGCCAGCTCCACACAGACAACAGAATGAGGTGGTACATTGGAAATGGCACATTTTCATACTGGAAGTGGAAGTGGGTTATATTTTATGAGGGAGGGAGGGAGGGAGGGAGGGAGGGAGGGAGGGAGGGAGGGAGGAAGGAAGGAAGGGTGAGGGAAAGGATAGGGAGGAAAGAGGAAAGGATAGGGAAAAGAAAAAGAAGAAAGAAAGGGATAGAGAAGAATGGAATTAGAAAACTCTGTGATCCAAGGCTTTGGGAGACCAGAGTTCAAGTCCTCAGCCATGAAACTCATTGGGTAGTCGTGGGTTAGTCACTGGCTCTCAACCTAACCAACCTCAGGTGATTGTGGGGATTAAAGGAGGAAGGAGAGAACCATATAAACCACTTTGAGCTCCTTTCAGAAATAGGTGGAGTGGGACATAAATGCAATAAATAAGTGAAATGCATAAATAAATGCAATAAATAGAGCTAGCAAGGAAAAATGTTCTAGCCCAACCTTTCCCGTGCTTTCCTACTTTTCTACATTCTAAGCTTTGCTTGTACAGGGGACATTCCAAATTCTCTCTCTCTCTCTCTCTCTCTCACGCACACACACACACACACACACACACACACACATGACTGTCTAACATGTTGGACTCAACTTCATTTTGCTTTATGCTTACAGCAGGTGTGAGGAATCTATGGCCCTCCTGATGTTGCTGAACTACAACTCCCATCAGCCCTAGCAAGCACAGTCAGTAACTAGGGATGATGGGAGTTGTAGTTCAGCAACATTTAGAGGGACAAAGCTTCCCCACACCTGGAACAGAGCAAGCCTTGGCTGTAAATAATCCATGGTGTGTGTTGCTAACCACACACAGAGAGAGATTGCAGTGAGTGACATTCGCTGTCCTCAAGCTTATAGTGAAGACATGAAAACGAAAACTACAAAACGAAAAGAGAGGAGGAGGAAGGAGAAAAATGGCAAACTCAATCACTCATCTTAAGTAACAGAGTTCTTGTAACAACCAGCTTAGGATTTCAAGGAGAGGAGCAGAGAAATGTTGTTGGTTTCTCAGCTGAGACCATGGAGAGGCCTTGTTTCCCTTCTCTCTCTCTGTTATAGCCAGGTGACAATTGTTGGGTTATTTTATGCTGCCTCTGTCTTCCTTTCATTTTAAAATTTCCATTTCTCATTTCATTTCATTTCATTTCATTGTACTGTATTGTTTATCGGATGGCTTGTTTTAGCCGTTTTATATTCCCGTGCACATCTTTGCTAGTTGCATGGCAAGAGAAGTAGCATATTGGTTCTAGTCTGGACTGGAAAAACAGAAAAGAAGCAGTGTGGAAGCAAATTTCAACTGAGCATTAGGAAAACCTTCCTAATGGCAAGAGCTGTTTGGAAGTGGGGCAGATCTGCCCTGGAGGTAGTTGAGCCGACACCTGTCATGGGTGCCACCATCACATCGTGTAATGCAGAGCCATTTTGCATTCATTGGTGGGTTTGGCTAGATGATTTCTGGCTTACTCCTTCCTACTCTATGATTAAAAAAATCTTCTTATAAGGAACCCCATAAATAAATATGAAAACAAAGGGGCAAAATCCAGCACCCTCCAAATAATTTTTGGGGTGCTGCTGAAATTCTGGAGCAGCCCAAATTCCGGGAGCCTTTCTACCTAAACCGAAGTCACATTTGTATTTCCAATTGTTATTTGCTTATTTTTGGCATTTAAATGCTGCTTAATCATTAGCATATCTTAAACGGAGTACATAAATAAAAAGCAGACCAAGTCAAACAAACAAACAAACAAACAAACAAACAAACAAACAAACAAACAAACAAACAGCAGCCCTCAATTAAACTGAGTCCACTTATTATCTAAAAATGCCTGCTGGAGCAAGAAAGTCATTGTTCAATGCCTGTACAATCTTAGCCTTAGGCTTGGACCCACAACATGGAATGCACAGCTTCTAGTCGCTAGGAGCTCTGCGTCTGAGCCAAGCAGGGGCACCAGTAGTGACTCCCCCAAAATCTCAGTGGCTGGGCTGTGATATAAGGAACTAAGCAGTGCTTCCTTGCAATGTCAGATACAAAGATAACCTCAGCCTTTGCATAGTGGCATTCAGAATCCCTCTTATCCTGTCCTGTCCAAAAAGATTTTACACAGTGCTGAACATCTCTCTTCCTTGCAGATCATTTGAGAGAACTCACCCTGTAAAATCAGCCAGAGAAGACTCAATGAAAAGGAAACAGACGTCTCAGTCAGCGCCCTCCTGCCATGGAGCTGGAAGGCCCCAATCCAAGTTAGGTGGGCGGGGGATACAGAGACTGGGGTTGACCTCAGAGTGTGAAAATGACCTTCACATTCAAAGGCAGGGAATTCGGGGGGTGGGGGTGGAACTGGGGTGGGTGGGGAGGCTGCATTGGTGGGGGGGGGGGAGCTTGATGGGAAAGGGCTTTGAAACATATGATAAAAGGATTTAATTTGCTCTACCTTCCAAGCTAATTAAAGTTGAAAACCAGCTAATTGGTACTTTGTACTTCCAGCTCCAGTGGTGATGAAAGGGAAAGATAATTGCAGGAGAGGAGGGGGGAAATTAAAATGGGGGGGGGGAGAGGGCAAAATGATCTGATCACCTGCAAATAATGGAAGGGTGAGGGAGGAGAATAGAATATGTAGCTTGTAACAAAGCACATCCAAGCCTGATGTCTTAAGGGGTGTGTGTGTGTATGGAGAAACGCTACAGAGATTATCCTCCTCCTAACATCTGCTGACATAAAACAGGCATGTGAGCGTTACATTATGTGAAACAGAATTTTGTGACACGCCAGTGTGAGCAAGCCAAAGAAGCGAGCTGTTTTCATGAGGTCTGACAGCGCGGCCCATCAAAAGGGTTCTTTCCTGCCTTCCGTGAAGGAAGCAAATCTTCACAATCAAGTCGAAAGGTCCCCGTGCTGGATTTTGCCGTCGTAAATGCAGCAGCCTTCTTCCCAATTGTGACCGTTGCATGGATGAAGACATTTCTGGAGGTGATGCCAGACATTTGAGATTTTCTATTCCACTCCTAAAGGTACAGGAGCAGCACTGTCCTAATGGCAGCCGATGGCCCAAACCTGGGGAGTTGTTGGACTCCAACTCCCATCAGCTCCAGCCCATGTGGTCAGGGATGATAGGAATTGTAGTCCAGCAACACCTGGAGGTCCACAGGTCCTCCACCCTTGCTCAACCCCATGGATAGGGAACCTCTGCCTTTCTCGATGTTGCTGGAATATATCTCCCATCATCCCTGACGGTTGTCTCCACTGGCTGGTCCTGATGAGAGCTGGAGTTCAGCAGCATCACATGTGCCACAGGTCCCCCTTCCTGGTCTCTGGTCCCTGTGCCAACAATAACCACTTCCACAACAGTTCGTTTTAAATTATTTGGGGAGAAACTCTTGTTGAGTAAGAACACAAGAGCCTGCTGGATCAGACCAATGGCCCATCTAGTCAAGTATCCTGTTCTCACAGTGGCTGACCAGATGCCGGTGGGAAGTCCTTGAGCAGGACTTGAGTACAGAAGCCCTTTCCTTTTCTGTGGTTACCAGTAACTGATATTCAGAAGCATTACTGCTTCCAACTGATTGAGCAATGGACTCCCTTAGTTTACACCCAGAACCAGGTGCCAATCTATCAACTTCATATATATATGTAATTTTTATTAAATTTTCTGTTTTACAATTTAAAATACTCCTTTTACATCCTTAAGATATCAATGACTTCCCTTCTTCTCTTTCCATGGTTCATTTTACATATCATAAATCCCTGCATATTTTACAGAAACTATACCGTTCAGTATTTCATTACTGCATCCATCAAAACTTGTTTACGCAGTTGAATTTATCTTAATGGCTTGTCCGGAGTTTTGGGCTGGGTTGCCATCAGTATGCTGATGACACCCAACTCTATCTGCTGATGGATGGCCATCCTGACTCGGCCCCAGACACACTGACCAGATGTCTGGAAGCTGTGGCTGGATGGTTACGTGGGAGCCGGTTGAAGTTAAATCCTGCGAAGACAGAGGTCCTCTGGCTGGGGCGGGACGATATGGGATCGAGGGGGCAACTCCCATCTCTTGCGGGGGTGCAATTGGTGCCAGCACCGTCCGTTAAGAGTCTGGGTGTAATCTTCGATACCTCCCTCTCTATGGAGGCGCAGATTACAGCTATAACTAAGGCGGCATTTTTTCATCTCCGCCAAGCTAAGCAGTTGGCCCCTTATCTCTCTCGCCCTGACCTAGCCACTGTGATCCATGCGACGGTCACCTCCAGACTGGATTATTGTAACTCGCTCTACGTGGGGCTGCCCTTGAGACTGACCCAGAAACTCCAGCGGGTACAGAATGCCGCAGCGAGACTCCTTACGGGGTCCTCGCTGCGAGATCACATTCACCCGGTGCTATACCACCTGCACTGGCTCCCGGTGGAGTATAGGATCAGGTTTAAGGTGCTGGTTTTAACCTTTAAAGCCCTATACGGCCTAGGACCCTCGTACCTACGGGACCGCCTCTCCTGGTATGCCCCACAGAGAAACCTACGATCTGTAAATAAAAACATCCTTAAGGTCCCAGGCCTCAGAGAGGTTAGGCTGGCCTCAACTAGAGCCAGGGCCTTCTCGGCTGCGGCTCCAATCTGGTGGAATGCTCTGTCACAAGAGACTAGGGCCCTGCGGGACCTGACATCTTTCCGCAGGGCCTGCAAGACAGAGTTGTTCCACCAGGCCTTTGGTCAGGGCGCAGCCTGACTCCCTCCTCTGGCAACCTGCACAGAATTTTGCCTAATCGGTTGCCAACAATTTTGATTTTAATTAATTTTTATAATGAAATGTTTTTAGAATGTTTTTAGAATTTGACTGTTTGACTATTTGACTGTTGTTAGCCGCCCTGAGCCCGGCTTCGGCTGGGGAGGGCGGGATATAAATAAAATTTATTATTATTATTATTATTATTAATGCTGCCAGCGTTTTCAGCTGTACACAATTATTTCCTATATATCCAATAAACGTTTTCCAATCTTCTTTAAATGTATGTACTTCTTGTTCTCTTATTCTAGATGTTAGGTCTGTGAGTTGTGCATATTCTGTCAACTCAAGTTGCCATTCTTCTTTAGTTGGGACCTCGCTCGTTTTCTAATTTTGGGGCTAGAGAAACACGGGCTGCAGTAATGGCATACATAGGTAAAGGTAAAAGAACCCATGACCATTAGGTCCAGTCATGACCAACTCTGGGGTTGCGGTGCTCATCTCGCTTTATTGGCCGAGGGAGCCGGCGTTTGTCCACAGACAGCTTTTGGGTCATGTGGCCAGCATGACCAAGCTGCTTCTGGCAAACCAAAGCAGCACACGGAAACACCGTTTACCTTCCTGCCGGAGTGGTACCTATTTATCTACTTGCACTTTGATGTGCTTTCAAACTGCTAGGTTGGCAGGAGCTGGGACCGAGCAACGGGAGCTCACCTTGTCACGGGGATTCAAACCACTGACCTTCTGATCAGCAAGTCCTAGGCTCTGTGGTTTAACCCACAGCGCCACCTGTGTCCCTAGTGGCATACATAAATAACCTTTTTTTGACACCTGGGAATTTCAGTCTGAATTATCCACAACAGAAGGGACTCTGGTTTATCAACTTCTTGGTCATGTGGATCTTAGAAGTGTGGCAAGGGGAGAAAATCTCCTTTCTGCATCTCTTTGCATACCTTTAGGGCACACCTGCCTTCCTCTCCTCTCCTCCTGTGTCCTACACCCAGCCTTCTCTGCCCTCCATTAAACTGCATGAGCCTGGGTGTCACCAAGATGAATTGGAGCTGCTGACAGTTATCATAGTGCAAGGCCGATCTTCTCCCTTCTCCTTCCCCCTCCCATCCCCGTCCTCTACCTCCCCTGGCTGCGTGTCACTCTCTTTCTCTCCTAAACTACATTATCCCGTAAATAATATTTCTGCTTCGAGACAGCTCACTTAACTGCCAGGCCTAAGCAGACAGCCGGAGTGATGCGATATGATCCCTTTGACTACATTAGAGATTGTGGCAGGGAAGGAGATGGCAACAAACTGGGGGTGGGGGGGGGAACGATAGCTTTGGCTGGGGGGATTTTTCCCTGTGATGGATCGGCCCCTAATGGCCCTCCTGATAGCAGGTAGCAAGGGGAGGGGGATGCCATCAGCTCCCCTGGAAAGGCTGTAAATCTAATCAGGCACTTTGATTGGAAAGGTCTTGACGGAAGGGGAATGGGATACAGAAATCAATGTGAACTTTTGCTGCAAGCTGGAGTGAGGGATGCATGGAGTGAGGCAAAAGTGGAGAGAGGAACACATGGATGAGAAGGAAGATGGAGAGGTGAGGAGGAGAAGGAAGGATTAGGGTTGCCATATTTCAAAAAATGAAAACCCAGGCACAAACGTTGTTGAGCTTTTTTTTTAGTTTTACCCAAAGTTGTTGGGCTTCCCCCCAAAAAAAATCTCAAAAAAGAAGACGTTTTAAAGCTTTTTAAAAAGAAATTCGCCAAAATCTACACTTTCAACATGAGTTGCCATATGTCCAGATTTTGCCAGACATTTCAGCAATTTCCCCATGGCCACTGTTTCCAACAGCTGAATTCCAGCTTGTCTGGGAAATTCCAGATGTATGGCATGTTTGGACACAAACAGTAAAGCAAGTTCCCGTTTTAATATCTTGAACCTGCCTTTCCAAAATTCTCTAGGCAGCATACAATACAGCATTAAGGATGGAGAGTTTGTGGTCCACCAAATGCTGTTGAACTTCAGCTCGCATCATGCCTGACCCCGGCTGCACTGGTTGGGGCTGATGGGAGTTGGAGTCCAGCAACATCTAGGGGAGCACAGATTCCACAACCCTGTTGGAGCAGGTCAGCCTTTTTTTGTCTCTTTTTCCTAAGATTGTCTACTCTGACAGGCAGGTCTGTTTCCCAAACCCTTCCTAACTGGAAATGTCAAGGATCTAAATGATCATGCCTCACCACTGGCCATGCTGGTTGGAGCTGATGGGAGCTGGAGTCCAACAATGTCTTGAGGGTGGTGGGTTCCCCATCCCATAATAAACAACAACAACAACAACAATTTATTATTTATACCCCGCCCAAAAGCTGCCCTAAACAGGGCTGCCTTCAGATGTCTTCTAAAGGTTTGGTAGTTATTTTTCTCTTTGATATCTGGTGGGAGGGCATTCCACAGGGTGGGTGCCACTACCAAAAAGGGCGTTTAGGGCTTTAAAGGTCAGCACCAACACTTTGAATTGTGCTCGGAAACAGACTGGGAGCCAATGTAGGTCTTTCAAGACCGGTGTTATATGGTCTCGGCGGCCACTCCCAGTCACCAGTCTAGCTGCCGCATTCTGGATTAGTTTTCGGGTCACCTTCAAAGGTAGCCCCACGTAGAGCGCATTGCAGTAGTCCAAGCGAGAGATAACTAGAGCATGCACCACTCTGGTGAGACAGTCCGCGGGCAGGTAGGGTCTCAGCCTGCATACCAGATGGAGCTGATAAACAGCTGCCCTGGACACAGAATTGACCTGCACCTCCATGGACAGCTGTGAGTCCAGAATGACTCCCAGGCTGTGCACCTGGTCCTTCAGGGGCATACGGTAGTTACCCCATTCAGGACCAGGGAGTCCTTCACACCCGCCCGCCTCCTGTCCCCCCAAAACAGTACTTCTGTCTGGTCAGGATTCAACCTCAATCTGTTAGCCACCATCCATCCTCCAACCGCCTCCAGGCACTCACACAGGACCTTCACCGTCTTCACTGGTTCCGATCTGAAAGAGAGGTAGAGCCGTGCAAATGGCTCTTTTACCTCCCTGGGTTCAATGTTCAAACCAGGGGGTGAGGGGAGATGGGTTGGTGTCACCCTTAGCATGCTTGGGTGTTTTATTTTTGAAGTGCATGCATATTTCCAAATATACAGGTAAGGCAGATGGGAAGCAAGCCCACAGGGACACAGGAAGTCAAAACCATAGCCCTAAAGCAGCAGCAAAAAAACCAAAACCATCTACATCAGAGGACTTGTGTGGAACACAAGTCCTCTGAGTAAAGATAAAGGGGGTAAAGGACTCCTGGATGGTGAAGTCCAGTCAAAGGTGACTGTGGGGTTGTGGTGCTCACCTCGCTTTCAGGCCGAGGAAGCCGGCATTTGTCCACAGGCAGCTTTCTGGGTCATGTGGCCATCATGACTAAACTGCTTCTGGAGCAACGAGACACTGTGATGTGTGCCAGAGAGCACGGAAATGCTGTTTATAGGTTGAGGGCACCGGGAATATACCGGTATTTAGCTTGGGGAAAGACTGAGTATGTGATAGGATTCTTTAAATACTGAGATATAAAAGTGGACATACTGTAGCTCTTGGCTGACCCAGAAGCCTGGAGTATATCTTCCGTTACAGGACAGCAGATTTCGTGTCAACATTAGGAGACATTTCTTAAGAATAAGAGATCCAGACAGTGGAACCAACTACATGGAAGGTTGATGGAGCTCTCTCACATTGGAGGCTCTGCCAGTCAAAGCTTGGGCAGCCATTTCCAGAGGATGCTGTAGCTCAGGATTTCCTCCATGAAGCAGCAAGTTGGACTAGATGTCATTCATGGTCCCCTCCAGGTCTGTGAATCTAACTTCAAAGTGCCAAATTCTCTCACATCCTTTGTCATGTTATTAAAAAAATTAGCCTCCTCTCCTTTCAGTTTGAAGTCCAACCCTGTAACACCCCTAATTGTTTCTGAAAGGCAGCAGCCTGATTTCTTCTGGAGGATTATTCCACGGGTTAGGAGCCATTACCGAAAAGACCCTGCTCTGCACCTCCATGGTACAGTCAACAGAGCCTACCCATCAGATTGCAATAATCTGGGTGATTTGGTATGGGAGATGAAGGTCTCTCAGATGGTGTGCTTCTCAGCTGGTTAGGGCCTTATAAGTCAAGATCAACATAGGGACATTATACGGAGTCAGATTGTTGGTGTATCTAGCTAAGAATGAATGAATGAATGAATGAATGAATGAATGAATAAACCGTGGTACCTCTGGATGCGAATGGGATCCATTCCGGAGCCCTGTTCGCATCCTGAGTAGAACGTAACACACGACTGCGCGTCTGCGCGTGTCACGTTTCACTGCTTCTGCGCATGTGCGTGATGTTATTTTGAGCATCTGTGCATGCGCGAGCGGCAAAACCTGGAAGTAACACGCTCCGTTACTTCCGGGTCGCCACAGAGCATAACCTGAAAATGCTCAACCTGAAGCACATTTATCCCAAGGTATGATTGTAATAATACACTGGCTGGCAGCAGCTCTCCAGGGTTTTAGGCAGGGGTCTCTCCCATTCCTACCTTGAGATGCTCTGGCACTGAGCCTAGGCCCCATCCCCAGGACCTCCCTGCGGTTCCCTGCCTTCCAACATCTGCCACCCGAGGCAGCTGCCTCACCCAGCCTAACAGTAGCTCTGTCGCTGTCATCAAATGATCCCAAGTTCGGAGTGTTAGAAGAAAAGGAGAGGGTGAAAACAACAGCCTCTTCTCTCTGTCTTCTTTCTCCATGCCACACACTGTCTTATAAACCTCGGTCACATCCCTCTCCACCCCACTTAGTGGATTTGTGTTTTCAAACTTAGAAGCTGCAGATGTTTTAGCCTTTCTCCTTCTTATGTGCTGTTTGTGAGTTCCTGGAACATGACACCCCACCCCCCACCCCGCAACACACACGCACAGTTCCATGTATCTGTCCTCAGCAATCACCGTGGAATATAATCTGTGGCTTATTTAACCCAGTAGCTTGCAGAGACTTTAACAGATCACGCAGTCATTGCACAGAAGCCGTCAGAATGGATGAGTTGTCATGTCAGGGTGGAGCATTCTCTCCCCTTCTCTGTCCCCCCCGCCCCCGCTTCTGCCGTAGCCTGCTAGCTATTAAATTCTCCTGTAGAAAGGCTGCTGCAGGGTTGATGTTTCCATTTGCAGCGACAGAGATCTGGATCAGATTTACTGTCCTGTCCAATAAAACAGCAATGGAAGCATCATTCCTGGTGCGGTAGAAGACAGACAGAGTTATTCAAGTGCCGGGTACCCAGGGGGTGAATGAGAAAGAGTTCTTAACATTGAAGACGAAAGATACGGAGGAATTGAAGGCGGCCAGTTTCAAAGGAAGAAAATGAGCTTTTCTTAAAAAAATAAAAAAAATAAAATGCTATTATTATTTGCAAAAACACAATTGCGAGAGGGTCAAACAAAAGCAAGGTCCTAAACATGCTTACTTAGAAATAGTATTGCGTTCCTGTTTGCCTATGCACATTGCACCACTGATTTATATAGAGCCCTGCAGAGTTACACCCAGGTGACATGGATAAGGCTTCCCTACCTCCCTCAGGGTGCTTACAATATAAAACAGACAGTGGGGGGGGGGGGAGAGAGAGAGAGAGAGAGAGAGAGAGAAGGTGGGTACATGATCTCACATGTATCTAAATCAAGAGTGGGGAGCAATTTTCAACCCAAGGGCCACATTCTCTCCTGGCAACCTTCCAGGGGCCACCTGCCCATGGTTGGTGGGACCAGTAGCAAAAGTGGGCAAAACAATAGGTGCCATCTCCTCCCCCTTTTACAGGAGGCTACATTTAAGGCGGGACGTGGGTGGTGCTGTGGGTTAAACCACTGAGCCTAGGACTTTCCAATCAGGAGGTCGGTGGTTTGAATCCCTGCGACAGGGTGTGCTCCCGTTGCTCGGTCTCTGCTCCTGCCAACCTAGCAGTTCAAAAGCACGTCAAACTGCAAGTAGATAAATAGGTACCACTCCTGCGGGAAGGTAAACGCCATTTCCGTGCGCTGCTCTGGTTCACCAGAAGCAGCTTAGCCATGCTGGCCACATGACCCGGAAGCTGTACGCCGGCTCCCTCGGCCAATAAAGTGAGACGAGCGCTGCAACCCCAGAGTCGGCCATGACTGGACCTAAAGGTCAGGGGTCCCTTTACCTTTACTTTTAAGGCACACTCAGATACCCTTTCTCTGTTCTCCATCCAGAAAAGCAAAAGGCACCATCAGTATGCAAGTTCACATTCCAGTCCAACCCACCTCCACCATGAGGAAGGCATGAAGCAGGGTTAGTCAGGGCTGTGGCCTGGGGAGAGGGAGTGCAGTTGGGAAGAGTCCCGAGGATCAGAGGATGCAACTTGAAGGCCCACCTTTGGCTCCTGACCTGAGGTTCCCACCACTGACTTAAAGCTTGGTTACTGTTGGGACTGACGATTTGGGGAGTAAGCCAAAGATCATGCAGGAGAGGTGGATTCTGGAGACGAATATGAAAGATGGGAGAGAGATGAGATCAGCGCTGGGTTCACAGATGAAGTCAGCAAATGTAGGTTCCTCCCTGTCCACCCCATAAATAATTGGCGGAATGGCCCAAGCGAGACTCCATAGGAGCCAACTCCTAGGGTAGGCATAGGCAAACTCCGGCCCTCCAGATGGTTGGGACTACAATTCCCATCATCCCTGACCACTGGTTTTGTTAGCTAGGGATGATGGGAATTGTAGTCGGGCCAGAGTTTGCCTATGCCTGTCCTAGGGGCTGAGGTCCCAATAAAATATTTGAGGGGACTGCCCGTCCCAAAGTTGATGAGCATTGCCATTAAATGGTGTGTGTGTACCATATCATGTGATCTATTATACCTGCCCCCCATATTTTATTCAAGTTGACACCCCTGGGTCTCTCTCCTAGCAGCTCAGCCACCCCAGAACCCTTTCCCCCCATCCCTGTCAGCAAGAGAAAATTTGGCTACCCTGGCTTACAGGCACCCAGAACTTGCCCACAGTTACTAAGGGGAATGGATTTATTTCATTGTTGATTAGGGACATTTATATGCCAACCAATCGAACATGTCCTCTGGGCAGTTTGCAATTGTTTGTTTGTTTAATAATAAATTGTTAGATTTATATACTGCCCTTCATCCAAAGATCACAGGGCGGTTTACAATATAACCAATAATCAATAATAGTAAAAAAGCACATGCAACAGCTAATATCTCTACACAAACTGCATCACTACAAAATGAATGTAGAACTGAAACCATGCGCTCCAAGGAAAAAAAAGCACTGAAACTCAAAAGTTTGTTTAAAATTCATGTGTGTATGAATGTACAGATGATGTTGTAATGTGCACCTCTGCCCTGTACCACCCTCACTGCAACCAAGCAAGCAGTGCGCATATTATCCCCATTTAATGTATGGGGAATGAAGGCTGAGAGATAGAGACACACATCAATTTCACTTTCAGACACCCCCCCTTTTTAAAACACCTCTGCCAGGTTGGTGGTCCATAAAATACGGACTGGAATTCCAGATCGAGATTGTGACCCTGCCGCGCAAATGCCCATCAGTGTGCTAAGGTATCTTTGATCACAGCAGGCTCCCTTTCACCTCCCTTCTCCTGCAGGTGAGGCAGAGGAGCCATCAGCCATTAAACAGTCACTGGATATGGGGGGAAATAATCTCTTGTGGAATGCAGCTTGACCCCCTGCGACCCTTTGCTGCAATTTCTCTTTGAGTGCATTCCAGGTAGCAGGCAGAAGCAGAAGCAGGAAAAATAGAAAGTGGATTTTGGTGCTGAGAAATCACAGCGGGAGTGGAGGATTAACTCAGTCACTCCTGGAAGAAATTTAATCTGGAGTACTAGCGAGGGGGGGAAATGAAATCAGGCTTGGTGAAACAGCTCCAATTGCTTCATCCGCTCTTAAATTGGGTGTAAAATGCTTAGTCCAGCTATGTTTGGTAAAGGGGTTAAAGGAGAGGCTTTTCTTGTCTGCCCATAGGGGCTTCTTTGACATCTGTCTGGCAAGCCATGTGTCCAAGGACATAACATGAACAGCTGATGCAGTCTACACCTTGTTGCTAAGTTTCCCATTTTTTTTCTGGCTCTGCACCTCCTTTTTTAACAGCTGCCTGCCATACAGAAATTAACCAAGTGACCTTTTCCTCATGGCCTCATCGCTCTGTCAAGAAAAGTCCCCCCGCCCTAAATTTCTGACTGTCAGAGGAACAATGGAAGAGGCCTTATATTACCCACACTGACCGACAGTAGCTTTCTGGGGTTTCAGACAGGGGCTTTCCCTACCCTAATCTCACACCCTTCAACGCCCTGAAAGCAAAAACCAGGACCCCATCTTCCCAGACATGTTCTTCTCTCCCCCCCCCCCTTGCAACAGTTTGGCAGCCATTTTGGCCACTGTGATCTGGTGCAATTTTGTGCTGTGATCTCGCCCTGAAAAAAGCACCCCCCCCCCCAGGGAGAAGTCATGGTGCAAAATAATGCGAGATCTCAGTGGCCAAAATGGCTGCTGTTCTCTAGCAAGGAAAAAATGGGATGTCCCAATTTTTCCAGGACACTTGCGATGCATGCCACCTGGAGAATCTGTGGGCTGAACTTGAGAGCTTCTGTGTGCAAAGCAGATATAATAATAATAATAATAATAATAATAATAATAATAATAATAATAATAATAATAATTTTATTATTTATACCCTGCCCATACATCTGGCTGGGTTGCCCCAGCCACTGAGCTACAGTCTGGATGCAGTAAACTAGGCCAGTAGAAAGAGGGGGCTCTCCCCTCATGGCCAGTTCTCCTTTTCCAGGTTTTTCTCACATGAGTGTTAGTGCTGCTATCCCTACCCATAATTCTCCTTAGAGCAGGGAAATTTGTCTTTCACCATTTTCAATTTCAAGTTGAAAGTCCTCTTAAGATAACTCAAAACTTTGACCTTGCCTGGTCAGCAGGGCAGGAAACAGGTCCAGGTTCCAGCAACGGCAGAGTTTAGAGACCCTGAATTTATGCTCCCTCGTGGTCTAGATTTTGCTATCCTTGGCTGGCTCTGAGAGCAAAGAGGACTTTTACCCCCATCCTCTAGGAAAGATGCCAAAAAAGCAGTTGGAGAATCCCAGGAGCTGGAGAGGCACCCAGACCCAGTGCTTTTTTTCGGGGGGGGGGGGGCGCAGGTGTACGCATACCCCTAAACATTTTGTGAATCTAAGTTTGGCCTCAATGAGGGGCAGTATTTCAGTATGAGTAGGAAAATGAGAGTACCCCTAAACATTTTTTTTAGAAAAAAAAAAGCACTGCCCTAAGAGCAAACAAACATTTCCTCTGCACGAGTGATGCTTCGATGTGGAATGGGGAGAAATGGGGAAGCACTGTCTATTTTGCTGCTCAGGTAACACTTTCAAAGACAGACCCTTGCCAAAAATGTATTGGTCAGAGACAATTGGGAACTCCTCATGTGCTATTAAAAAAAATAAAAACCCACTAATACGCTGGAACTATCCAGTTAAACGCCAATTACGAAACCCTGCAAGCTTCCCGGCTGCAGCATATTAATAACACAATTAAACATGTATCACTTAATGCAAATGGAAAAAAGATAGAACTTAATCGGATGGCAGTGCAACCCCAGGAAGTGACCATTTAGCAAACTAATGTCTATTTAATTATAGGCCCCTCCTCTGTAATAAGCTAAAACACGCCAGTCTTTATCATTTCTTTTCTCAGAACTCAGTTGCAATGCTAGTCTGAGGAATTCCATCTCGGCTTCCCCACATTGGCAGTGACTCAAGCCCTTGGACAGCTGTGGAGATTAAATTCCCTGAATGGTCCTTGGCATCTTCTCTTTTCTTTGCATTGTCCAGCTGCAAACAGCTGGATGGGACGTATATTCCCACCACCAGCTTCTTCTCTGGCATTTAATGTGGGTACATCCCAATAGAGAACTTTTGGATCGTTGTGTTCTGCTATATCATGGCTACTACAGAATATTCCTGCACTGATATATGGTTTTCACTTTAAACAGTCCTGGCTTTGACCACAGAACTCTGGAAGCTGTAGTTTGTTATGGGTGCTGAGAGTTGTTAGGAGACTGCCCCCTTCCTTCGCAGAACTACAATTCCCAGAGTTCCTGGGAAGGGGGATTGATTGTTAAACCACTCTGAGAATTGTAGCCAGCCTCACTGCTGCCTTGCCTGTCTCCTTTCTGGTAAGGGTAAAGGTAAAGGACCCCTGGACGGTTAAGTCCAATCAAAGACGACTATGGGGTTGCAGCGCTCATCTCGCTTTCAGGCTGAGGGAGCCAGCGTTTGTTCACAGGCATCTTTCTGGGTCATGTGGCCAGCATGACTAAACCACTTCTGGCGCAACGAGACACCGTGACAGAAACCAGAGCACATGGAAATGCTGTTTATCTTCCCGTCGGAGCGGTACCTATTTATCTACTTGCACTGGTGTGCTTTTGAACTGCCAGGTTGGCAGGAGTTGGGACAGAGCAATGGGAGCTCACCCCGTCATGTGGATTCAAACTGCCAACTTCCCAATCAGCAAGCCAAGGGCTCTGTGGTTTAGACCACAGCGCCACCCACGTCCTTTCCAGTAAGACACAGCGACATCGATAATGGGAGATCAAATCTCTACACGACTGTATTATCGGGGGGCGGGGGGCTGAATGCATGAAAGCTTCTAAGCATGTCCACCCAGGTGTGCTTCAAAACCCCCATTCAGACCTTCGTATTCAACATGGAAAGGTTGGGGGTTGGAGTACACAGGGACATCTGGGGGGTGAGACCAGCATACAGACACCTCCTTGTGCCTTTGCCTCCTGAGCAAGGCTAGGGGTGTGAATGGAGCCATTTGTATCATTGTGTATTCATGTTGCTAGTCAGTGCGCAATGCTAAATAATAAAATAATTTGCAAAAATGGGTCAGCTCATGGTAAGCCAGTTGATGAGTGGAGCATGTGGCGAACCACTGAGACGAATGGTTTTAACATGCAGAAACGCCAGCTTAAGGCTGATTGAAGCCACGTCCTGCCATGTCCAAATGGTCATGCACATCAACCCGCATAAATGGGAAATGGCGCATGTTTCCTGCTCCTCGGGGAGCTGCAGCAATTTCCCTGCAGAAAGCACAAAGCCTGCGAGGTCAGGACCGGCTGGAGTCTCTCTGTGACGGGTGATCAGTTCAGGCTGACAGGTGTGAAGTTGGCAATTTTCTTTCCCAAAACGGCCAGATAAACAGGCTGGCAGCAGTCAGGGGAGATGGAGAGAGACGTGGAGATAAGGGGGGAATGGAAACAGAAAAGATGGGCAGCTGGAGCAGATCACTCAGCCAGCTCTGTCACAGACCAGAAGCAAAGAAAAGGATTAACCCTACAGTGACTGGCCCACCCACCACAAGAAACATCTTTGGGGTGAGATGGAAAAGGAATAGATTTACAGATCCAGGCAAGGGTATCTCTGGGCTCTTAAAGGACTCTGTAGATCCTTAAAGGCATGCACCCTTGATGTAAATGTGCATATGTTTAGATGATGATAGATGATATAGATAGATAGATAGATAGATAGATAGATAGATAGATAGATAGATAGATGATAGATAGATAGATGATAGATAGATAGATAGATGATAGATAGATAGATAGATAGATAGATAGATAGATAGATAGATGATAGATAGATAGATAGATAGATAGATAGATGATAGATAGATAGATAGATGATACATAGATAGATAGATAGATGATAGATAGATATAGATAGATACATGATAGATAGATGATGATGATGATGATGATAGAGATAGATAGATGATAGATAGATAGATAGATAGATATAGATAGATGATAGATAGATAGATAGATAGATGATAGATAGATAGATAGATAGATAGATAGATAGATATAGATATAGATATAGATAGATGATAGATAGATGCCTCTGGGAAAATTAAGGTGGACTCTTGCCCTACCTCCCGTTCCGGCTCCGTCACCCTGTGGGCAAAGCTTTGTTTTTGTTTTGATTTTAAAGGGAGGGGAAGAGGCAGGAGGTGTGAGAGGTCTGGCACAAATCAGGGACTGGTGTCCCCAGGGCATCCTCTAACTCTGCTCCTGAATCCTATCCAAGCAAGGAGAACCCTAATATTTTCATTAAACGTAGGTGACCAGTTGGAAATATGGTCCTGTGTTGAGCAGACTTGGGTCCGGTCCAACATTTCACAGCTTTCAGTTCTCATACCTAACACACACCCTCCAAGTGTCACGATTTTCCAGGGACTGTCCCAGAATTATGAAAGCCATCCTGGCTTCTGATTTGATCCTGGAAGGTCCCTGTTTCCCCTGCCAGTGCTGCCAGTGCTGAGCTTGGGAAGGAGGAAGAGACAAGTCATATCCCAAGCGATGGGGGCAGCAACAGCAGTGACTTCCCCAAAGACCTCAGTAATCAAGCAGGGATACAAGGGATTATGTCCTACATAAAAATGTTAGCCGTGTGTGTGTGTGTGTGTGTTCAAAGTCTGTGCATATGTATTTTAAGAAAATAAGTTGTTGTTGTTGTTTGATTCTGCCTTAATTCTAAGCAAGATTTTAAAACTAGTGTGATTTTAAAACTAGTACCTCTCCCTTGAACACTGGAAGCCAATTAAAACTACTTCTTATATGATGAACAAGACTGTGTGTGTATGCTATGACTTAGGGGTTAATGGTATGATCTGCAGTAATTAAAAAGCAGAAAACAAAATCACGTCCCCAATTTAATGCAGTGTGTTTCAGTTGGTTTTAGTTCATGCATGTGCTTCATATGAGCTCTGGCTAATACTAAAGGGTGGCCGTCCCCCAACCTAGTTGCCTCCAGATGTTGTTAGACTACAACTCCCATCATTCCTGATGATTGGCCCTGTTGGCTGTGGATGATGGGACCTGGAGTCCAACTACATCTGGAGCGGGTCGGCTTGGCAAAGGCAGGCTCATTATATCACTTCAGGTCCTCATCTAGTGGCAGTGGTAGACCAGGCCTAAATTAGATTCTGTGTTCGGGGACTCAGCTACATTAGTCAAAAAAGAGCATCTTAAATGTGTTATAAACATGCAGCACCAGATGGTGCTTTAGGGCCCAAAACATTTCTATGTGATTTTACATAGGGTTGTTGTTTAGGCGTTTAGTCGTATCCAACTCTTCGTGACCCCATGGACCAGAGCACGCCAGGCACTCCTGTCTTCCACTGCCTCCCGCAGTTTGGTCAGACTCATGTTTGTAGCTTCGAGAACACTGTCCAACCATCTCGTCCTCTGTCATCCCCTTCTTCTCGTGCCCTCAATCTTTCCCAACATCAGGGTCTTTTCTTCTCATGAGGTGGCCAAAGTATTGGAGCCTCAGCTTCAGGATCTGTCCTTCCAGGGAGCACTCAGGGCTGATTTCCTTAAGAATGGATAGGTTTGATCTTCTTCCAGTCCATGGGACTCTCAAGAGTCTCCTCCAGCACCATAATTCAAAAGCATCAACTCTTTGGCGATCAGCCTTCTTTATGGTCCAGCTCTCACTAACTTACATCACTACTGGTAAAACCATGGCTTTAACTATAGGGACCTTTGTTGGCAAGGTGATGTCTGTGCTTTTGAAGATGCTGTCTAGGTTTGTCATCGCTTTTCTCCCAAGAAGGCATCTTTTACATAGGGTAAAACGATTTAATTCATGACTTATTTATAGGATCCCCCCCCCCATGTGTAGATCCACCCCATGTTTTCCTGAGAAAGACTAAGGACTGGATTATTGTGAGGGTAAACACAAGAAAGATGGCAGAACCCTATTGCATGTTATTTTTTAATGAAAAAATGAAAAAAAAGAGCTTCTAAGGAACTAAATTACATTCACAAGCAGGGGCGGGTTTACTATGAAACTAATGATGTTTAAACTTCAGGAACCCTAATTCCAGTGGGGCCCAGAAGCATCTTTGGTCCCCTTTGCTTTTTTTTTTTTAAAAAAAATTGGGTCCAGCAAACCCAATTTGAGTTGCACTACTCAAATCGATTGATTTATTGATTTTATTTTTTCATATATTTTTCAAAGTTTGAGAGTTAGTAGCACACACATAATTGTTGTGGTAAACAACCCTACAGAAGATCATCACAGTGGTTACCCAGACCTCATGGCTGGTTGTGATGAGGCAACCATGACATTTCAAGTTTCAGGGCACCCAAAATGTAGGTCTGCCACCTTTTCCCAGGTGATTCTGAGGGCCTTTACTAAAAAAGAAAAGAAAAGAAAGGCCACAAACAGACACATAGCTCTCAGCTCAGACATCGCCTCTCCTTGCCAGTTACTGTCTGGCTACCGGCCAAGCTGCGTGCTTGCCCCTGAGGGCAGTGGTAACTGAAAGAAGAAAGCTTGATGGAAGGAACTAGAACATGAATTCAAGCACAAGGTTCTCAGGTTGGGTACCATACTTAACACAACAGCTATATAGTACAGTGGTACCTCGGGTTAAGAACTTAATTCGTTCTGGAGGTCCATTCTTAACCTGAAACTGTTCTTAACCTGAGGTACCACGTTAGCTAATGGGGCCTTCCGCTGCCGCCGCCTGATTTGTGTTCTCATTCTGAAGCAAAGTTCTTAACCTGAGGTACTATTTCTGGGTTAGCGGAGTCTGTAACCTGAAGCATCTGTAACCTGAAACGTCTGTAACCTGAGGTACCACTGTATTTTAACTTTAGGATAAGAAAAATCGGTGGAGACAGTGATGTGGTCTTTAAAAGGAATCCTTTCAATATAATGTTGGCTTAAAGACATAGCCCTGAATATCTGCTGGGAAGGAAATGTCTGGATTTTCCAACTGTTTCAATGTATTATTCAGGGGAAGAGAGATGCAGTCGAGAGGCCATGATGAATGCTGAGCAGCCGTTAAAGCAGCCTCTAGTCCAGGGGCTGCCCATTATGTTGGATCACTGGGCCCATTTGGAATTTTGAAAAAGGGTCGCAGGTGCCAGTCACAAAATGGCTGCTCTGTGGGGGATGTGCCATAACATAAAATGGCTGCCATATCTAAAAAACAGCCGAAGAAGGGGCAAAATATGGGGCAGGCGTGGCCCCCATTAGATTCCACACCTCCAGTGGAGGTGAAAAGGCAGCTCCATCAGGACCGCCACTCTCATTCAAAGAGCAGCTTATTTTTGTTCCTTTCCTTTGTTCAGAAAGGGAAGGAGGGTGGGTGTCCAGTCCTTGCAATGGAATATGGGCATGTTTCAGGGAACATGTACAGTGTACGAGAGGCTGAGGTGATGTGGACAGGAACTAAGCAGGAAGAGCAAAAGGTATCTCATTGTGCTGTGGATTTCTGAGACGGATTCTGCTCAGACCTTTCGTGGGTGCCATAGGAGGTACTGGCAAGCACAGTGCCCCCTTTGGGAATGGGGGAATGCAGGGCCAGCCCTAACGTTGGATAGAGTGGAGTAGCCTGACTGGGAATGCAGGGCCAGCCCTAAGGTTGGATAGAGTGGAGTAGATGCCTCAGACGGCTGATGATGGGGATTGGGCAGAGATGGTGAGGAAATGGAGAACAAAGCTGTATGGGCCACGAAGTCTGACTTGCATGCCTTAGTCTGCTGCTCTCAAGCTAAGTCAATCCTGATACCCCCTGCCTGATTGATTGATTGATTGATTGATTGACTGACTGAATAGCATTTGTTTACCACCACTTGATTGTAAAAATCTCTGACAGGCCCCAAATATATGGGAGACTGTCTCCTTTTATTGAGAATCTCCTGGCTGTTGTGATCAGCAGAGGGGTCCCTCTTAGTTGTTCCACCTCCCTCAGAAGTCTGGGGTGGTGGTTACCTGGGAGATGACCTTCTCTAAGGTAGCCCTTAAATCCTGGATTTTCCTACCCACCGGGCCAGTCCAGCACCTGCACTATACAACTTTTGGTTCTGTTCATTTCAATTCACAAATCAATTTCATTGCAATGGGCCTACTCTGAATAGATTTTGGTTGGCTGCAACCTTATAGGGTTGCATCCAATGAGCAGGCCCATCGAGGTCAGTGAGCATGACTAACTTATGATTCATTCACTGCAGTGGGATTACTCAGAGTGAAATGTGGTTGCATACAACCTTATAGCTATGCCTAAAGCTGAACTGTGCTGTGAGGAGCTCTGCCAATGCTGTTTCTAAGCTGCGAGGGCAATTTGAGAAACTCTCCCCCTTCCCCGCCCTGCTCTCTCTCTGTGGGAATTTTGGACTCACACCTGTTCCTCCTTTGTTCCAAGGAAACCCAAACTGGGAGTGCACCCGCTCCAGGCTCCCTGCAGCTCCAACAGAGCAAGAGAGAGCCCCATGTTATGGTTTTATCCCCTCATTGCTCAGCTGTGAGAGGGACAGGCCTGGGAAAATAAAGGCAGAAATTCCCTCTGGGTTGTTGCTACAGTGCCATTTGCCACGTTGCAGCCAGGCTCTCCCTCCCTCCCTCCCGTTTCCAGTTCAGTGCCCAATCTGTGTGCCTTTGTTCTCTTTTCTGTGCTTGGCTAGCTGTGTTGAACCAGCTGTTAGGAATCTAGATTTATACATACTAGGGATTTGTGGGGCCTCTTCCCCCACCCCCCAAGCCTCGAGATCTTTCATTCGTCTTATCAAGACTCACTTTCCTCTAAATTCTTCAGGTGCTTTTCCAGAGCAAGAACCTCAAAATTCCTTTCGAAAAAAGCCATGAGAAACAGTAGTTCCAGGGAAATGGTCTGTTGGACTATTGCTTCTCTCACTCCTCACCTTTGGCCATGCTGGTTTGGGCTGAGGACAGCTGGAGTTCAACCACATCTGGAAGGCCACAGCTTCTCCACTCATCTCATACCAACTTTGGCCAATGCAAAGACTGTTTCTTCACCAGCCCTTGACTCCCAACAAGGTCTCCAGGACAGATAAGGATTGTGATGCCCATAGGACAGCTGGACTAGTAATCCGTGACAGGATTAATCAACATAATGACTACAACTCCCATCATTTGTGACCAATGGCTCAGCTGATTTGGGCTGGTAGTAATTGAAGTCCAACAACATCTGGAAGTCGCGATCCCTGGTATGTGGTAATGCTTTCTTTCTGAGGGCATCAAGAAAGGGTGTCATATCATTCATCCCTTGAGGTGTTCCCTCCTCCTTCCATTTCTGAGCATTGAGAATCATGGAAACCCTTTCTAGTCTATTTAAAAAGCTGTTTCCCCATATGTGAAGACCAAAGCAGGGTTTGAAGTGTAAAAAAACAGGAGAATATATTAAGAACATGTTAGGATGGAATTAGATAAGACAGAACCTTAAACCTCAATTGTCTGTATTTTGGGTTATAAACATTGATGCCGGGTGAGCAGGAAGTTAAATTGGAATTGTTGAATTGGAATATAACTGTTGAACAACAAATTATTTCTATATGGAAAAAAAGAATAAAATATTGGTATAAAAAAGAAAAGAAAGAGTGTCTTATCAAAACTTTTTGGGTTCCCTACAGATTCCTTTGCTGAGCTAACCAAGGAACAGCCTGAAAGTTGGCAGTAACTCTTAGGCGATTTGAGCAATGCATTTCACAAGGACATAAAAACAGCCTGTTAGACCAGAAGCATTCTCCCTCAAACAGTGGAGGTAGAACATAACCACCATTATTTACCAGTGCTCAGCTCTCAACAGGGCCCACAAGTGTCAAGGAAAGGCAAAAAGGTGATGTCCGCAATGCAGCCCAGCTAAACATACACATCAATGTTCTCTGTGGGTTCATTCCCATAGACAGCAATGGATGTGCAATGCCACTGTTAGAATTCCACTCATTTTAGTAACACTTTTCTTTGGCTTCTAGTGAAATTCTGCTGACACGTCTTCAAATTTGTTCTGAAATTTGCTGTGAGGGGGGAAAACCAAACAAACCCAAACCCAAGGGCATCTCGAACACATACACAGCACTGATCCGCTAAGCAGCAAGGTAGTCTCTGCTGGAGCTCTGAGCCTGACAGATGGTATTGGAAGCCGAAGCTCCTTGGGCATAGGCCAAATGCTGCTCTGATAAGGAAGGGCAATGGAAGAGCAAGATGGCTGCCAGACCAGACCAAAGGAAGTACCATAACCTTCCCCTTCTAGAGCAGATCCTACAAGGAGCCTTGAGGCCAAATCCATCTATCCAGACAGTCCCCCTCCACCGCTGCCACTGTCTATCTATTTCCCTTTCCCCCAAAGGCAACCTGAAATGACAGGTCCCCAGCTGGCACTCGGAAGGACACACTATGGCTTCTTCTGCCGGCCAGGGACCTAGTGACACATCCCTGTGATCCAAAGTGACAGCCACATCCTGGTTGAAGATCATAGTGGGGGTGATTTCTTGTTCTTTGGCCCTTTCTGAGCCAGCTCCAGTGGAAAGGAAAAAGATGCTCCCCCAGATCTCAGCTTTCACTCACAGAACCACATTTCCCAGGGGTTCCTTGGGCAGAGAGCTCAGAAGCCAGACACACGGGAATCTGATGAACACAGAGCAGTTACCACAAGGGGTGATGAGCTAGCAGTTTCCCAGATATTCTTGGACTACAACTCCCATCCGCCCTGACCGTTGACCATGGTGGCTAATGCGAGTTGGGAGTCCAACACTAACTGGAGGTCCACAGGTTCTCCACCCCAGGTTACTGAAAATGAAATTTCAAGATGGCGATCAGAATTCCCTGCTTTAAAAGTGAAGTAACTCTGCTATTTCAAATGAAGGTGGGAAATTGTATGACGGATGACATTCCTGGAGTGGTGGAATTTCTGTAAACTAAGATGCCACTGAGCTTTACCTAATCATGTAATTTGGATAGTCCTATTCAGGTAAGGAAAACATCTGATGAACTTCAGTGAAGGCAATCCTGCCCCCCTGGCCCCCAACTTTAATAAGCTACCAAGAGTTCTGAAGGGCAGTTTGTACATCCCAGACCAGGGACAAGCAGAGAGGGGACGGAGACTGTGGCCCGTGAACTGCAAGGGCATGTCAGGTGGCATTTTAAAAAGAAAAGCTTCGCCCCCCAGATGGTTATTCACACAAGCAACTGTGTGGACAGGTGCCCCCATGGTTAGAGATGAGGCAGGCAGTCACAGGTCAATTGGGCAGCCCCCAAATGCGGGCTGCCTATAGCCTCAACAACAGTATGGCTACATCCATGAATGGAAACAGACAACTGGTAGAAACTGTGAAACCAGACTTATTGCCCCACTTGGGCTTAGACAAATCCAGTAGCATGAACAGCTTCTAGTCATGATAGGTATACTTTGCTTCCACTTTCAGAGATGGCATGGCTCTGAATACCAGTTGCTTGGAATCACACGTGGTGGAGAGCACTGTTGCAGTTAGACTCTACCTGCGAGCTTCTCATAGGCATCTGGTTGGCTACTGTGAGTACAGGATCCCGGATTGGACATCCCTTTGGTCTGATCTAGCAGGGCATTGAAATGCTCTCTCTTTTTGTGTGTATATTTGGGCACAGGAGCAGGTCATGCCCCAGTGGAGAAGGGAGGAAAGGGTCAAGAAGCTCATAGACAGTCAGTGTCTATGCTAGTGCCATGCAGACACAGAAGGTTGGAGGTAGGCTTCTTTCGTGGTGATGGGGATGTCTTGGGAGGGCATGTGGGGAATGGTCTTGGGAACAGTGTATTGTCTACACTGATGGGCAGTGGCTCTCCAGGTTTCAGGCAGGGATCTCTCCCAGACCTACCTGGAGATGCCAGAGACTGAACCTGGGACCCTCTGCAGGGAAAGGTGATGCTCTGCCACTTAGCTATGGAGAAATGCTGTAAGAGGAAGGAGAGGCTTAGGAGGAACCCCTTGCACTTCTCCCCTGAAGAAAAGGCAGAATCAGAGGACAAGGAGAAGGGCAGGAAGTATCTGCCTGCCAAGCAGCTTCCTTCCAAAATGGCTTCTATGCACCGTAATCCAGCTACTACAAGCAGACCGACAGCAGGTTAACAGAAGCCGCAGGGAGCCTGAGAGTAGCTGATGTTGCTGCCAGTTCCCCCTCCATCCAACATACAGTTTTGCTGGTGGTCCAGAGGAGGCAAAGAACCAGACCCACTGCAAGCTTCCAAAGAAGAAACAGATCCAGGCGCTCCAGCTTCCTTGTTTTAAAATTCTTTATTTATAAAAAAGTACATTTCTTTCCACAGTTGAACCACTAGTTCTCTCTTTTTTAAAAATTTTATACAAGTAAAAGAGGGCAAAGCCATTATTGCTTCCCCCAAAATGAAAAAATCCCCCAGTTCAGCCCAAACAAAAAAAGGAACGACGACAAAAGTTATTATTACAAAGAATGGGGAAACAAAATAAAAAGAAATAAAATAAAAGAAACAAAAAATAATAATCATAAAAGCAATTTCAGTCCATTACATTATTCATAATATTCTTTTCTCTCTCTCTCTCTCTTTTTACAAAAGCACTTACAACACAGATTACCAAAAAAGTAGATTTCCCCCCCGAATGCTGTTTTTATTTATTTATCTTATGTCACAATGATCATTACAGCAGCAGGTGGGGTGGGAGGAGAGGGGAGGAAAAGGGTGTGGATACAGTCACAAGTGGATGAAAACACTTTGGAGATTTTCTTTTTCTTTTTTAATGGAAAATAAAATAATCATCCAAGTTTTCATCTGGTGTGCAATTAATCCCCATGGTTATCTATTTACACCGGTTTGAGTATCTTACCCTAGAGAGCCATTACATATACATTCGCTTTCAAGAGAAGAAGGACCCACGGAATGTTCTAGCAAAACAGAATACCCCCCCACCCTCCCCATTTAGCACCACGTTAACACAAAAAATTCACACCCTTGTACTTTTGGTTAATCGTTCCAGAGTCAGGAACGCCCTTGGGTTCCAGTAGTGACACGGACGACCAGGGTTTAAACCGGGGCCTGGTTTATGGAACTACATTGGGATCAGGCTGTGCAGCATGGTTCCCTGTGACTGGCAAGTGGTATGAGGCATCAGGATTGGCTAGCCCGAGTCTGAATAAATACCAGGATCCTAGCCCTTTGTCTTTGTAAGGTCAACCAGTGATATGTTCGCCTGTTCTCCACTTCAGGTAAAGACACTGATCTCAGGGATCACCTGAGCTGGAAAGGTTTTGTATTTGGATAGAGTGGGCTTGCCCCACCACCCAAAAGGCTGGCCACTCTGAGGATGGCCACCATAGGTGCCAACTCTCTGGGACCCTGGGTGCCCAAGCACCCACAAAATTCCCCATGAAGGAACCCAGCACCCACAAATTTCGGTGCCAGGGTCATGCACACTGCATGGCACCCCCCGGCCCTGGGCTCCCACAGTCGCTGGGCCAAGCTGGCCACTATAGTTGTAGTCAACTTGGATTTAGGCCACTGTCAAACCAAAGCTCTAGGATTCTACCTTAAACAGTCATGGCTTCTGGAAGCTGTAGTTTATTATGGGCTCTGTGAGTTGTTAGGGGATTCTGATACCTGCTGCAGTTCCCCGAATTCCTCACAAAGAGGGATTGATTGTTAAAGTGAGACTGTAGCTCTGGAAGGGGAATAGGAGTCTCGCAACAACTCTCCGCACCCTTAAAAAACTACAGCTCCCAGAATTTGGGTGGGGGCAGCCATGGCTGTTTTGGAGTGCTTCAAATGTATGACGTGAATGTTGCTGTAGATTCCCAACTATTTCCCTGACAGAATTCTCAGGGAGCCTAAGCATACCTCAACTGCCCACTCACATGTCCTGGCATCCAATATTTTGTCTCAATCAATCATTTGCCTTCGTTTTAAGGATTTGAAAAAACCCCTTTGGCCAAATCTCCTGGCGATTCTACCCAAACAACAAACAGCTTTCCGGCATCACCACCCCCTTAAAAATCTAAATGGCATCTTCTCCCCCAGTATGCATCTTGCTTTGCAATCAAGACCACCCCAACGTTTGTGCCTCCCCCCCCTTACAGGAAACCTTCCCTTTCTCTCTCTCTCTTAAATGGGCTGAATAAAAATGATTCAAAGGGAGGCGAGGAAAGAAAATCGGTCCCATAATTAAATAAGGGAAATCAAATCGCTACGGTAAATTGAGATGGGTAATCCCAGACATAAATCCCATCAGAAAAACACCTGCCATGTTCTATTTCAAACGGATTTAATTTGGCCGATAACGCAGATTTCTTCCTCCTACCTTTTTTGCTGGGTGTCCAGGAATGGGGGTGACAGAGATAAGTTTGTGCCCAGAAGCACTGTTTTCCTACCACCCCACAGCAGCCAGCTGCTGCCTGAAATTGCACATGGCACAAAAGCAGCAGTTGGGAACAGGATGTTGGGTCTCTAGTAGTCTCTGCCAACTTGGTGCTTTCCAGATGTTGCTGAACCACAACTCCCATCAGCCCCAGTAAGCATGGACAATGGATGGGACTGATGGGACTTTTAGTCCAGCAACATCTGGAGGGCCAAAGGATTCCTCACAACCGCTTTACTGTGCAACCTCCAAGTCTCTGAACCAAACAGAAACTACTGTGTCTTCCTTCTGTAACGCGGCTTGTGCTATGCACCCCACTAGCATACAAAATGGCCACCTCAACACCTACAGTCTGGCTCAGCGGCTGGAGAGCCTGATACAAGATGTAACACTCTAAGAAGTACAATAGGAGCGAGGAACTCCCAGTCTGCAGCTTAAGGGGCTTCTCTATTGGGCCTGCGGGAACTCTCCATCACGCCAGAAGTTTCAGTACAAGCTGATCTCCAAACTGGCAGCAAAGTGGACTGAGAAGAGAGGTGGAGGCAATAAATGGGAAAATTGGGGGGCTCAGAATGTGCTCGGAGATCCTTATTAACAAGGACAGAATGTGGCCCTGATGTTGGGCCACGCACAGCCAATACACTAGGTGTGGGGGTGAAGATATGCTGATACCTAGAAGAAAACTATAGCTGAACTTATGGTTTGGTTTTTTGTTTTACATTTCCCCAAACTGCCCCAGTCCTTCTCCTTTCGTTGCTGCCACTTATTTTGCAGTAGATGCAACACTGTTTTATTCTCATAAGTTGGTTAAGAGTGAATAGTTAAGACAGGAAGCATTGTCCTCATTCTGAACTGGCTTCAGAACTATGCTATATCACCATGGGCATTGATCAGAAGCCAGATTGTGGGCAATCCTTCTTGCCCTCACTCTAAAGGGGCTTCTGGGAGAGAAAACATGATGGTTGTCATGTTAAAGTTCTCCCCCCCCCTTTTATGCTCAAGCCCTAACTCAGCCTTTTCCTTCCTTCCTTCCTCCCTCTTTCTGCCTCAGGTGGCTCACCAGAAAAAGCAGTGGAACCCAAAACTGCCTACTGTTCTAGTAAGATTTTTTTTCAACTGGAACTTAGTTCTGGCACCTCTCAGATGGGTGCCATTGCCATTATAAGAGAACAAGTGAGGCATTCGTGGTGAGTTCTGGCACCTCTTTTTCAAGAAAAATAACACTGGTTCTAGTCTTGGTGATTCCTGGCAAGGCCACTATGAGCTGCGCTTTTCAGGACTTGGTGTAATGGAGGTGAATCAAGAGTTAACAGAGCACCCCCTTATGCATTAACCAGGTTAGCTTCGAATCAACCCATCCTCCCGCTTATTTTAATTTTAAAATTTACATTGCCACAAAATTTTGGGGGAAAAGAAAAGAAATTTGAGTAGGTTTGCAGTCTGTGTCCTGTTCAAGCAACACATGCTCAGAAATGATAAAAGTAGCCTAAAGCAATTTCAGAAGATTTCTGAATACTTCTCAGATGGACTTTCCACCTTTCTGAGGTGCTAATAAACCTTTGCCTAAAATAAAATTCAAGGAAAGTGAGGAAAACCGAGCCCATGCTCAATAGCTGCTTGCATTTCAAGAGACACAAACTTTCCTAGGATTACTGGTGGTTCCTGCTTCTTGGTGGGGTGCTGGTGGAGAAAAGCAGAAATCCTGTATCTCGACAAAACCACCTGATGCTTCTATCCATCTATGGGTCTATACTGCAGTTGTTCCCAACTATGAGTCCCCAAAGGTCACTGGGTGACCCACTGTCATCTCCAGAAAGCATAGCCACTGGCCAGGGATGATGGCAACATGAATCTCCAGATACCTACAGCTGCAGCAACGGATGCTCCTAGTGTTATCAGAGGCCTGGCACTGACAAAAGCCTTGATCCATAATTTTTTGTTCTGTTTTTTTGCTTTTACAGGCATCTTATTTCACGCTATGGATTAACTGTGAATCATTTAGCCTTGCTAATTAGGGTCCCGCGGGGGCCTTGCATCCAATTCAGGGCCGCTTAATACATGCTGAATTTCCTGCACAGATTATCGATGCTGCGCAAACAGCGACGCGGCACCCGCACATTCTCCTGCGTGCCAAATTAACACCCGCCTTTTTCGTCTCGCAAGCGTGGCCTGGAAGCTCCAGTTGGTTGGGTGCTGTCGTATGTCTATATGGAAGCGGTATCTGCTGCAAACATGGAGTCCTGCTCGCTTCAGCAGGCACGGTACGAAGGCTGGTGGTTGCTTTGCCTTCCCATTCCATGGCAGATTAAGAAGAACAAGTGCATAGATGTACATATAGGAAATCTGTCTTGGGCGTTGGACTCCAAATTGACTCATTACATGGGCAATTGGAGAGAGGCTTTTCAAATGGAGGATAGGTTTGTCTGTGATATTGGCCATCATATGTCTATAGATCAGGTGTGTCCAGGATCAAAACAGCATATATAAAGTCCCATCTGCATTATGCATCTAAAGCATTATCATACCACATCTGTGGCACATAATTTAAGGGTGCTGAGCATTGTTAAGAGACCTCTATTCCCTCCACAGAGTTGCACTTCTCAGAGGGGTTTAACAACTGATCCCTCTTCCAGGAGAACTCTGGGAATTGTAGTTCTGCGAGGAGAACAGGGGCCGCCTGACAAGTCCCAGGATTCTTAACAAACTTCACTTCCCAGGATTCTTTGTTTGGGGTAGGCCATGGCTGTTTAAAGTGGTATGGTATTGCATTAAAAATATAGCATAGCTTAGCTAGCATAACTTCCTCCCAAAGAATCCTGGGCACTGTAGTTTTGACTGTGTTGAACATGCTCTACAGTTTCCAGGGCTCTCTGGGGAGAGCGGATGACTGCTGAAGCCCGCAGAGTAGATCCCTCCAAGAGGAATGCAGCAGATGCTGCCTCTGTTTTTGCTACAGCCTTTGACAAACTGCTCTGTGCCCTGTGGCTATTGAAGACACAGATGCAATATTTAGATCAGGACTTGCTTTTTGTTTGTTCCAAACCTTTCTCGTTTTCTCTTACAAGGAGCCAACAGCTTACGTACAGATCTCTCTGTGCATTCCACATGGCCATGGTCTTGAAGCCATCTGGAGGGATATTTGGGATCTTGGATGTATCAGATTTCACTAAAAGAAAACACTGCGGACACTGAATGTGCACAGGTTGGGGTGCCTAAGCCCAGGATCCACCTCTGATCTATGCATATCCAGTATCCATGGATATGGGACATCTGAGAGGGGCTCAAGTTTCCAGACCTCATTACTGCCTGTAAAAACACCTCTGTGTTTTTCCTCTGTTCCTCACCCCTTTCTTGAAAAAAGCAAATGACGCCCCTTCCCACCATCCAGATTATTTGAAAACTCAACTCTCAACATAGGAGAAAATGATGCACATCTAGTCATAATAATGCAAACAAATGTGTCGTTTATTCAGGTTGCGGAATTTCGGCCTCCCAGATGCAGAAAATTTTGGAATCCATTTCCCCTGCGGTATACACGTCCTGCTTCTGCCTTCCCTCAAGACATGCAACAGAAGGAGGGGTCTTTCGTCCCTACGTTACCCTGAAAGATGTCACATGGCAGAAGTCCCCTGTGCTCAGTCTGAGAGAAGCCTCCAGCGATCAATGAGCCATGGGAATGAAAGTTATGCACACAGTGAGCAGCCGCTGAAAATGTTAACCTCCTCCTCATGGCAATGGCTGCTGCCTGCCAAGTCCCCAATATTTAAATAAACACTATCAGCACGCCCACTTCCATTCCCTGCAAGCAATGATGGGTGTGAATGCATGGTCAAGCAAGGACTGATCCTGTGGAGGAGGCAACATCTTGCCTGATCCAGCCCTTGGAGATTTCTTCCTCCTTCATAGAGCAACACTTGGGAATGTGGGACGTTGCCCTTTGACTAAGCCAGGGCTCAGGAAGCTGCCTTATATGGAGTCCCTCTAAGGTAAAAAAGGTAAAAGGACCCCTGGACGGTTAAGTCCAGTCAAAGGCGACTATGGGGTTGTGGCGCTCATCTTGCTTTCAGGCCGAGGGAGCCGGCGTTTGTCCACAGGCAGCTTTCCGGGTCATGTGGCCAGCATGACTAAACTGCTTCTGGCGCAACAGCACACTGTGACGGAAGCCAGAGTGCACGGAAACGCCATTTTCTTTCCCGCCACAGCGGTACCTTTTTATCTACTTGCACTGGTGTGCTTTCAGACTGCTAGGTTGGCAGGAGCTGGGGCAGAGCAACGGGAGCTCACTCATCGCAGGGATTCGAACTGCCGACCTTCTGACTGGCAAGTCCAAGAGGCTCAGTGGTTTAGACCACAGCGCCACCCGCATCCCCTATGGAGTCCATCTTCCTCAGTACTGTCTCCACTGACTGGCAGAGGGTCTCTGGGATTTCAGGCAGGGTTCTCTTCCAGCCCTACCTGGAGATGCCATTGGGGATCGAAGCTGGGACCTCCTGCATGCAAGCCCACCTTTGAGCACCGAGCTGTGGCCTGTCCCCTGCAGCCTTCAAGTAACACTGAGCACGTGGGAAGGGAATCGCTCTGCACAGCCAACCTGGAGCAGGAGGTTGGCAGGAGTTAGCAGAGAGAGCCACGGGAGCCGAATGGCCCATTGGCAACCTCTACGTTGGGCCCAATTTGACTCTGTGGTACCCCTTCCTTGTTTATCTATGTGTGTGGGGGGAGCAAATTTTGATAACACACATAGTTTTCTGAACACGTACCAAAAGCCTCATGAGGCATGCCCATTGTGGGAAACTTAGGGAGATAGGAAGCTTGCCTTATACTGAGCCAGACCACTGTTTTTCCATCTAGTTCAGTACTGTCTGCACTGATTGGCAGCAGCTCTCCGGGATTTTAGGCAGGGATCTATTTGGGAGGTGTTATCGGGATCTGAACTCGGGACCTTCTGCATGCAAAGCAGTGCTCTGCCATTGAGCTACGGCCCTCAGACGCTCCACCCCTCTGACTGAAAATGACAATAATCGTTAAAAAGCAAAGCGAGAACACAGGAGGAAAATTGCTACACTTGCCCTCCTGGATATCATGCAGTTTCCTGTTGTACTTTCACGGTTGTTCTTTTGATGATCAAGTCATTCGTTATGTTTCCTAAAAACACACACACACACACACAAGGCTGGTGGATTTCGCCTCCCCACCACAAGTGCATTGTGGGAAACGGCAACAGGAGCTCAAACGAATATACAGATACAGATATACAAGCTCAGCTGAGGGTGGAGATGCCTTTGCCCCAGACCATCTGAGCTTTTTGTGCTTTCTGTCTTTGTGGGCCCCCTCCCAGTCCAAAAAATTCATTGGTGTGTGATTTAGGCCCCCGTCCCCCGTACAACGTTAAGACAACATACAAGTTCCAGTGTTTTTTTTGTGTTGGGGGGGGAGGGGGGCATTGGGAGGGGAAACCCAAATATTGACAAAGAGACACCTTAAGACTACAAACAGAAGGGTTTTTTCGGGGGGGGGGGGGGGGTTCAGTATACTATACAAGGGTGGGCAGTAGTCATTAAAAGGAAAGGAATCTTAACACCAAAGCCACAGAAACAACACTTTAGGGAACAAAGATCTGGTGGAGGACTTAAGGGGGGGGGCAGGGAAGGAGAAATGTTCCCCCCTCTCCCAAACCTCTCCCTCCCCCCCAACAACAAAAGCAAAAATGGATAAAACGAACGACCAGCCCCCTCCTGCCTCGCCTTGTCCTGGTTGCCTCTGAACCAGCAGCAGTTCATTAAAGGAAAATAAAACAAAAAAACAGAGAGTCTCTGTCACACTATGCGCCCTGCCCAGGTCGATGTGTGTTGTGTGTGTGTGCGCGCATGGGCTCGTGCATGAAGAGGGCACGCAGGGGCTGTGCGTGACAGCTGGTGTGGCCCTGGGGCTCGGAGGCAGCGCGTGGCGAGTGCGAGGAGGCAAGAGAAGGGGGGTTGGCCGGAGCGAGCTAAACATACCACTCCTTTTTGGAAATAAAAGACCCGTCGTTCTGAGAGACCATGTTATCGGCTATGTCCAGCTGCTCGGGGTCGTACTGGAAACCGAGTGTCCTCTCGTCGTAGGCCTCCGAGCGGGCCTCGCCCTCGTCCACCGTGAAGTAAGGCCGCTTGGAGTCGTCTTCGTACTTGCCGGGGGGCCCCCCGCCCAGCTTGCGGTCCCCTCCGGCGCCGTCCTCCTCCTCATCCTCGTAGCTGTGCCCCCCCAGCGGGCCGGCCTTCTTCTCGTCGTCTGAGTCATCGGGGTACTGGAGGTTCTGTGCCATGGGCGGGTGGTGCTGTGGGATGCCGGCTTTGCTGTAGCCGTTGCCGTAGACGTGCTTCTTGGTGCTGTAGTCGCCCTTGAAGGTGTGGCGCCGGTGGCGGAGCACGACAAAAACCACCACGGCCAGCACCACGACCAGGGAGACTCCGCCCACCACGCCCCCAATCACAGCGGTGGGGATGGTCGACTGCGCCACGGATGTGCCCGGTGGAGACGGGGTGTAGGGGAATTCTGGGTAGGAAAAGACAGATGGAAGGGGGAACAAGCGTCAGTCTGTGAGGAACGGCCACACCATGCTTTAAGAATTTAAAGAAAGCAAATTCAAAAAAAATATATATCGGGGAGGGTGGGGGGTGGGGAGATGAGGAGAAGGGAAAAGGGAGGGAAAAGTCAGGGGAGGGGGGGTGGCTACCTACGGAGGCTCAGCCTCTGTGCGTCGGATTAAGCCTCAAAGTCCGCTTCTGTCAGCGCAAGCAAGTTAGCATCATGCATCAGCCCAGCACATCGGAACATCCTGACTCCATGTTCCTGTCAGAGCCAAGAGCTCTTAAATGCCAACTGCATGCACCCACCCCACCCCAGGGAAACATCTTTAGGTGTTGGGGACCAGAGCTGAAGACACCGTGCTCCTCAAATTTCCCTTCAGAATTCCACCCCACATTTTTTTCCACCCCTATCCTGAGCACTCAAAGCACATCTGCCGAATATTCGCAGAATATTTGACAGTGGGTGATCATCGGGCTTCTGTTGCTGTTTGGTACGTGTTTGATAAAGTTTCCCGCTTGGAGATGTTAAGATCCCATGAAAAATCGAGGCAGGTGGGTAGAAGCCGCCGAGTCCTAAAAACGCAGCGTCCTATTTGCAATGCAACTTTGAATGATTCTTGCTTCGAGTTTGCAATTTTGCAGGCAGTTTATGCATTTAAAATTTATATACCGCTGGGTTGAAGAAAACCTCAAAGCAGTTTACAAAGAGAATAAAACAGTAAGGTTATTGGTATTTTTATTATTATTATTTAAAAAAATCTTTCAAAGAAGAGCAGCTATTTGCAAAACGGCAAATTCCGACATGTTGTCCATTTTGGTTTTGGGTGGGTGGGTGGATTCCTATCTGTGACTATTTGCTTCAGCTCAATGGGCACCCAACTTGGGAATCAGCTCTGGTCTCTAGAGCTTGCCTGGAATAAGACCCCTGTGTGTGAGCTTTTCAGGGATAAACAGCAGGCACACCTGAAAAGGTGAAAAGAGAGGACCCTCTCCCACTACACTCTTCCCCCCAAAGAGACCCCCCCCATTCTTTCACAGAAAGGCAACATTTCATTAGATGTGGCTTTGCCCCACAGATGTCCAAATCATGCCATTATTCCTCTTTGAAAATTGGGGAAGAGAGATTGTGTGAGCCAGACACCCAAGTGGTAGGGTGTGGTATTATGTCCTCTCCTAGCTCGTCCTAAAAATTTGCGAGAGGCTTTGGAAAATATTAATGTGATGCAATCCATTAAACCAGCTCTGAAAGGAAGTTCCACCAGGGCACCTGCTGTATTCAGCAGGGATGTGTTGCATTTATTTAAATAATGACAATCTGCACCAAGTTAACCCCATATCTGCACCCAGAGAGAAAGCCCCTCAACCTGTATGAGTTATCCATGTTTTGCTTACACCTTTTTATTTACTGATTTTGTAAAATCTGGCACTCAGGGGTAGACTGTGTGTGTATATGGAGGCTTAATTTTTTTGCTGCCGAGTCCTACATCCCTCCATGGAGTTGACTGGCCAAAACCATTGGTGCCAAGACAGTGGTCACCTTTGCATCCAGGCTGGAGTGGGGGAGAGCAAACTCCCTAAGTTAATGACACCTCATGAGAAGCAGGGGCTTCTCACAAATTTATGCCCTGCCAGTTTCACTATGTTGACCCTGAGTTCTTCCGGAGGGAAGGGAATGGTTTCCTACCAGCAACCCTCTCCCACTGCTTGCAAACTTACAAACCTCCACGGCACACGACGTCATCCATTTCACACCGAAGCACCAATTCCCATCCCATCTTCTCTCTCTTCACAATAGAGGAAGTATTTTTTTTCTTCCTCCACGAAATGGAAAAATGAGTGCGAGAAGGTAGACCGGCCAAGGTTATGCAAGAACTCAGAACAGGGCGGGGGTGAAGTTGGGGTTAGACGCCTGGCTTTGAGCCAAAGGCATTATCGTTGCTGCATATTAGCCCAAGCAAATGCTGTATGGAAAGAGAGAGAAAGAAGGAAAGAAAGAACGAAGGAAGGACAGAGAGAGGGGGACCATTGTATCTTGTTTGGTGTATCCAAATTTAAGATGAACGGCAGAACGCTACAGCTGAAAAGCCTCCCCACCCCCTCCCCACAAACCCTAGGCTCACCTGCATCTGTCAACCCCACCAGTATATTTTCTCATCTCCCCCCCAAAAAATATCAAGTTGTTTTCACTGCATGTTCCAGTCTAGAAACCTTGCCCTCCAGATCCCACCACATGGGGCTGCGATTGCTCGTTGGTGGACTCTGCAATCTGCTCAGAAGTCCTCTCTCCTCTCTATTGCACCATGTGAGTTGGGCGTAGCAAATTCAGTCCTGCACTCCCAAGAGCCCTAGACAGGGAACATTTGTGGGGAGAGGGTGGATCCCCCCAAACAGAGCACTCCAAAGGACCGAGTAAGCTTTCCATTGCAGTTGTAAGGAGGGTGCTGCCAGGGACCGAGCAAAGGAGCCCATCTCCCACCAGGGCAGACCTGCACAACGCGAACAAGGACCATAGCTTAGTGGTACAGCAGTCTGCCTTGCATGCAGAAGGTTCCAGGTTCGATCCCTTGCGTCTCCAGGTAGGGCTGGGGCAAAGATCCAGGCCTGAAACCCTGGAGAGCTTCTGCCAGTCAGAGTAGACAGTACTAGATGCACCAATGGCGTGAATGGTATAAGGCAGCTCCCTAGGTTCCTCACTTTCAACCTGTGGGGTGAGCAAAACAGCAGGGAGAGGAGAGATCTTCACCCTCTTTCTCTGCCTGTCTCTCAATTCCAGAGGAGACTGCAACTCTGGGCTCAGACTCCAAGCTCACCCATCACCCCCCCGCCGCCATGCCACACTTCCCATTATTAACAATTCAGTAGCAAAATAGCAAGATGCCGTTTGTTTTCACACAATCCCCCGGCACTTGTGTGCCCGCCCCTGTGACACCCTGTTGCCATGACACTTCCACAGATCTCTCCTTCCCCAATGCCGCCTGCAAGGTGAATTGTGGTTAGGGGTGTGCCGGAGGGGTGGGGGTGGGGAGAGAGAGATTATAGTTTCCAGCATTTGCATCCAGCCTCTCTGCTTCTCTCAAAGCTTCCCTGCTCCCCACCCCCCAAAAATTTATCCTTTGCCTCCAAGTTGACTTTTTCTCTTTTACTGGGCTTGAAACACAAGGCTTGACACACAGGGATGTTTCCTATTCCTTTCCTATCGCAGAGAAAGCCTTGCCTGCTAAATGCCTGGGTGGTGTTGCACTCAAGGTAGGGTTCCGCTTAGGGGCAGAGGAGCAGCGGCTGGTTAGAAATTTGGCAACCTCGCACAGCTCACTGTTCAATGACTTTGGGAGAGCGTGGGTTCAATCCAGGGCTAGTCCTACTCAGAGTAGGGCCCTTGACTACATTAGAGTAGTTCATTTCAATGGGTTTTCTCCAAGTGGAACCGAGTTGGCTACAAGCCCAGGAAACCCAGTTTTGTGGGGGAAACACCAATCAGAGTAGGAGGAAGAGCAAAAGGGGAACTAGAAGTAGAAAAGAAGGGAAGGGAAGGGGTTTGTTTGTTTTTTTGAGAGAAAGGGACAACCATCTTATGGAAGGGATAATGAAAAGGAACGTTCACGACACCGCCACTTGGTGGCGGTAGAGACCAGCTCTGCGCCCCAGATTCTTGGTGGGGAGGCGACTTTCAAGAGCATTTTGAGATTCCTTGCAGCCCCCTTTGCCCTCTGCAAACATCCTTTGCGGACGACGCCTTCCTTCCTCCCTTTCTGTTCAAGAACCAAGCCCCAACCCAGGGTTGCTTCCTGTGAGATCCCCCAAGGACAGGGAGATCCTCTACAAACAGTCATCCCAAACCGTTGGGATCCCCTTTAAGCTCAAAACATCCTCAGCCTGTATCCCAACCTTCCCTCTCCCAAGCCAGTCATACTAGGAACATTTCACATTCTCTGACTGCAAGGAGATGTTCAGAAACCTCAGTGAGATGCCAGGTTGCAACAGGGTTGGGAAAACACGTGGAATTGCAATGATATGTCCCCTGCCAAACAGTGATGGGGAGCCTTTTTCTTCTTCCAGCCTGAGGCCTGCATGCCTTCTAGCAGCAAGTGGGGACAGAGGCAACAGCGTGTGGAGGCAAGGCCAAAAGTGGGCAGAGCTATGTCCGTGACTCTTAACTTTCTGCAACAGGCTCCATTTCAGCCACGCAAAATCCAGAGGCAAGGAAGACAGCCTGAGGTTCTCCACTCCTGTCATAGTCCAACACTTTGAATGCTGCACTACACAACATTGCCTCTTCTTGAAGGCCAGATTACATCTAACTCTAGAATTAGGAGCATTCTCACCTGCAACCCCATTGGACTATGACCTCTGTTTGCTTGCTCCAAAATTACCTGGGACCTCAGCTCTTCCTAACTGGCTTTTTCTCAGCCAGGTCCACCAAAAGACAAAAGATTCAGGGTTGCATCCAATGCTAGTTCTACTCAGAGAAGACCCACTGAAGTTGATGGGTGAAGTTGAAGAGTTGCCGGAACTCACCATGAATGCCTTCACTTCAGAGGTGCCAGAACTGAGCTTCGTCGATTTCTGGCCGAAAGAAAGCCCTGGTTGTATCTAACTAAGGTTCATTAATTTCAATGGGTCAACTATGAAGAGAACACAGTGGCATACAAGCTTTTGACTCCCCCACCACTCCCACCCCCAATCCCACATCAGTGTCATCTTTCCACCCAGCTCTGCTGGCCCAAAGTTGACCTCTGCTGTTGATGAATAACTTATCCTTTCCGCAGGGATCATTCCAGATTCCCTCACTCAGGCGTCTCGCCTGCACCGTCTGTCCTGTGTGGTTCGTTTCGCACATTGCACAGCGGCAGAAAACACACACCGCAGGCCTGCGCCGCTGCAGAATATAACTGGCCAAAGCCCGACATCCTGGACTAGATGGGCCACTCGCCTGATCCAGAAAAACTCTTCTTATGTTCGAGTCCAGCATCTTGCTCTCCAACCAGATGCCTTTGGGAAGCCTGCAAAAAAGACCTGAGCTCTCTCTTTCCACTGGTGATGTCTAAATCTAAGAAGCTACCCAAGACTGTTGTCTGACCATTCAGCCCTTTAGCCCACTCTGCAGGATCATTCGCTTCCTGGTGCATTGGGCCCCCAAGCCAATGAATGGGTGTGCAGGTCTGCTGTTGGGGCTCCCCATCTCTGGCACCGAAATGGCTCGGACAGGCCCTTGCAAAAGGGTTGTGCCAGCCTCAGAAATCCTGGGGACACCCCTTGCCTCCAAGGGGCCCAGTCTCGCTGCAAATCTGCACTGGGGGTGGGAGTCTGTTGCTGCATCTGAAAACCCCATTAGGAGGAAAACAATCTGGAGAGGATTAAAGCCCTGCCATGACATAGGAAGCAGGCAGAGGGTGGGGAGCGGTTTAAAGAGAATCCATCACACTTCTCCTCCCCCTTTGGTGGCGTATAAACCTCTTTTGTCCTCCCCCCCCATTAAAACAGCGGGCAGGGGCATGAAAAGCGGCTACCTCGGATTCCACCCCCTCCTCGTTTTGCTCTGACAGCTGTTGCATTCAGGCAAGGCTTCCTGTCCTGCTGCCAATGGCTCTATCTCCTGGGGCAGCAGCTGGAAGCAAAGAGAATAGAGGGATCGCTTTGGGTTTCGCTCTGGAACGGGGCCGAGGCTGCTGCGTTTCTTTGATCCCGCCAAAGGGAAAGACAATGGGGGACTTATTTAGGAAAGAGCGATGAGTGCGAACAGGGGCCTGCACGGGAGTCGGGGATTCTCCTCTCCTGGGCAAGGAGGTTTGTAGGATCCTTTCCAGGAAAGGCTGGCACTGAGTGGGTCCCACCTGTTGCTGACAGACAGCTGGAGGGGCCATGGCAGCAAAAGATGCCCAGAGAGGGCCTCCCCTCTCTTCCCACAAAGATGGAAACACAGCACACCAAATTAATAACTCTCACACTGATTATTCGCGGAGGCATGCCATGCCGTCGTTTTCCAGCACGCAACAGAGGTTGGAGGGAGACCTTTCATTTGTCAAGTTTCTAGATTCCCTTTCTGCCACAGAATCTCAGGGGCTGCTTCTCTCATTAGAACTTTGCAGTCACACGTCCTGAGCTTTTCAATGGTAAAAGCTCCTCATTCTCCCATCCCTCTTTCAACCATATTACATACAAATGCCAGAGTTCCCTTTTGGCTACCAGTACATCCATCTGCGGGACGCGGGTGGTGCTGTGGCTTAAACCACAGAGCCTAGGGCTTGCAGATCAGAAAGCCGGCGGTTCGAATCCCTGCGATGGGGTGAGCTCCCGTTGCTCGGTCCCTGCTCCTGGCTACCCCTTTTGGCTACCAGTACATCCATCTGCGGGACGCGGGTGGTGCTGTGGCTTAAACCACAGAGCCTAGGGCTTGCAGATCAGAAAGCCGGCGGTTCGAATCCCTGCGATGGGGTGAGCTCCCGTTGCTCGGTCCCTGCTCCTGCCAACCTAGCAGTTCGAAAGCACAAAAGTGCAAGTAGATAAATAGGTACCGCTCCGGCGGGAAGGTAAATGGCGTTTCCATGAGCTGCTCTGGTTTGCCAGAAGTGGCTTAGTCATGCTGGCCACATGACTCAGAAGCTGTACGCCAGCTCCCTTGGCCTATAGAGCGAGATGAGCGCCGCAGACCCAGAGGCGTCTGCGACTGGACCTAATGGTCAGGGGTCCCTTTAACTTTATCTTTACATCCAGCTGCTATTCTAGCCTTCCCCAATGGCCAGGCATGATGAGAGTTGTAGTTCAGCACCCTCTGGAGGGTTGGGGAAAGCTACATGACACTACCTTAATTCTACCACCTCTTCCTGCAGCAAGTTGCAAAGCCTGGAGTGGAGTGTTTAGGGCATGGGCTAAGCATGGATCCCTTCTCCACTATGACGCTCATCAGGATATGATTCTAAAAGTGGGTGGAGACAAGCTTCAATGAAACTCTGGACTGGATTTGTGGCTTGTGGCTACCCAGCCCATAGGGGCATAGTCAGTGGGCTTATGCTGAGTCAAGACCATTGATCTCAGTTTTGTCTACACAGACTGGAAGTGACTCTGCTGAGGTTTCAGACAGGGAATCCTTTTCATCTCCCCTGTGGTGATGCCATTAAGGTTTCAACCTGGAGTCTTTTGCAGGCAAGGCAAGGCAAGGCAAGGCAAGGCAAGGCAAGGCAAGGCAAGGCAAGGCAAGGCAAGGCAAGGCAAGGCAAGGCAAGGCAAGGCAAGGCAAGGCAAGGCAAGGCAGGTGCTGTATCACCCAGCTATTGCCCCTTCCCAGCCTTCTGGCACACCAAACCACTGGAAGGTTCAGGACAACGAAAGTCCTTCTTCTGCAAGAACTATGGAACTCACTCCCGCAGGAGGCAGGGATTAGACAAATTTATGGAGGAGAGATCTCTCAATGGCTACTAGCCACAATGGCTCTGGGCTCTGCTTCCATGTTTAGAGGAAATAATGCGGAAGAGTTCTCTACCTGGTTGGCCACTGTGAGAACAAGGATGCTGGCTGGCTGGCCATCAGTCATGGATGCTTGAGTTGAGATTCCTGCATTGCAAGGGGTTGGACTAGATGACCCTGGGGCTTCCTTTCCAACTCTACAATTCAATTGGACTGATCCAGCAGGCTCGTCCGATAATAGAAGGAAACTGCCTTTTCTACCCTATGGTAGGGTATTGTGCCAAAGAAGAGAGAAAGGGTAGGTTTGTGTGCAATGTCCCTTTCTGAAACCACTGGGGACTCGCCCAGAGGTTCAGCAGCTGCCGTCGGCTTTCCAGGCTCCTGCGATAGGTTTCGGGACAGATGCCAGACGGGTCTTAGGATTTAATCTTTCTGCAGGGTCACCTACTGCTTGTCAATCAAGCACTTCCTGGCGGGGGACTGAGGTGGGGGCTGGCATCCTGCCCCTCCCCGCCCTGCAGACTAGGAGGCCAGGTTTCAAAGCAGTCGAGTTTCACTCCTGAATGGGGGGTGCCTGGGATGGTGCTCTGCTACCGTGCGATTTACTTGTCCATTTACCTATTTGAAATGTGTTGCTTTCCTTCAAGTTGGGCCCAAAGGGACAGGTAATAAGAGATTTGAAAGTGGCACCTTCTCACAGTTCCTCGTATCTCCCCTCTCCTCTTCCCATTTCCCCCAATTGTTGACTTTGAATCTAGAGATGTCTCCATCAATGCCGGAACGCTTTTCATTCTCTATTGCTTGCTTGCTTAATTCATCACCAACAATCATTGTCTCCTACATGCCCTCCTTTAAAGCTGTCGTCTGATTAAAGATATGCACATCCCTGTTTGATTTCTGGTTAAAAACCCAAGAATCCATTTTCATTTCAAAACAAATGCGAGTGTCACTGAAACCTCTAGTCAGGAGGTTGCCGTGGTTCGTGCAAGATAACTTTCTGAAGCCTCTCACAACCAGGCACGATGAACTACAACTCTCCAGCGCAGCTGTTGGGGTGCTGTAGTCCAAAATGTCTGGAGGGCACCAGGTTGGGGAAGCCTGCTGTGAGCTTTCAGAAGTAAAGCCTCTTGCTTGTCACTGGAATGAAACTGCACCATCGTTTTCCTGCAATTTCCTTTCCTTTTCCTCCTCGCACAATGAACGAGAACCAAAAGTGTCTCAGAGAAAACTCCACAGCCAAATCGCGTGTAAGCATTAAACTGCCAATCAACTAAATGCAATTAAAAGCCACAGGGGAGAGTGCTGTTGCATTCAGGAATGGGCACCAACTTTAATAAAATATTGGGTGTGTGGGTGTCAGATAAGCCCTGTACCCGACGCTAGCAACGGAGGTACCTAGGGCTGCTGAAAGTTTATTCCCCTCTCACACCAACTTTCCCCCCAAAAAACAGCTTTGTGAGGTGGACTGGCCTCAGAAATGACGACTGGTCCAGGGCTACTCTGAATCCTTACAGCTAAAATGGGACTTGAACCGAACTCCCCCCAAGCCCAATTTTCTGGGCATCTGGTTGCCCCCCCCCAAATAAAATAAATAAATGAAGGCTGGCTGCAAAAATATGCACTTGCCTGCTTGGGCATATTTTTAGGACCCATAGTGTTTTCAACTGCTCTTAAATATTGCATTTTAATTGCTGTAACCTGCCCTGGGACAATGAGTGAAATGGCAATGCCTATCAATTTGGGGGGGCCTCCTCAAATATTTTATTGGGGGGAGGCTGAAGGGAGCTGGTGAAGTTGGTGCCCATCTGCTCGGGTCCTGTCTATGGGTTTTCCACAAGCATTTGGCTGGCCACTGTGAGACGAAGATCCTGGACTCATTGGCCTGATCCAATGCGCTCATTTTCCATTCTTATTACTGCACAGGGCTGTGAGGAAACATGAGTAACTGAACGTCTGGGTGCGCGCGCGACTGCAGCAGAGGAAGATCCTGCCTCGTTTCCAACTGCGTAGCTCTGGCTGATTCTGCATCTGTGCGCCCGTGCGTGAAGCTTCCCTGTGCATGCCTGCGCTTCTGCGCCCGCAGATGCTTGGTGGAGCGTGCTCCCCTGCAGGGCGACATGCAAATCCTTGGGAAGCCCCTCCAAAGACACATGTGGGTGCCGCTAAGCCTCTCCTGGAGAGCCTCCTCGTTCCGCACCCCCAAACACACAAGCAAGCCAGCCGTAATGAAGTTGCACGTCTTGCAGCCTGGATTCACCTCGGCTGACAAATGTCCTGCAACGCCAAGAAAGCTATTACGTGAACAGATTGTGGGAATAAAATATTAAACTTCCACTTATCCATCTTTTTAATGTGCTGTAACTCTTAATGCCAGCTTGCAGCCAGTGCTGGGAGCTCATCATCAGGGGGTTGGCCCAGGCAGGCGGGCAGGCAGGCAGGCAGGCAGGCACACACACACACACACACACACACACACACACACACTCCTTCCTTCCCAAGGCAGGGTGAGAATCTGCAGGGCGGAAGAGCATTGTGGGAAACTGTGTTTGTTTATGATCAATTGCAAGCACGAAAACTCCCGAGACAGCCTTCTCCGAGCGCTCTTCGATCTGGGATCATCTGTGGTTTTGCATAGATGACTATTTGCTGGGAATTTCAAGGCAGTGTAATAAATATCATTTTAGTTTGAAACACAGTGAGTTCAAGGTCTTGCTATTGGTATGGAAAACCCTTAAGAGCTCGGGACAAGTTTACTTAAGGGACCGCCTTAATCTGTACCTCGGGTTAAGAACTTAATTCATTCCTGGGGTCTGTTCTTAACCTGAAACTGTTGTTAACCTGAGGTACCACTTTAGCTAATGGGGCCTCCCGCTGCTGCCGCGCCGCTGCCACATGATTTGTGTTCTCATCCTGAAGCAAAGTTCTTAACCCGAGGTACTATTTCTGGGTTAGCGGAGTTTGTAACCTGAAGCATCTGTAACATGAAGTGTCTGTAACCTGAAGCATCTGTAACCTGAAGTGTCTGTAACCTGAAGCGTCTGTAGCCCAAGGTACCACTGTATATGCCTATTTGATCAATTTGATCTACAGGGAACTTCTGCAAGGGCCACACAATAGACATTCTGAGTTTGTAAGAAGGCACACTTTTACCGTGGCAGCACATGTCCTTTGGAACTCCTTGCCTTTTGATGTTAGGCAGCCGCCATCATTCTAAACTGCCCTATCATCATCAGATGAAGGCGCTATAGAAAATTAATAATAATAGTAGTAATGAAATTCTGACACTTACTGAATTCTTTTCTGTTTCTGCAGTCCTATCCAGACACATGATTTATTGCGTTTTAGCCTTTTTAGATGTTTTAAAATGTCTTAAACATATTTCTTCCCTTTCCCTTTATTTGTGTTTTATTGCAGATATGTTTGCTGCCCTGGGCTCCTTTGGAATTCAAGAAATAACCAAGTAATAAATAACATGATGATCCATGTCTTCTAGCTCTTGATTCAAAAAACCACGCATTTGTCGACGCTGCCAAAGAGGCAGCAGGTTTCAGAACATTATGGCCGGATCGGAGTTAATAAAAAGCACAGAGGCTTGATGTGCAAGGCTTTGCAACATCGAGTCAATTGTGCATGCTATGTGCCACCGTGGATCACATCTGCAATAGACAGTTTACAGTAACCTTCACCAGCCATCGGACGTTGGGGGCTATGACTCTCATCAGCCTCTGCCTGGCCCAGATGTATGTGTCTGGGGCAGAGGGGGGCATGGCTGTGTTGGCTGGGGCTGATGGTAGTTCAAAAGAGCCTGGGGGGAACTAGGGTGGGCAAGGATTTCTTGAGAACAACCCCTCCTTGAAACCAATTAGGAATGCTGGTGGGGGAATGAATGACGCTAGCTCCATCTTGGCACAATCTTAGGGCCCCTTAGTGGAACAAGGGGGACGCGGGTGGCGCTGTGGGTAAAAGCCTCAGTGCCTAGGGCTTGCTGATCGAAAGGTCGGCGGTTCGAATCCCTGCGGCAGGGTGCGCTCCTGTTGCTCGGTCCCAGCGCCTGCCAACCTAGCAGTTCGAAAGCACCCCCGGGTGCAAGTAGATAAATAGGGAAACAGCGTTTCCGTGTATGGCTCTGGCTCGCCAGAGCAGCAATGTCACGCTGGTCACGTGACCCGGAAGTGTCTCCGGACAGCGCTGGCCCCCGGCCTATAGAGTGAGATGGGCGCACAACCCTAGAGTCTGTCAAGACTGGCCCATACGGGCAGGGGTACCGTTACCTTTACCTTTTAGTGGAACAAGGAGGCTTGGGGTCTCGCAGATTCAAATCTACCTCCAAACCACCCCTGGAACATCCTATTTCAGGAGGGCCGACAGTAAATGGAGACTTGGGGAGCCTTCTACGGGCCTTTGCAGTGGGACTGTCTGCCCCATTCAGAGCAGCACTTGTGCCCCACTCAATTCCCCCCTCCAGGTTAAGGGTTGCATGCAGTTCTGCAAAACATGGTTTCAGCTGCTGCCTTCCATAGCCAATCCTAAGTGTTTATTCTCTATGAAATTCCTATTTTCCTTCTCTTGTAGAACCCACTCTGGGAACTTTATGATAGAAAAGCAGAATGTTGATGATGGCGTGTGATACGAGAATGATTCAGATCCCTTGCAAGAAAATAAATAAATCAGTCTGGCAGACAACTGTCCCAAATACTGTATTTTTCGCTCTATAAGACGCACCAGACCACAAGACGCACCTAGTTTTTGGAGGAGGAAAACAAGAAAATAAATATTCTGAATCTCAGAAGCCAGAACAGCAAGAGGGATCACTGCGCAGTGAAAGCAGCAATCCCTCTTGCTGTTCTGGCTTTTGGGATAGCTGCGCAGCCTGCATTCGCTCCATAAGACGCACACACACTTCCCCTTACTTTTTAGGAGGGAAAAAGTGAGTCGTATAGAGCAAAAAATACAGTAGGTGTATTTGGGAAGGCTGAATATCTGAGGAAGTAAAGGAACAAAATGATAGACATTGCACTCATGCACATTAATTCCACCGCCCGCCTTTTTCATAATTCCTGAGCAGAACAGGTTGCGCAGGTTCTGGAGCCCTCCCGAAACCTACGTAACCTCTTTGATCAGAGCAGAACAAAAGCAAATAATGACTGCATGAGCCATGAACGGCCATGGCGATATCAGATCAGCCTGTGAGGGTCGCCTCTGCCCCTGGGGACTGTCTGGCTGCTTGGTGGTTCGAGCTGAATGTGCGGCAAGCTGTTCTTGGGGGAGAAAAGAGGTTTCTGCCAATGATGCCTAAATTGCCCGCAAGCCCCAAACAAATCTACCTGTAATAGCCTCAGAGAGGCTGACTGAGTCTGCTCCATTGCTAGCCTAATCGGCCCTTGGGGAGAGCCGGATAAACATATTCCGAGGCCATGAATGATTAACAAGGATTTTGCTTTATGTATCCTGGTCTAATGAGACAGCTGCTAATCCCAGCAAACGTGGTATCTCCTGGCAGGAGCTCCTGACCAGCCGCCTTACTTGCCACCTGGGCTCTCCCCGCCCGCCTGCCCGCCACCTCCCTGTTCAGGGCATCAAAATCCATACTGGCGGGGGGGGGGGGCATTTTGCTTATTACTCGTTTTGTTTCATTTCATTTTGCTCAATTCCTTACCGACAATTATTCCGATTAAGACTGTCAACGTGCTTAAGAGAGCCGTTAATTGATTAATCACCCGCCTTTTCAACTGATGCATCCATTAACCAACCGATTAAACCGCACAGCGGATTTGCATACAGGCGAAAGCCCCGCCACTGAAAGGAGCACTTAAAAGGTCTGAAACTGAAGAACAACAAAAACTGTTTCTGCTATTTGTTGCTGTACACAGTTGCTGCACTTTTGCGCCGTCTGCGACGGCATCGGAACGAAAACAACCCTTTTCATGGGGAATAAATAAATAAAAATAAGTAAGGAGGTCTCCTTAACTTCCAACCCACGGATTAAAAATCCGCTGTTGCCAATTAGTCTGCCAATTAAACCAATTAAGTGTAGGGACATGCTGCTGGAAAAGGCCAAGCAGTCCACCTGGGTAACGCTAGATTTCCCCACCAATAGACCAATCCGCCATAACTTTGTCTAATCCTCTTTAGAAACCATCTGTGGCTTGCTCTGAGAGGGGAGACGGATGAGGTGGAAGAGTCTTGAAGGGACTGTGCTCATTCTGACTGCGGACAGGGGTGGGGAGGGCACATTTATGAGTTCTCCCCAACGTTAAAAAACAAAACAACAAAATTTGCAGCTTGAAAATTAGTACCGCAGGGAGAAGGCTGAGAGAGGAACTGCCACGACTTGTTAGATTTCTTGTTTATTTGCAGGCAATTTTTTTTAATGGGAGGGAAAGTTCAGGAATGGTACCCCTGAAGTCTGAAAAACGGTATAGTCTACCTTACCACTTTGGGATGCTACCCATGAAGTTAACTGCACATCTAGAACATGTAGCTGAAACGGGGCATGAAACACTTCATTTGTCCTGTTAATTATTACACCAATGTTGCAGAGCTCAAGGCAGTGAATATGGTTCTCCCACCCATTCACTTTCATCCTACCAACAGCCCTGTGAGGTAGGTCAGGGTGAGAGCATGAGATTGGCCCAAGGTCACCCAGCAAGTTCATGGTCATTTGGGGACTTGAACCTGAGGCTCCCAGGTCCTATTGTGACACTCAAACCACTGGAGAAGACAGCATGGAGTAGTGGTTGGAGTGTTGAACTGGACCCCAGGAGGTCAGATTTTGTGGTCCTGCTCAGCCACAAAGCTCAATAGGTGACCCAGTTAACCTACCTCACAGGGTTGTTGTGAGGAGAAAGCTGGGAGGGGAGAGTCACATATGCCACCTTGAGCTTCATGGAGGAAAAAAGGGGGATAGGAATATAAGAAAGCAAATAATAAATTTCACACTGGCTCAGTTCTGAACCAGCATTTTGAATTTAGAATAAAGGTTCCAGTGAGCTTCATGGCCGAGTGGGTTTCTGAACTGCTGCCTCACAGGTTCTAGCCTGGCGCTTTCACTTCCTACACCACACAGAATGCCCACTGCCCATCTGCTTCCTTGGCCGACCTCAATAGCCCAGTGTTATGATAAATGCATAATAATTCTCCCCATCCCCAGCAAATTCATTCAGCGTTTTGGAAACCTGTATCACAGTCTCCCTTGTCTTTGAAAAGCAAAACAAAATGCCCTTCCCCAACCTGAAGCTTTGGACTACAACTCCCATCAGCCTCAACCAGAATGGCCAATTGGCCAGGGATGATGGAAGCTGTAGTCTAAGGACATGTGGAGGCCACTAGGTTGGCTAAGGCTGGTCTAAACTTTAAAAAAAGCAACAGAGAGAGACTCCAAAACCTTGCTTATGCTACATGGAAGGAACTGTCAGAGCTGACCCTAGATGCCTAGTCCACCTTAAATTTTCCCCTAACCCCAGGAAACATCTTCTTGCTGATTTGCTAACAAAAATCTTGGCTACGCCCATGCCATCAGCCCCAGAAGTTTTTGGCATGTTGTCAAGCAAGCTCTGTGTCATTTCTGCTGGGGAATAAAGCAGCCTTCTCTCTCTTCACCCACCACATGCCCCATCTCGCAGAATCCCCATGGGCCCATCAGCAGAGAGTTCCCCCATGTAGCCTCTGCAAAACGATCATACTTGTCTTGGACGGATGTCAAATGGGGAGCTTCTTCTTGGAAGAATTTGTATTTGCCCTTATTGCTGAGCACCCTGGTATTGATAAGACTCAAAGGCCATTGGAAACCAGAGACTACGGGATGACCAATCTGCTCAGTGAGCTGTTGCTGCAAACTGCACATGGCTATTTCAAAACAAGAGGTGAAGTCCAGCCTTCCTCATCTCTCAAACACCTGGCTGTGCGCTACTTTCTCCTCTCTGTTCCTTGTCCCCTCAGGTTTTCTTTCTACCCCCCTCTCTTTTCTCTCTCACTTCTTTTGGACAACTCCCACTTGCAACTCTTGGCCGACTTCAACGTCTCAGGCTGGCCTTCCTTTCCTAAGCCCCTAATTCTTCTGTTCGATAGGCAGTGCTATTTTTCTAGAAGAAAGAGATGCTGGAGCTCGCCATAAATGCCCCCTTGTTCTCTTTTAATAGCAATGGCACCCACCTGAGAGGTGCTGGAAGTGAGTTTCAGTGAGTTCCAGCTGAAAAAAGCCCTGTCTATAGGCTTGGCCTGCCCATTTCGGAAGCTCAACCAACTACAACCTGGTAGCCTTCTTCCTGCTCTGTGACATCAGGGCAGTTCAGCCAATCAAGGCTAGAGGCTTCAAAACCAACAAAAAATATCTCTATGTGTCTTACAATATAGTCTTTTATAATGATGATGATGATGATGATAATAATAATAATAATAATAATAATAATAATAATAATAATAATAGCTTATCATTATGAGCCAGAGGACAGACTGCCTGGGAAGCAAAAGGAAAGCCTGGAATCTGGATAATCTTTGGGATTCCTTGGAGATGGGAAACCACACTGCTCTGTTCACCCTTTGAAAGCCTGTTCTGCCACCAAACAGAAGGACATTGGAAATAGATGGTGTTTCTTTACTCTCCAATCACCCAGCTATTCCTTTATGGTGCAGATGCTGCCATTGGTTGATTATTCCTGTGTGATGTCATTTCCTCTCCTTGCAGTACCATCAAGAACAGACGTCATTTCCTCTGGGCCAACCCAACATCTTCCCTTATTCTGCAGCATTCCCCCCTCCCCTCATAACTTCTCACATTGTCATATGACATCACTTTCTCAATGCCTCGCCTGCCAGTCTCCCCACTTCCTTCTGAAGCTCATCTCTATGATTTCTCATCATGGACCTTGTTTGAGCAATACTATTTAAAAACAGTGCAGACAAGTTACAAAGTAGAAAATGGGCTGGGTAGGGAACATGGACAGACAATTTGCTCAGAACTTTAAAATAAAATGAAAAAATCCACACACACGCCAATAACCCCAAAACAAACCTACCGAGACCAAACAAGATAATTTCTATAGTGGATGCCCTCTGTTCCTTAGTCCTTTGCAAATAAGTGCAACCTCAGTGGGACACTTTTCTTTTTTTGCCACCCCTTTGTCACATCTCCTTTTGTGCCTCTTTCACTTTAGAGCACAGCTCTGATGCTCTCGTGCTTTGTTTGAACCAGACGTAGAAAGGAAAACAAGGGGGAACAAAGTACCAGCGAACAAAAGGAGGGGGAAGCGCAAAGAGAGGAGATGAAACAAGTGATTCCAGCAAGACAGCTTTCCTTTGGGACGCACTTCTTTGAGCATGGCGAAAGAAGCACCGGGGATCCCCCGCCAGCTTGGTTCTGCCCTGAGAGGAAAGGGTGGGAGGTGGGAGATCTGTCAAGCGACAGCGAGGCAGGGGAAAAATAACAGTGTGTGGCTTGCTTACACTTCCCTCCCACAACGCGGGCACTTTGAGCAAACGGAGGCTGCCTTTCCGGTGAGCGGTTCCTACCTGTCACGTTAACTTCCACCTGGCCAGACCGCGTCCCGATGGTGTTGGTGGCCTCGCAGACGTACGTCCCTGCCAGGCTGTAGGTGACAGGCCCCTTGAAGAACAATGTGCTGTTCTGAACCTCCACGTTGTCGGGAAGCGATCCGTTCAGTCTGTCGCAAAAGGAAGGCCAAACGGTTAGGGAGAAAGTTCTTTCCTGTAGCCAGTGAATCCTGGCTAATTCCCTGGAGCTGTTATAGGACTATCCAAGCCCCTCTGTTTGAGCCCACCTAGTCCAGGTTCAAGTCCATCTGTTCTACAACCCAATTTTCTTGCAAAAACCTTCATTCCCTACTACCTCCCAAATCCAACATCTTCTCTGCTTTAGGGTATGTAAAACTGCCCTTATACAATAAGGCCCACTGCATGGAGTGTTCACTGACTGCCCCTCATGTGTGTGTGTGTGGGAATAATACCTGAAAAGTAATGGCAGCAGGTTGTGGTCAGAGTAGTGGAACGACAACCAAGTAGCTGTAGGGTTTGAGCCACAAAGCTCAGACCTTGGCCTAGCCATCCTTTCTTGGCCTAGCCTACCTACCAGGGTTGTTGTGAGGATAAACTTGGTGAGAGGGAACTATCTACATCACCATGAGTTCCTTGAAGGGTGGGATAAAAATGAAAGGTGAATTTACAATTGTACCTGCACCCCTCCCTCCCCATCTTCAAACAGGGTTTTGATTTTGGGAGCAATAGGGGCATGGGGTAAGAGCTGCAGAACCTGGAACCCTGGAGACAACACTGACTTAGATGCAATAATAATAATAATAATAATAATAATAATAATAATAATAATAATAATATCCCACACATCAGACAATGTTCTGACTCTCAATAAGGTTTCCTGTGCTGAAAGAAAGAGAGAGAGAGAGAGAGAGAGAGAGAGAGAGAGAGAGAGTGCCAGAGAGAGAGAGGTCTTTCCCAGTTTGGCCACCTACAATCCTGTCAAATGAAGCTTTGAGTCAGGAGACAATTTATGTCAAGGCACCGTGGATCATTTTATAGGACACATTTACCATCTGCCTGTTTTTTTCCTTCTTTGTACTTTTGCAATGGTTTTAAGAAAATTATTGTGATGATTTATTCGTTTAACTGGAGGTGCCGGGGATCAAATCTGGGACATTCTTTGCGGTAAAAAAAGATGCTGTGTCACTAAATATTCCACCTGACGCCTTTTCCCAAGCCATGGACATCTCAAAAGAGAGCTGGGTGGTGTGTGTGTGTGGGGGGGGGGAACTCAGGGCAATAGCTTGAATTCTGCAAAATAATAATAATATAATAATAATTTATTATTTGTACCCCACCCATCTGGCTGGGTTTCCCCAGCCACTCTGGGCGGCTTCCACAAAGACCAAAAATACACTAATATGTCATACATTAAAAACCTCCCTGAACAGGGCTGCCTTAAGTATGCAACATCAATAAATTATGCAGATTATAACTGCGGTCATTGCATAATTTATTCTGCTTTTGATAGACTGGGCAAAGAGCTAAATTGGTGCTAAAGCCCCACCAGTTGGAAACTGATGCCTTGTCCCGTCAGCTGGAAATGCTGGCCACACTCTTTTAGATCTACCTCCAAAGTTTCCAGGGGCTGGAAACTTGGATTTATTAAAAAAACCCACCAAAAACCTGAGATGCTGAATTTGGCAACTGGTGGCAATTTCTTAACCCTGTAGCAATATTTTCAATGTGCCTGACTTCCATGCTAGCAAAATCAGTCTTATCTCTACCCTGATGGGTTTTCCCCAACCTATCAAGCAATAAAACATGGCAACTCAGAGCAAGGCTTTTAGTTCCCGTGCCCCTGTTCTGTAGAACAGCATCCCTGTCGACATACGACAGGCGGCCACTCTCTGCATTTTCCAGAAACAACTGAAGGCATTTTTGTTCTGATGGGTTTTCTCAGCTGGGTGAATGGGTCTTTGCCACGGGTGTCCATTTTGTATTGTTTTAAAATTTATCTGCTATTGCTTTCTATGTTGTTTTTAATTGTTTTTATTGCACATGGTTTGAGAGAAGGTGACTGAAATGTTGTTGTTGTTGTTGTTGTTGTTGTTGTTGTTGTTGTTGTTGTTGTTGTTGTTGTTGTTTCCCCACAATGTTATCCTGGAATCAAAGGCCAGCAACTCACTGATGAATTAATCCCAAACTGTTTTGGAAAGTCATGGAACAAACAAACATAACCATAACTGCATGTACACATGCAGGGAAAGAATAATGCAGCTTGCTCATTTTTAATTACCGGTACAACGTAAAGCAATTACTTTAGCTAAAGTAATTGGATCACCCAAAAGCTCAGCGGCATGTTTTGCGTGTATAAGGACCCAGGTTCAGCCCCAGAAAAATCCCAGGTAGCTGATGGTGGCAAACACCTCTCTCTGCCCAAGACCTGCAAGAACCACTGCCAGTCAGAGTAGGCAGCCTTGGACCAATGGAGCAATTTAGTAGAATGCAAATTCCTATTTGACAATACAGGAAATTCTTCTATCCTCGCCTTCCCCTCCAAAGCACTAACAGTAATCCGCAAGTAGTATATAAACAGGAAAAGTTAGAATTTTGTCTATGACTACGTTAGCATGCATAAAAGCAAAGCTCTATATAGTTAAAGACCCAGAGATGACAGAGGCGTTTATAACCCAAGCCAAGCCATGACAGCCGTATCCATCAAGTGTGTTGCGCAACTCTTGAAAGATGAGGGCGCACTTCTGTGCAGAGCGAAAGGGAAGATCAGAGTCAAATTCTGAGTGGCTAAAGGGCAGAAGATGCCCAGCATCAGTCGTGCAAAGAAGCCCACAAGTTACTAGTCCATAGGAAATGTGATGGCCTGCTCACCTATTCCTACCTACGTTAGGCAATGGGACCCTGAAAGAAAAAAGGAACACTTTGGTAAAGATTTGCTTATTAATACTGTGCACCAGACAAATGAGAAAAGAGGGAGCTAGCCCACCTCACCCCTATTTTGGCCACAAAACCAATAATAATAATAATAATAATAATAATAATAATAATAATAATTTATACCCTGCCCATCTGGCTGGGTCCCCCCAGCCACTCTGGGCGGCTTCCAACAAAACACCAAAACACAATAACCTATTAAACATTAAAAGCTTCCCTAAACAGGGCTGCCTTTAGATGTCTTCTAAAAGTTTGGTAGTTATTTTCCTCTTTGATATCTGGTGGGAGGGCGTTCCACAGGGCGGGCGCCACTACCGAGAAGGCCCTCTGCCTGGTCCTCTGCCCCTACCCCCATGACTTATACTTTCTACCATTTGGCTGCCAGTTTTAACATCTCCATATTGGGATAGTACCCATGCTGGCTTATAAATGAATTTGTAGCCAAGCAATACACCATCTTCCATGAGCAGAATGTTCTCAGGTTCACCCCTTGAAGATGTCTCACAGCTTTTCACACTTGTGGGACATTCACCCCTCCCCGTTTCCCATCACACCTATATTTCCCCCGCTTTCTAAGCCTGTCTCACAGTCCTTCACCCTCCCTGCCCCCAGCTCTCATACGTTTAACCTCTCTTTCTCTCACTTCTCTTACTGCGCTGCAGCCACCTCTCCTCCATCACTTAACATTCAGAACTATCTTACAGTAGTTCATGCATTGGCTACTTCGAGCTTTGACTACTGCCATACGCTTTGTTTGGGACTTCCCCTGTGCTTGACTGGGGAATTGCAGTTAGCGCAGAAAGCGAGACCCTGCTCAGGGGTCTACACCGATTGCCATTTTACTACTGGGCCAAATTTAAGGTGTTACTCTTGGTGCATAAAGCCCTTAACATCTTGGGGGTGGTTTGTTTGTGAGATCGTCTTACCCCCATATAGGCCCACGTGACCATTTCGATCTGCAGAGCTGGCACAGTTAGAGGTACCACATAACTCTCGTTCCACACTTAAATAAGCCTCTTGGCAAGGCAGCACCCAACATTGAAAACAAGTTTGCCGGCTGAATGGGAACTTCAAGCAAAATTAACAAGGGACCCAGGAATTGCCCTTCTGCATGCTTAGCACACACATGCTGTCTGCCTCCACTTCAGTCCACACAGCTTGAGTACTAGGACTGGAAATTCTGAATGGTGGAGATTCCTGATATTTCCCAACTTACCACCACACACACACAAATTGGGAGACTCAAAATATTACCACACTGAACAGAAAGCTGAAGTTTGATACCCATTTAACATCACATCCAGTTAACTCAAAGGGACATTTGTAACAATGGAGCTGAGGACAGGGAAATAACTAGATGATTAAGTGTGGCATGACTCTGTAGCGCAGTTGGCATCATGGTGCAATTTAGCCTGGAGCCTAAATGGGAACAGATTCTGCCGGCTCCGTAAAATGCACATCTCAAATACCTTCTTCCACTTTCTTCTCTTTCAGCTAAGGTAGAAATGAAGCATTTTGCAAGGATGCTTCTTGCCCAGAGATGGAAAGACAACAATATACCTACTAGGGTGGACTGGCAGATAAAATTATTGGACTATGCAGAGATGGCAAGATTAACCAGGAAAATCAGAAATCAGGAGGATCAAAACTTCAACAAAGAATGGGATAATGTCCTTGAAAGACCACTCTAAACACTTGAACTCTTTGGCAGGCTTTGGCAGGCTATGATGCATAGATTTTGGATACTATGGAGCAGGCTTCCTCAAACTCGGCCCTCCAGATGTTTTGAGACTACAATTCCCATCACCTCTGACCACTGGTCTTGCTAGCTAGGGATCATGGGAATTGTAGGCTAAAAACATCTGGAGGGCCAAGTTTGAGGAAGCCTGCTATGGAGGATGACAAACTAGATAGACTGTCAATATCCAGTTTAAAACGTTAGTTAAAGAACCCATGGAGGGAAGGAGGGAAGTCTTGAGATTTGGAAGAATCTTGGGTAAAGTTTAATATTTGTGATAATACTATTTGTGTGAATGAATTTGTATAAATCAAATAAAATTTATTTCAAAAATGAAATGAAGCATTTTGATCTGGGGAGTGGACCTGTCAGTGGCAGAAAACACTGGTTCGGCTCTGCAGCCTCTTTTAAGAGTTTCTGCCTGGCTGGAATGTGTCTTTGGGGGTCTGAGAATGCCTCTTGCTTTGTCTGGCTGCAAGAGTGAGAGGGGAGTGGGAATGTGTGTAGAAACCAGTAGGGCGTACAAAGGTAAAATTTACATTCTTTGCCCACCCACTTTTACCTCTGGCTTTACCCATCACTGGCATATGGCCCTTGGAAGGTTTCCCAGAAAGGACTGTGGCCCTCAGGATGAATAAGGTACCCCCATCTCTGCCAGAGAGATTTGATCAAGGAGATGAACACTAGATAGTCAAGCTTTTTATTCCAGAATCACCATTGTTAGGCCTATATCCCCACTGGCAATGCTTGAGTGAATAAAAGCTCATACTATCAGGATTTTCTTTGTCTCATATTAGCAATTTCTCTCTCTCTCTCTCTCTCTCTCTCTCTCTCTCTCTCTCTCTCTCTCTCATTCTATCTGCATTGATCCTTCTCTCTTCCCAGTGGCTTTGGTCCATGCCTTGATCTTTTATTTTATTCAGCAAAAAAACTGGAACTCAGAAAGAGGTTGAATCCATTCCACTGAACAATGGAACGTGGAAGGGGAAGAGCTAGAAGCATTGCTTATTAAGTCAGAGCAGTGGTTCCTATAGGCTCTGTCGATCAAAAATGCTTTTTGAGGGAGTCCATAAGACCAGGATGAACACAGGGATAAATGATGAACCCTTTCCTGAGCAAAGAGAAACACATGCCAATTGGGTGGGTGAGTGGAAAGCAGCTTCTTCTGCACTCCAGCACAGCTGTACTTAACACACAGGTGGAAAGTATTTGCAAGTCTGGGCCAAAACTCACCCACTCAAAATGACAACAATAACACAGGCTGCAGAGGGCAGTCTAGCTTTTTTGGGGAGTGGAGGAGTTCTCCTTTGGGGAGGAGAACCCCATTGGTTGGTGGTCACTGTCTTTTCCCCTTCAAATACCCCTTGGGTATTGAGTCTATTCTATTATGGTTTTAACTTTTTGTATGTTTTAAATTATGGTTGCAAATTTTTTTAGCGACGATTTTACTGTTTCATCTTCTTTGTAAACCACTTTGAGTTTCCCCCCTACAATCAAGTGGTATATAAATCTTATGAAATAAATTTGTGGTAGGGACCAAGAGGGAAACGGCAGCTGAATGTCAACCTGAGCTGTAAGAGAGTTTCTATGCAACAGAAGATGGCCAACCTATGCCTAGGCTAGTAGGGGTGAGCAGGCTATTTTTTTTTTATTAGAACCCCCAAGGTCCACCAATTGGAGTTAGGTGTAAAACAATGGCTCAAGCAGGTGGACACAGGCTGTGAGTTGTCTCTGGTGCAGATGCACAATCAGAAATGCATGATCAGTACCAGTCCTTCCAAACCAAAAATCCACTCCTGGTTTTCCTCTGACTGTTGTTTTCAGCTGCCTCACTGAGGGTGATGAAAATGTTTTTTTAGCCAACTGGAAAACAGTGGGTCAGGAAATCCTTGCTAATCTACTGCAAGCCAGTAGATCTCTACTACCAGTTGATCTCGATCTGCCTCCTGACCCAGCCCTAGACTCTACCCACTTCCGATTGCACGTGGGAGGTCATATGACTGCATTTAAACAAGAAGCAAACAAGCAAAAAAAACAACCCCTGCACATGGAAATTTGGTATGTCAGGGAGAAGGCTAGGCTGTAGCCCTTCGCCTCCGGCATGCTAGCTTTTTATATATGGTGGATTTTCCCTTTTTTTTAATGGAGGAGCCAGAGGAGTCCTGCAAGCTGCAAACTGCAGATAGAATCTGTACAGTCCAGACACAGGATTACCTCCTCCTCTGCTGTTTGTGAGAACTAGGCCATCTACTCGCCTGCCTGGCTCCATCCGGGTCATCCCAGGTGATCAGGCTTGTGAGTCACCCGGCTGCTGATCAAATCTGCCTTGCCTGTAACACACACACACACACACACACACACACACACAGCCTTTTCCTCTTCACATATGCCCAGTCAGGGATGCTCATCTAGGTGGAAACTGACCTCCTCAGCAGAGCCTTCGTTACAGAACAAAGATGAAGGAGCATTATATAAAGAGGAGAGTGCCGAGGGGGAGGGGAGCAAGGGGCACCTGAGGAGTCACATGGACAGGCTTCTGGGATGTACCATATTACTAGAACTTTGGGGGACACCAACCAAACCCAGCTGCATAACAGCGTCTGAGAGCAGACGCAGTGACTGACTGCATCCCATGAGCTGGGGTGACTTGCTTCTGCAAGCACACATCTGCATCAGAGCTACTGAAACTCAGAGATTCTCACAGTCTTGGGGGGGGGGTGCTGTTGTCTCTCATTGCTATTGTTAAGTGATTTTGAGTCAGAAATGTGTGTCAATCTGCAACAAATAATCCAGTGGTTGAATGGCAGGTCCTGATCTACTTTCTGTCCACTAATATGGCATATATGCACTTGCTGCTTTGAAATCTGGTGTGTTCAGGTGGGTTTTCCTGTGGGTGCAAGGATTTAATGTCATTTTTGTTGTTATTTTGGAAGGGGTGGCTTAGCACAGGTCAAATCATCATGGCCCGTTACAGCCAGGCCTGGATTTCTCTGAGGCATTTGGGCTGCATTAATTCAGACTGGACATGGGGACTGACATGACGGGATATGAATGAATGAATGAATGAAATTAAATGCTTGCAAGGAGTAAAGCAGCACATCAGGGAGAAGGCTTAGCTAGACTGCCACCTCCTTGATATGCTAGCTTTCTATGGGCAAGGCACTCGTGGGGGTATTGTTGGCATGGGGACTCACATGAGGGAATATAAATGAATGAATGAATAAAAAAAAATGCTTACACAAAGTAAAGCAGCACTTCAGGGAGAAGGCTATGCTAATTTGCCTCTTTCTTGATATGACCGCTTTCTACATGTCAGGCATTTGGCCAGTATAGGAGATAACTCAGTTAGGTCACACACAAAACACACTCTTGTAATCTGAAAAACCTGGAGTGGTACTGCCTAGTTCCACATTGACCATCCCACCAGTTCCGTAAGATTTGGGAGCAAAGGTGCGACGCTCTCAGCAGAAAGAAGTCTCCCTCCTGCCCAATCGAGGATCACTCTGCATTCGGAGTTAGAGGGAAGTCAAGTCAAAAGGAACCCTGTAGGCGGCTACTTACAGCTTCCACTGGTATGAGGTGGCAGGAGGGTTGGCATCAGAGATACATGTCAGCTTCACATCTTTCCGGTTGAGGTACCAGTTGCCATCAAAGCCATCGATCCTCACTTCGGGCTCGTCTGCGAGGAGAGGAACAGGAATGACAGCAGAATGGGAGGGAGTTGTGGAGGCCAGGCCGGTGAGAGAGGAGAGGAGGAGAGGAGAGGAAGGGAGAGGAGAAGAGAAGAGAAGAGAAGAGAAGAGAAGAGAAGAAAGGAGAGAGGGATGAAAAGAGAGGTACAAAGATGTGGACGAGGGAGGGGAACAAAAGGCCATTAATATTCACTCTGGCTCACCTTTGTCTCATAGCTCAGCTCTGGGGCATGCTGCAGATCTAGTGTGGTGCAGTGGTTAAGGTGTTGGGCTAGGATTTGGGAGACCAGGGTTCAAATCCCCCCTTGGCCCTGACCTAGGGCCGGTCACTGCCTCTCAGCCTAGCCTACCCCACAGGGTTGTTGTAGGGATTAAATGAAAGAGGGGGAGAACCATGAACTCCACCTTGAACTCCTTGGGAGAAATGGTTGGCCATGAATACAACAAATAAGATTTGGACTTTTCTTTGCATTATAGATGGTAACCCGGGGTGGGAGAAAAGCCCTCTTCACAAGTTCAGGGGTGCTATTACACCTTCACTCATTCATTCCCACCGAGGAACCCTGACTTTTAAAAGGAAAATGTCCACCCCTGTTCTGCCCAGGGAAAGTCAAAAGTCTCAGGGACCACAAGCCTCTTCAAGATACCAGCTCTGCTGCTGGAGAACGAACAACAGCATCACAGATTTATAGAGCTGGAAGGGACCGCAAGAGTCATCTAGTCCAACCCTCTCGTCCAGGCCTCCCTGCCTCTCTCACTTACACAGCACGTTGAGGGTCATGCTGTCAGTGAAGCGGTCCAGCTGGTAGTTGACCACGCATGTCAGTTGCTGCCGATGGGCCTCCCGGCTGGGCAAGAGGCGGTACTGGCTGACCACGGTGAAGGTGCCATTGGGGTTGCGGATCTCTTGGTATTCCGCCACCCCTTTCAGCTTAGTTTCCCAGGACACGGTGCTGGGGGGCTTCCCGTTGGAGGAGGTGCAGGTGGCGACCACAATCTTCTCCGTCATGCCGGCCTTGGCAATGAGCAGGCTCGTGGTGGCCTGCATCCGGTTTGTCGGTTTGGCTGAGGAGAAGGCAGGAGGCGAGAAGGTTAGAGGAGAGGGGAGGGTCTTTGAGGTTACTAGCACATGCTGTGAGCTGTTTGGTCAGCCCTTGGGGTTCATCTCCTGCTGAGACATACAAGGGGTTCGAAATCAAAGTGGCTTCGCTGATTCATCAGAATACACTAGCTTCCCTGGCCTTCTGCAGAACACAAACACCATTCTGTGGGCACTGAACACAAGCGTTGTGCTCTATTGCAGTGTCAATATTTATCAGAATTCCACCTTTCATAAGAATGTAAGAAGAGACTGCTGGATCAGGCCAATGGGCCGTCTAGTTTGGCATCCTGCTTTCACAGTGGCCTGCAGGAAACTCTCATGCAGAACCCAGACATAAGAGCCCTCTGACCTCCTGCAGTTTCCGCCAACTGCTATTCAGAAGTGTAACTGCCTTGGACCATGGAGGCAGAGTATAACCATCGTGGCTTGTAGCCAGCTGATGGCCATCCCTTCCTCCTCCTCACTCGAGTTCCATAGTTTAACCATGTCCTGCACAAAAACGTGAAACTGCTTTTATCTGCCCTGAAACTTCCAATGCTCAGTTTTGTGGGATGTCCTACAAGTTCTAGCGTTAAGAGACAGGGAGAAAAATCTTTCTTTGTCCACTTTTCCCATGCCATGCATAATTTTGCCAACTTCTATCGTTTCACCTGTTGCTCCACTTAAGGGGGGGGGAACCAAGTTTCTAGCCCTTTATAGATTTGGACACAAATGCAGCAATGTGAAAATATTGTGACGAAAGATCTCCAGTGTGCTGGAAACATTCCAAAATGGAGGCGTTCAGGAGCTGATGTTTGACTGTATACTCCCATACATTATTACATGAATATTTTTGATGTTATTATCCTAATGCATATGTAGATATTAATAGCCTACTTCATTCTGTAGAAACTCATCCTAAATGTTATCATATTTAGCCAAACAAAGTCTATGCCATCCTAAGCTTCGTGCTGGACTGTATAAGCATGGCTGTACCGAAAATGCTAAAACTTTCAGCGGAGAATATTCTTCTGAACTATATGCCTATTGTATGGAAGTTAACAACAAAAATGGATTCTAATGGTGGCCAAGAGACTGATACGGATGAATGCGAAGAATAAAGATATCTTATCTCCTTTAATCAATAAATTGGTAATATGACAACTACCCATTGCACCTTCAGCCATGCATAAGACTTTTGGGGCTTTGATAATGGAGACTTCTTGTTCTAAATGAAATGCACAGAAGCAGGAGGGGAGAGAGACAAACTCAGTGACAGGGCTTGAATCCAGAGCCACATCCTCTCCAAAAAAAACCTCAGACCCAAAGGAAGCCAAAGACGATGCTTCCCAACTTCCTTCTGAAATCCATTTTGGGACATCAAAGGGAAAGGCTCCCAAAGGAGCATCGTTTTCAAAGCTTTGCCACACCCTTGGGAAACAGGTCACTACGACCAAACCTTATCCAAGATAATACAGTGGAATAAGCGAGACAGCAACCTGTCTACATCAAGGATGCAACTCTAAAATGCATCCTTTGCACACTGATGGCATCGTCATTATCATCACAAAGGCAATCATCACCAGGAAGGAGAACACAGAACGGAATCCCGCAGGACATTTGGTATCTGGGCACAGAACCACTCCCCTCCCCATGCCCTGCATCAGTCCAGAATCTAATAGTTTGTTCCCGCTGGTTCAAGGATGCTGTTCCAGTGGAAGGGGACTGAAGGCAGTTTGCAACAGAGGGAGAGAGAAACGTTCAAGGAAGCTGCAGGGGGGCTTGCCATGTTTCTCTCGCTGCTGTGGGTACAAGGTTAGGAGATTTCCTTTCAAGCTGACCTGATGCATGGGTCTGTCCCAGTGGAATGGGTCCTAGGGGAAATGCAAGAGGGAGAGCATGCCTTAGCTTCTGAGCATAGGCTTGCTGGTGCTGATGATCTATCTATCTATATATCATCTATCTATCTGTCTATCTCTATCCAAAAGGTGTTTTCTTCTTGCTAAATACACAATTCAACCAATAAGGGATTATATAGGCAGTGCGGTGAAATCACGGCACTACCTAACCAATCAGATGAGGCTATGGGATGACAATATGAAGCCACATCAGAGGGAGAGATAAATAGCTCTTGCCCTCACTCCGAATTGGAGAATGGTTCTGCTCCATTTTGCAGGACCTCCAAGTTCTCTCCAAAAATAAGGTGAGGGGTGAGCATCATTGATGGCAAATGTTGTAAAATTTGCCTTCTCGTTTTACCTCAGCAGACTAGAGAAGAGAACAAGCATTTCCTAAGGACTTGGGCTGGGATTCTGCAGAGAGTGGGGTATGGAAGTTCTGCACCCAGGTGATCAAGGGTAATCCTTGCCTCTGCTTCTTCTGCTGTCCCTCAGCAATGGCGGCCGGATGATGACCGTAACCCCACCACCCCATGAAGGGAAGGAGAGGAGAGGTGGGAGAAATAGACTAGGCTTTCCCTCTCAAGCTCACTAGGGAGCCTGGCTCCCAAACCTCTGCTCCTACTCAAGCCATTAGTGTTACGGGACCAGTATGTAAAACCTGAGACGCTGTTTACTCAGACAGGAGGGCAGAAGGACCACTAGTTGTTTGGAAGGCAGCAAAGCCGACTTACCCAACACAGTGAGGTTGAGCTGATTCTCCCGATTGCCATCGGGAAATGTTGCAAACTCGCAGATGTAAACGCCTTCATCCTCCAGCTTGAGGCGTGACAGCTGGATGGTCCCATCCCTGGTGGAGGAGTTTCGAAAGACCATCCGGTCCTTGTACGGGGGCAGGATGGAAATGCCCATGACGGGGTTGGAGATGGCCACGTTCTGCTTGGAGCCATTGGTGGCCTTCTGCCAGGTGACCTGGGTGATCTTCATGCCGAGGCTGGGGTTGGTCAAGGTGCAGTGCAGGTTCACGTCAGTCCCAATGTACCCGGAGACCGTGTCGTTGACAAGCACCATCTGAGCCCAGAGGCCTGCAATGAGAGCAGAAGGGAGGCGGGGGAAGAGGAGTCAGTTGCAGAGTGATAAGAATTGGTCCTTGTTGCTGGGATTCCAGCGCACCGTTTGTCCCAATTAATTCTCTCTGCTTGTAGCTTGGAAGCAGCAGGTTCGCGCAAGCCCAGCTAAATATGGCTCACAGCTCCGCAGATAAATTGGAGAGAGAGAGAGCAATTGACTACGGGACATAATTTCCCCTTCCCAACAGTTAAACAAGTGCATCTGAGTTTCCTGAGCCTGCGACGGAGCTGGCTGGAGGAGAGGAAAGCCACGCAAATAGTCCCACTATGTTCCGCCTTCAGATTTGCCTGCCTGATGGTACATAAAACCGTGGTGCTCACTTGAGCCTAAAAAGGGGAGACAGGAAGCATCTGTCAAATTGCCCCGCCTGCTTGCCTGGAAGAGATGGCTAAGGCCACTGAGTGGCCATACTTCAAGGGGACGGGAAACTGCTTTTGGCTGAAGGGCCACGTTCTGTTCTAGGCAACCTTCAGAGGGCCACATGCCACTGGTGGGTGGGGACAGAGGAAAAGGTGGGCAGTGCCACAAATGCAATTTTCATCTTTATACAGTAGACAACACACACTCCCATATCCTCCATCCAGACATGTAAGAGGCATTGCCAGAGTTGAAGCACACAGCCCAGCTAAGACCCAAGGGGGGTGCAAAGCAGGGTGTGTGTGTGAGTGGTGTGGCCTTGGGTTGGTGCTGCGAGGAAAGTCCCAAATGCCAGAGACAGAGGCTTGGAGGATGGCAATTGGCTTTGAGGGTTGAGGTTTCCCACCCTTTCTAGACCAGATGGGTGACTCTACCAGCTTGGCATAAACATATCTATATAAGCTGGTCGACACATGTATGTTTAGAGTGTATTGACTGCAGCGTTAAGTGGCACCTGGCATGTGTGACTGAGCCAGCCCAGCTCTGATACTGCTGCCAGGACTCCAGTGTCTCTTCACCTTTCAGCCGCATCACTGCACAGCTTCAGGTGTTGGGCTGTGAGAGTTGAAAAATGGTGATGAGAAAGGAAGCGAGGGTGTATGCAGATGTGAATCCCCCCCCCCCCCCCGCATTGAGTAATGAAGTGGCAAAAGATCGTGAGGAATAAGCACACATGGAATGCCATCTTTACAACAGACCGCTTTAAAATATCGATGGCTTTAAAAGAGGATGAGACAAATTAATGGAGGAAAAGGCTATCAACGGCTGCTAATTCTGATGGCTGTGTTCCTACCTTTTCCTGGCCCTTAAGGCTGCAAGGATAAGTGCATGTGTGTGTACATCTGCAGTGCCTGACAGATCTTGGAAGATTCCCAGGGTTCAGGGGGTTAGAGATTCAGTGCCCTATGCAGCTCTGTGCCCCTCCCTGCGACTAGCAGGACGGCAGAATGAATGACGCAAGGTAGCAAATATTGCAGAGTGAATCATGCAAAATGTGTGTGTGTGTTTGTGGGGGAAATCATGCAAATGCGTTTGATTTGCATAATTTATACAGCATATAGAATATCTATCTAGGTCTCCGCAGACAGAGATGTAGATATATAGGGAGGTTGTCACCCACTGGTGAAGGAGGGGGGATATCATGCTATCCAAAGTCTCACTGTGTTTGACAGGCCTTGCTTTCTAGTGTTGATGATTGCAACCGAACTTTGACTAACTGCATGATTTATAGTCAATTAACCAATTAATTACACATGCACATAGCATTTTGGAAGGGGGTGTGCGTTCCTTATTCATGGACTGAAAGGGGAGCATCAGGTTTGCATTTTTGAGAGTTACATTCTCTCCAGCCACTAGTGATACAACATGATTAAACCCTTTCCCTGAATCCAAAATTAACCTCTGTCTTTGGGAATAAAAATAAAGACTGCTGTGTTTCTCGTTGCTTCTTCTCTCTGCCTGCGTGCTTTGCTTAAGGCATGAAGACAGATCTGGCTAGCAGCTGGGCTTCATGCTTTCAAAAATGGAGAGCGGCTGTGACTTCTTAATCCTTGGGGTGCAAGCGAATGATTGGCAGCCCCCTAGCAGAGATTTGCTCTCCAACTTGGAGAGCAGCAAGTCAACAAGCTGGCCTCATGGCTACAAGAGCTGCCTTGCACTTTTTTTCATTTAGGTTGGCCATGGGTGGCGCTGTGGGTTAAACCACAGAGCCTAGGACTTGCCAATCAGAAGGTCGGTGGTTCGAATCCCCACGACGGGGTGAGCTCCCATTGCTCAGTCCCTGCTCCTGCCCACCTAGCAGTTCGAAAGCACATCAAAGTACCGTATTTTTTGCACCATAACATTCACTTTTGGTAGGGAAGGTAAAAGGCGTTTCTGTGCACTGCTCTGGTTTGCCAGAAGCGGCTTAGTCATGCTGGCCACATGACCCGGAAGCTATACGCTGGCTCCCTCGGCCAATAAAGCGAGATGAGCGCCGCAACCCCAGAGTCGGACACGACTGGACCTAATGGTCGGGGTCCCTTTACCTTTACCTATGTTATGTTCAGAAGAGGCTGCTGGATCAGGCCAACGAGACATCTAGTCCAGCCTCCTGTTCTCACAGCTGTGAACCAAGTGCCTGTGGGAAGCCCATGTGCAGGATTTGAGCACAAGAGCCCTTTCCCCTCCTGTGCTTTCCAGCAACTGGCATTCATAAGCCCTGCTGCCTCCGACCATGAAGGCAGAGTCGGACCATCATGGCTAGCAGCCACCAATAGCCCCCTCCTTTCACCACACAGAGGCGTAGAACTTGTGGTCCTTCAATGTTGCTGGACTACAACCCCCATGACCCCCTAACCATTAGGTTCACTGGGAGTTGGAGTCCAACAACCTTTGGGGAGCATTGGGTTCCTCATCATAGGGTTAAAGCCCTAAACGGCCACAGTCCAGTATATCTGAAGGAGCGTCTCCACCCCCATCGTTCTGCCCAGACACTGAGGTCCAGTGCCGAGGGCCTTCTGGCGGTTCCCTCACTGCGAGAAGCCAAGTTACAGGGAACCAGGCAGAGGGCCTTCTCGGTAGTGGCACCCACCCTGTGGAACGCCCTCCCACCAGATGTCAGAGAACAACAACTACCAGACTTTTAGAAGACATCTGAAGGCAGCCCTGTTTAGGGAAGCTTTTAATGTTTGATGCATTACTGTATTTTAATATTTTGTTGGAAGCCACTCAGAGTGGCTGGGAAAGCCCAGCCAGATGGGCGGGGTATAAATAATAAATTATTATTATTATTATTATTATTATTATTATTATTATTATTACATCATATAGTTGGAAGGGACCCAGTGGTTCATCTAGTCCAACCCCCTGCAATGCAGGAACATGCAGCTATTCCCTACAAGGATCGAACCTGCAACCTCGAACCAGCCCCACACTCTAACCAGCTTTCATTTTCTTTTATCACATTTTGATCCACCCCCACCCTTCTTTTCCTCCAAGGAGCTCAAGGTGGTACACATGGATCGCTCCCTCCCGCTTTCATCCTCACAACAACCCTGTGAGGTTGGCTAGGCTGAGAGATGGCAACTGGCCTAAGATCGCCCTGCGCGATTATCTGGTGTAATACATTGTCTGGCAAAGCCTTCTGCAGAACTCCAAAGCTTGCCGCCATTTTGCAACCTTTCCCTCGGCCATCCTGAAGGTATATTCTCCAGCTGTGGACCTTGGAATATTTCATTTCTCCCGCTGAAGACCAACAATGGCTGACTTTGCTTTTTAAAACATTGCCTGTACTTCATCTCAGGTAATACCTTTCCCTTCCACCAAGAAAGAGAGAAGTCTCTTACAAGATGAGCAACATTTAAATCCAGCTTCACATACACCCCACACACACATGCAAAATTGCTGCTGTGTCTCTCCCTAATCTGTGTGTTTAGAGAGAACACTCCAATAATTATATAGCTGGTATTTATATTCAAAGAAAAAAAAGAAAAAAAGAAAAAAAGGGAGCAGGGTAGTGGTGCAGAGGACGGGTGGTGAAAGTGTAGCAGAAAACTGGAAAAACGGGTCATTCGAGAAATGGGAAGCCTGGGGAGAGGAGGCCAAAGAACAGTGGTTCATGCAAAGCATGAAAGAGAATGAAGAGTGATTAGAACAGAGGAAAGCCACCTTTATATCCTGAGTCACAGCACTGGTCTGTCTAACTCAGAATTGTCTTCTATGACAGGCAGCTGTTCTCCAGGGTTTCAGGCAGGGGGCATTCCCAGCCCTACCTGCAAAATTCAGGGATTGAACCTGGGGCGTTTTCCACACAAAGCAGTTCCTTTCCCAGTGAGCCATGGCCCTTCCCTAAAAAGTCAAATAAGATTCTAGTCCTCATTGTTTTGAATACAGGCTTCTTTAAAATAGGAATGTAAGAATCTGCCTTGTTCCGAGTCAGAGCTTCAGCTTCTCCAGCTCAGTAATGTTCACAGTGACCGGCTGCTACACTCAGACAGGGGACATTCCCAGCCCTCCATGGAGATGTTGGGGATTGGACCTAGGACCTTCTGTGTGGGAAGCAGATCATCTATCACTGAGCTATGGTCATTTCCATGAGGGACATGGGAAGGAAGGCTAGAGAGGCCGTCAGAGTGGGAACGCGGCACTGGAAAGGAATGATTGCTCCATACAATGAGAGGAAGGCAGTGGCTCTTGCTCGCAGGAGCAGGCCAGAGCCAATGTATTTTGCTGCTTGAGACGGAGCGGAAAGTGACCTCTCCTCCTGCCCCAAGTCAAGGTTCTGAATATGTGCAGAACTGATGTCAAAGCAGGAGCAGAGAACCTGTAGCCCTCTAGGTGCTGTTGGACTACCTATAATTTCCACTACAGTCGTACCTCAGAAGTCGAACAGAATCTGTTTTGGAAGACCGCTCGACTTCTAAAATGTTTGGAAACCAAGGTGTGGCTTCCGATTGGCTGCAGGAAGCTCCTGCAGCCAATCAGAAGCCGTGTCAGATATCCGGGTTCCAAAGAACATTCGCAAACCGGAACACTCACTTCCGGGCTTCTGACGTTGGGGAGCCAAAACGTTCAATTCGCAAGGCGTTCATCAACCAAGGTATGACACCTGCCACCTGAAGCAGCCACCTCACTTTACCTAACAGTAGGGCTAACCCCGAATGTGGGGCTCAGCAAACACAAAACAAAACAAAACCCTTGCCCCTGTCTTTCTTTGCCCTGCCTTCTCAGGTGGTGACTTTTTTACATCTCTTCTCAACATAACAGCATCTTGGCAGAGAGACCGTCACACACCTGCTGCAGAAGCCCCCCCCCCAGATGCAAAGGATTCTGGGGCATTTGTCTGAGCACATGTTGAATCCGTGTGACACACCAGACCGGCCTGTTGGGCTGGATTGCCACCACCCCATGTGAAATGAGATTTCATCTTACAACACACCCCTATGACTGAGCGCTCTAGAAGATCTGTAGTGGGTAGCAGGAAATCTTGTGCTCCCTTTCTGATCTTGCTGCAAAGTACCCCTGATAAGCTTCTGAGGAACCTTGGCGTTTTCCAGGACATTCTGGGGAAACGGCTAAGAACAAAACTGGCTGTTTAACTAGCACCCTGGCAAAGGCTTGGAGGAACCTCTTTCTGGTGTGTAATTTCACAAGCCCTCGCCCAGGGGTGCTTGCAAAAGTGAACACTCCTCTTTCAATGCCAAGGGCTGCAACTACTGCCCCAGTCCCCCAAGGGTTTAGTGATTGACCTGGAGCAGAGCAAGATGGAGGAACGATGTTCTGTAAGAGCTGGTTGGTGCCCACCTCCTTTCTCTGCTGGGCCCCAGGTAAGTCTCAGGTCTTGGGGGAGGGGATTCTTGATGGTGGCAAGAGCTTTGAGGGCATTCCCCCAAACTTTGAATGCAACAAAACCTTTGGCATGACTGCAAAGACTCTGAATACTATTTACTGGAAACTGAAGGGGAGAGTGCTGTTACGCTTATAGGTTTCTTGTTGGCCACTGTAAGAACAAGATGCTGGACCCTGGTCTGATTCAGCGGATGTTTCATAGGTCCCTATGATAGTGCCCTCCTGGGGCACACACCCTGACTTACTGGTACAGGTAACCAACCCACACAACCAATTCACACATGCACACACACATCTCTCGATTCCTCCACATTTGGTGACTGGCAGGTACAGATATCACCTTTCACCCACACAAACACTTTCTGCTTAAAACAGGAGTGGGCCACCTGCAGCCCAATGGCTGGATGTGGCCCTAGCATGATTTAATGTGGCCCTCAATTTAATTCCACATGAGCAGCAAGGAAGGGGGGGGGGAGACAGGGGCGATTAGAGAGAAAAGGAGTCGGCAGAGGGGAGGAGAAATCAATTTGTGCTCCACCCATTTTTGGTTCTGTATCTACCCACCCACAGTCCAGACAGATCACCCCGGGTGAAGGCAGCTCTCCGAAGAAATCAGAAACTTCCATCTATTCGATCTGGGATGGCTCGTTCATACATGCAAGTTATCACTTGAGGCTTCAGTCACTCGGAGATAATGATACGAAACTGCCTTATGTCGGGAGGCTTCCAACTTGTGTTCTCGTTCAAGAGGTGACTCAGAAAGAGTCTACAGTCCCTGGTAGGCCCAAGAAGTCTTGGCTCGTAATTTTGGGATAGGCCAGCCTGTCTGCAGGAAAACTGGCCTTCCAGCTCAGGGCAACAGTGGAGAGGCATTTATGACTAGGGACTGTGTCCAACTAAATGCTACTTGGCATAGTAGTTTCAGTAATTAATGGGCCTAAGTTCGTCATGCTGATTAATTTCAATGGGTCTACTCTGCATAGGATTCACACTGGGAACAGCTTAAGGCTTGATCATTTGTATTCTGTTCAAATGGCCACAGGGACACCATGAATTTTTGAATTAAACCAGCACTAAACAAACATTTCTCATACTTTCTTACCTCCCTTTTTTGCAGATAATTTAAAATGGCTGGGTGCCTCAGTGGACAGCTTAATAAAATTTGTGTGCATGTGGGGGGCATTTAGATTACAAATTAAAGTACACAACTCATATTTTAATAACTGTAGTTTGCCTTCATGATGCAATGAAAGGGCCCGTTTCAGTGAGCAAGGTTCTGTGAAGCCCGGTGTCATTTTTCCCAGCTTGCCACAACCCTGTGAGGTAGGCCAACATGATTGCCCCACCTCCTGGCTTGTTCTACAATATCAGAATAGGCAAACCCTTCTTCTTCCAGATGGTAGCTGGGATACATTGGAATGGGATACTTTCTATCCCAAGAAATCGCCAGTGGGCTTTGGCGCCTGCCGTGCCAACCAAGTTGCTAAAAGGTCTGGATCTGGGTACAGTGGTACCTCCGGTTAAGTACTTATTTCATTCTGGAGGTCCGTACTTAACCTGAAACTGTTCTTAACCTGAAGCACCACTTTAGCTAATGGGGCCTCCCGCTGCCGCTGCACCGCCGGAGCACGATTTCTGTTCTCATCCTGAAGCAAAGTTCTTAACCTGAAGCACTATTTATGGGTTAGCAGAGTCTGTAACCTGAAGCGTATGTAACCCGAGGTACCACTGTATATTCCTGTCCCCAAACCCATACTGGTTGGCATTAAAAACTGTGTTTCTGACAGGACACAGGGTTACATTGCAAAGGGTTGTGACAAAAGCCTTGCCATTCTGAATGGCTGCTGAAATGGAGAAAGAAAGAAATTTGGTTAGGGCTTTCCCAACCGAGTGCTCTTCCAGATGGCCAAAGAGATGCATTGGAATTGGATGGGTTGCTGGTTAGTGACCTCTGAAAAAATACCCCTCTCTAACACAGACACACCCTGAATGCCTCCCCAAGACCCTAGCAGACCCCTTTCCCCAACACTCATGTACACACACACACACACACACCCTTGTGGTCCCTTCAATCTATACAATTCCATGATCTCCAACTAACCATGTTTCGTGATCCAGCTTTGACAATCCTGTCACTAGGTTTTCTGATGTCCCATCTCCTCTGCCTCCCCTCACTTCTGTATGACCCATCCCAGATGCAAGCCCAGACAAAGCTTTGCGACACACAGATGCAATCTGGTGCCTGTGGCACCGCCGCCATTTAGCTGCCACACATGCCCTCTCCACTGAGCCTGCTGGTGGTCGCTGTTTGGCTCAACACACCACCTGCAGCTGTACGAGCAATAACTAGGCTTGGGAATGCGGGTGCGATGGAACTGCTGCCCCATTGTTAAAGATATTGCCAAGGGGTGGGGAAGAGATGCGATGTGCTGATCCTGGCACCAGTTGGACTAAGGATTCCAGAGCTGGGCACAGCATGAGGATGGAAATGGCAGCTCAAATGCATCGTCTCGGGTAAACTAACATCCACTCCCTCCCAGATTGCTGATTGGTGATTCTTGTTCTCCTCATACCCCCACCTCGGGACAGGGACAAATATCCAGGGCAAGGTAATAAAAAGGAGGATCAAAGAAACAGCAGAAGCTGTGTGATGTTGCGTTAGGAAGCAGCTCTGCTCACCCTCGGAAGCTGTCAGGTGACTTTGCATCCTCCACACTGAAAAACCATTAAAATTCCACAGTCCAAATTCTGCAGCAAGGGAAAGCTAGATTCTGCTTATGAATCGCAAGCAGCCTCATACCTGGTGTTGTTCCTGAATGCTAAGAACTCCAGCCCACCCCCAGCCCCCCAAAAAACCACCCTGCAGTTTTGGAATCAAAATCATCGCAGCTCCATCTTGATTCAAAATTATGTCCAACTGTACAGATGCAAACATGCTACTTGATCTCAGGAACCACCATGCAAATTTTGGTGGTCATCTCTTAACGGATGTCCAAATGCATAGCAAACAACTTTCCAAAATATAAAGTAGATGCAAATCAAGGGAAAAGACACCTTTATGCTTAGTATGCACCATTTATTCTGCTGCTTTGGCAAGTCATGGGAACAAAAGTATGTAAAGGTGGGAAGAGCTAGGTAGGGCCTCCTCTTCCCAGTGGGAAACCTTCTTTGATCATCCTTTGAAGACTGCAGAAGGTACTGCCTATGCTTTTTCAAGTCCACCTTTGAATTCATAAGGACTAGAAACATTGAGGCTAGTAGCCACTGATAGCTTTCTCCTCCATGATTTGGTCCAATCCTCTTTTAAAGCCATTCAAGTTGGTGGCTGTCACTGCCTCCTGTGGGAGCAAGTTCCCATAGGTCAACCACACTGCAGGAAGAAGTATTTTCTTTCCTTTCTCTTGAATATTCCAACATTCAGCTTCACTGAATGCCCACGAGTTCTCATGCTATCTTCCTCTTCAACCTGACATTCCCGCAGAGCGGAAGTCTTCACCCAATATTGCTTTCTTCCCCTTCTCAAAGATAATGCTAAAAAAAATGTCTCTGTGGACAACAAGGGCTCTAATCTCAGAAGCAAAAGGGTTTGCTGAGCAAGACTTACAGCGGTAGCACTGATAGGAGGGGAGACAGAGAGCCCTCCATTTTGCCACATCCCTCCTATGACTAGCCAAAGCAGAATAAGCTATTCAAAAAAATAATTTAAAAAAATCTTGTATGTGCTCGGGGATTAGCAAACAAGAGAAATCGGTCTGAATGTGCCCAATTTGCATCATTTATGCAGGATTTGGATTCCTTGGATGCACTGTTCTGGATTGCCCTGGGATGGGATTTGAATTTCCTTTTTCTTTTTCGCTTAGTGCATAAGCTCTGGTGAGAGAGCGTGGGGCCTCCAGCCAATAAACAGGCCCCACAGAGAGGGGAGCATCACCAAAAGGCAGAGAGAGAGAGAGAGAGAGAGAGAGAGAGAGAGAGAGAGAGAGAGAGAGAGTCGAGACAGCAAGCGCCTCAAGCCTGCCACTCTCCCACTCCCTCTGCCCTTCTTCCCGGGGAAAGCAAAGCTTTTGACTCTGGAACTGCCCACACCTGTACAAGGTGATTGAGCCGCTGCCAAGCTCCAAAGTGTTTACGGCTCCCCTGAGCGTGTGGGAGCTTGTCGGCTGGCAGGAGCCGTCACGTAACCGAGGTCCTGGGAACAGTCTCCCTGCACTGAGCTGCGCCTCACTCACTCCCAGGCTTTGGGGAGATGGCGCTCGGCTGCGCTGGGTCCCCGCCCCTGTTTCTTGAAGCCCAGCCAGGGAGGCTCGTTGTCTCTCCTGCTCATTAAAAAGGCATTGCTGAGAGGCTCTCCACTCAACTGGGCAGCGAGCTCAGAGGTTTGGGAACGGGCACCCAGATGGCTCTGTTTCCACCCAAACCAGCCTTGCAAATGCAGCGAGCCAAATTTCCTAGCCCACATTTTAAAAATAGACCACCTTCCCACATGGGGGCTTTCCAGAAAAGCATGTGACTCCCCCCCCCCCAAATAATCCTGGGAAGTGTAGTTTTGTAAGGGTACTGGGAACTGCAACTCTGTGGGGGTTAAATCACACTTCCCAGCATTTTTGGGGAGAAGCCGGTGTGCTTTAATTGTGCCTTAAGTGGTGCAGACACAGTCAAATAAGCAGCAGCAAGCTGGGCTAGGTAAGCCCCCTTGCAGGGCTCTTTGGATAGCTTTACAGCTGTCCTAGAACTTCCATTTCCATTGGCAGTCTACCAAGGAATATTAGTTGCTTGGGGGGGGTGAGGCACTTGCCCCCACACTTTATTTGTGGGTTTTCCAGTGGACATTCCAGTTGGCCAGCATGAAATCCAAATGCTGGATTAGCTATGAAAGGGGGAAAACAAAATCTTCACTGAAGTTAACTATGCCTTGCCACAGCTTCCATGTACTGTGGGCTTCAGCTGGAACACTTGCACCCTGCTAGATTGCTGATGTTGAAAGGGAACTACCACTCATTCTGCCCCAAAGGGTGACACAGTACTTCGAGATCCTCCTGGGCTGGGAAGTCTGGTGACACCAAAGAGGCCGACAGAGAGCAAGTGAGGGGTACAAAAAGACTCACACACACTCTACCAACTAAGCTATCTCAACCATTTAGGGGGCATAGGAAGCTCAATATTTTTGCAGTACAGTGGTACCTCGGGTTACAAACACTTCAGTTACAGACTCCGCTAACCCGGAAGTAGTACCTCGGGTTAAGAAATTTCTCTCAGGATGAGGACAGAAATCGCGCGCCGGCGGCACGGCAGGCCCCATTAGCTAAAGTGGTACCTCAGGTTAAGAACGGTTTCAGGTTAAGAACGGACCTCTGGAACAAATTAAGTTTGTAACCAGAGGTACCACTGTACCAGCCTCCCCTACAAACCTGTTGCCCTCCAGATGTTTTGGATGACAACTCCCATCAGCCTGCAGCTGACATAGGGAAGACTGGTCTACACTGACTGGGTCTCTCTAGGGTTTTAGGAAGGAGTCTTTTCCCAACCCTGCTTGGAGATGCCATTGGGGGATTGAACGTGGGTCCTTCTGCCTGCATGCAGATGTTCTGCCACTGAGCCACAGCACTTGCTCTGGCAAACAGTATATCAATACAAAGCAGCAAAAACCACCCGGAAGCAGCCAAATCATTCATTAAAGAATTATTAAAGAATTTATTAAATAAAGAGTGGGTTGTTTTTCCCCCGGAGTCCTCAAGAACTTGGCAGTTATCCGAATGCCTTTATACTTACTGGACAGAACGGAACGTGTCAATGTTTTGCTTGGCAACTGGGCAGGTAGCAAACTGTACTGAACATTCCCTAGGCCCACCTTTGTCTCTGCTTAAATCGAATTTTGCTGGCTTGGTGTCCTCCAGATGTTTTGGACCACAAGTCCCAGCAGCCTTTGCCAGCATGGCTGACCAGAGATTATGGGAGTTGTAGTCCGAAAGGTCTGGAGGGAACTAGGTTGGGGAAGCCTGAGTTAAACAAAAGGGATAGAGACATGTGTTTTTAAAAAGAAAAAGTTGAAGATTTAAACAGGGAACTTGAGAGCATTCCTGTGGAAGCGAGGCACACCTACAGCGTTCAGCACCACCCCATGGCGATGGACCTGCATAAGCAGCCAGGCTCTTCAGAGATATACTTTGCTTGCAGCTGGTTTAGGGAAGCCTCACCTCTCTGAGGCTGCCAACACAAACTATGTGCCAGCTGAGGAATGGACCCTGAAAAACAGCTCATCTCTGCCAGGCGGGCTTGCAACAGGCTGCATCAAGCTCTTGCATGCCCCTGCTCTCAAAACAACACATTCCAGAGTTCAAGTCTGCAGGGAAAAGGAAGAAGAATGCAACATCCAGGCCGGAAAACAAACTTCCACCCAAGACGCATAGGGATCCAAATGGGAAGAACGAGACAGCCACTCTCCTGGCCTGCAGGAACCGGGGTCCATTGGTGGGTGGGTGCAGGAGAATTTAACCCCAAAGAGTACTGTTAATACCTTTTATAGAGAATGAAAGAAGCAACTGCAAGACGACTGTGGCGTCATTCTGATCCCTGCTCTAAACTCAAAGCACACTGATTCTACGTGGTTATAGGGGTTAGAGCAAACATTAGCTGACAGCAACCCCAAGAGTCTTGTAGCACTGTAAAGACTAACAGCATAAGGCTAAGTTTTCGTTTAATGAATGAAGTGGGATCCTCAGTTTGCAGGTATGCACACACACTGCAAACAGTGGCACTGTAAAGCAGTGAGGTCAGAAGGAAAATGCAATGCAAGCAGAGATGGTGACAATTCCATTAGGGATGATATCTATGCAAAATAAGGACAGTAACCCTTTATGACAACAGCGATAGGTTGATCCAACAATCAACTTTGTAATGCTGAGTTAATCAAATCAGTGGGATAGGAAACCTTCATCTCCATTCAGACCGAACTGGGAAGATTTAAACTTCATCAAGAATTGTGATTCATTCAGCAGCCTCCCTTTGAAGTTCCTTTATTCAAAGATGGCTATCTTTAAGCTCACTAAAATTGAAATTTCTTCCTACTGGCTTCTTAACCTTGCCAGCTCTGCTGACAAATTTGTGTCCATTGAGTCTTTTGTTGATCTGAAGGAGGCCATAACTGAACAAAGGAATTTCAAAGGGGGGCTCCCGTATGGATTGCATTAATTGATTCTCTTCACTGGGGTCTGAATAGAGACAATGGCTTCTTGTGAGATTACAAGTGTTAATTAATTCAGGATTACAATCAGGTGGTTTATTGTTTTACCGAATATCACTGATGCATATGCACTTATTCTGCATATGTTTTAACTCTAAATTGCCGCTATATGTACAGGCGACTCTCAACTTAATGCGGGGTTTACGTTCCGGGGATAGCGCATATATCCCATATAACCAAAACACATTGGGTTCAATGATGGGTGGGATTGCCAAAGTCTCTTTTCTTGGGTGCCCACCCCTCTTCTCCCCCCTTTTAAATTTCTAAAAATATTTTTGTTAAGTGCATAAAGATGAACGTGTGCAAGTTAAACGTCCTTAAGGTGTGAGTCACCTGTATGTACTAATTTCTGCATTTCATGTCCCTCCAACCTCACTGTTAACATCCCCTCCCTGCCATGTATAGGCGGATGCTAGTCCACAAAGGCATTGTAAATTTGTTAGGTGCCACAAGACTCTGCAGTTTTTATTGCAACACAGATGAGGAACAGATTTTCCCAGCTGGGAAAAACTGGGTCTTTACCATGAGTGCCCACTTGCTAGGATTTCAGTCTTATTGTCAATAGATTTGTTGTTTTTATACCTGGTTTTTATTTTTATTATTTAAAAAACCACTTATCTCTCATGTGTAAATCTCCTTGAGATGATGGGGATTAAGAAATCAATTGTAACAACAACAACCACTTCACAGGAAGCTGCCGTAGGATGAGGGTAAGTATATTGGTCCATCTAGTCCAGCTAAGCAAAGGTTCCCAAACTCACTCCCCCCCCCCACCAAAGACTACTTGAAAAATTGCAGAGGGTCTTGCAGACCACTTAGTGAATTTCCTGCCTGCCATAGCAATTGTAATTCTGAAGAATTCAAATTGCAAAAATACAATATAAGAAATAAAAGAAGCAAGAAAACCCCCAATGAAAAATCAAAATGAATATTCAACGGGATGGATGGGTTGTTCCACATCATCAACCAAAAGTCCACAGGCATGTTGTGTCGCAGATCTCCTGAATGAAGCTCACAGACCACCAGTGACTCACTGATCGTAAGTAGGGAACCCCCAGTCTAAATTTACTAGCAGCAGCTCTCAAGAATTTCAGATGGGATCTCCCCCAACCCAATCTGGAACTGCCAGGAATTGAACCTGGGATCATCTGCATGCAAAGCAGTCTAACAACATGCCTACCTCTCCAGAAATAGTCAAGAGAATAAGGCCATAAGAAAAGGCCGCTGGATCAGGCTAATGGCCCATCTAGTCCAGCATGCTGGATGAGAGAGAGAGAGAGAGAGAGAGAGAGAGAGAGAGAGAGGGAGAGAGAGAATGCTTGAGCATACAGCCCTACAAGGCACTTACCACCAGGATGTGACCCCCATTGAACACAGTGGGGCTTAACTGATGATTAAGCATACCTGGGCTTGCACTGTAAATGTTTTGAGGTGCAAGATGGACAGTGAAACCCCATGCATGCTTAATTGAAAGCGTGTCCATTGGGGCTTGCACCCAGGTGAAGTGTGCATCTGAGTGCCGCCTAAGTGAACCAGGGTACATGTGCTTCCAAGCTCCATCTTTCCAGCACCACTGGTTTCCTCCTTTCCTCCTGCCTTCAAGTGGGGTCAACCAGCTAGCAGAGCACTCCACAAAAATTAGCCGTGCACATCCAAGCATGCTGGGTTGAGCGCCTCTCTCTCCCTTTCTTTCTCTCTCTCTCTCGCTCTCATGTTCAGGGCCAAGAAGCAGCTGAGTGCTGGAGACACTCTGGTGCCAAGCCTTCATTAGCAGAGACCTTGGCCCTCCTTCCTCTGCTGTTGCATTTGAAGTGGTTTGTGTGGCACGCCTGAGCCGGAGAGACTGGCTGGGTCTTGCAACCATAGCTCCTCCGAGATGCCTTCAGAAGAAGGCAGGCGACTCTCTCCTGCTGTCAATTCTAGGAAGCAGGTGGATGGATTATTTGTAAGACGATGCTTTTGGAACATGAAGCAATAACACATGGAAGAAGAAGAAGAAGAAGAAGAAGAAGAAGAAGAAGAAGAAGAAGAGGAGGAGGAGGAGGAGTTTGGATTTGATATCCCGCTTTATCACTACCTGAAGGAGTCTCAAAGTGGCTAACATACTCCTTTCCCTTCCTCCCCCACAACAAACACTCTGTGAGGTGAGTGAGGCTGAGAGACTTCAAAGAAGTGTGACCAGCCCAAGGTCACCCAGTAGCTGCATGTGGAGGAGCGGAGACGCAAACCCGGTTCACCAGATTACGAGACTACCACTCTTAACCACTACACCACACTGGCTCTCCAGTGGAGAATCAGTCTGCTGGATCAGGCCAAAGGCCTAGCAGCCTTTTCTCACAACCAAATGCCCCCATGGGATGCCAGCAAGGGGGACATGAGCACCCCCAAAAATGTTTAAAATAGCCTTTTCTTTAAAGAACAAAAACAAAAACCCCCAGAAGCTTTTCTTCTAGGAATTGTAGGTGCCAAAATTCCAAGTGACCACTGCTGCCCAGACACTATTAGCCCAGAGATGGAAAGAAGGCACAGCCCCTACCAGAGAAGAATGGCAGATTAAACTGATTAAACTGATGCAGAGATGGCAAAACTGACCGGAAGAATGAGGAATCAGGAAGACCAAAATTTCAATAAGGAGTGGGGAAAATATATAATTTACCTAAAAATTCATTGCAAACAATTAAAACTATTACTAAGACTGTAATGACGCTTGTAGTTAAGCTTTGGAGTATGGTTTTATTGGAGTTTTCATAGAATAGGATTAACAGGGAAGATGCAGGTGAAAAAAGTTAACATAAGGACCCACAAAGGGGAGGTTGGAAGTCGAAGGGAACTGATGGAAATTATTTTATTTGTTTGATTGATGACTGTTTGTAAACTTGAAAATGTAATTATTATTTTTTTATAGTGGGGGGCATGAGCATAACAGACCTGTTTGTGATGCCCAGCAAACAGAAGCTGGTGTGCCCCTGCTTGTCAGTTTTTGGTTTTGCCCACAAAAGGAAATGTCTACCGTCACTCTGGAGAACCCCATGCACCCAACATCACAGGCAAAGTCTGCACAAATTGAGCATACGGGCTTCTTGCTGCCTCAAAGTTTCACCCTGGCATTTGAGCTTTTGCAGGGTTGCTAGAAGCTGCTGGGGAAGGAAGGAGACTGCTCAGGTTGGCAATTTTCTGCTGTCCTCTGCGGTGCATACAAGGACGCTAAGCAAAAGCTTCCCTGGGGCTCTGAGGCCTTCCTAAGCTCAGGGGCGACTCTACCAGGGTGCATTTATTTTCTTTCTTCTTTTCTCCAACTTCTGGAGAGGGTTTCGCCTCGGCCTGAGCCAACGGTCCCCCTTGATCCTGTCCCACAGAATAAGGCGGTGCAGTGCAGAAGGGAGAGCAAGGCCACGGACTTTGTGAGCTGTGATGATAGACAGTGCCAGATTTATGTACAAGCTAAACAAGCTATAGCTTAGGGCCCCACTCTCTTGAGGCCCCCCCCAAAAAAAAAATTGAAAGGGAAAAAAACCTGGATGTACATTTCCAAAATATAAGATAAAAAACTAATAAAATAGAACCTACATACAGCAACAGTGTTTTGTGTTGTGTAGGCTCCTATGATGTAAGTAATGGGCCCTGCCTGCTAGCCTGCTCCCTAAAATATCACTCGTTTCCTCATTTCTATATATAGGGTGCCTACATTCTGCATGGCTTTAGATATCTATTAGGTCCATAAATTACCATATAGCATATATTCAACACAAAAAAACCAGCAACAATTTGTTGTTGACAAAGGACAGCTGGACAAATAAAGGGCCCCATTACCTTCAAGTATCTTAGGGCCTCATCAAACCTAAATCCGGCCCTGATGAAAGATATATAAGATTCCTATTCTCCCTGCCCACCCCCAAAACTTCCTTATTCTTCCCATATCTCTATCCAACACCCACACATAAAATTTCCATTCTAACACCTGCAACGGAAGGGTTAGGGGACTTTTCTTTTGCTCCTGTTGAGGGCTGGATTCCCTCAGGACTTGAAGGGGTGGTGAAGGTTATGTGTCATGGACCAGCATAGGTGGGGTTGAAGCCAGGGATGGCATGGGTCAAAACTGGTCAGGGACATCCCCCTTTCTCTCTCTTTTGCCAAAATTTTATTATTTTCAGTTGCAACAATGAACCACCACGACTTTAACAAACGGTGGTGGTCTTGTCATACTAGCATGAGAACATTGGAAGAGCCCTGCAGGATTAGGCCCATAACTCATTTAGTTCAGTATCCTGTTCTCATAGTGGTCAACCGGATGCCTGTGGGAAACCTTGAAAGCAGGAAATGACCACCTTGGGAGACTTTCTCCAGAATCTTGTAATAAACAGATTTACTCTCTTTGCAACATTATTACCCGGAGAAACGCATTCAAGCACCCTCTTCGCTCTCTTTCTTCCAAGAGAACTGTTAAATGTCCCTCCACAGCACATCAGTACTTTTGCAGAAAGGTTGAAAACATAAAATGAAATTACCTCTGAAAACCCAAATGTGTTACTAAATTATTGCTAACTAATCCTCTGCTTGCGTATGAACGGATTGCATATAGACGCAGACTTTCTTTGGATAAATATGATGATATTTGGAATGGCTTTGCACAGAATATATTAGGTTATTGATAAAGATATGTGCACTAGGATAATAAGAATATACACATCTGTATACTGATGTATGGAAATGCAACTGAGTATTTTTCCTTTATTTCTATTTTCATGCCTGCTTTTCTTTTCTTTTTCTTACTCTTCTTTATTAATTCTTCTAATAAAAAAACTAACCCTTTGCTTTGTGTGCATGTACATATACATACATATATGCACACATACACCCGTATGTGTATATGATAAAATCTGTCATATTTGCACGTTGCTGTTGCTCTTAGAAGCTCAGAATGCCTTACTTATGAGTCCCAAGCTAGTCAGCTATTCATTGAGCACAGCTTAAGTCCAGGTCTTAGCAGCTGAACTATTCCATGCTCCTTTAACCAAGGCTTTGAGCCCCAGAAATCTCCTGGCTCCAATTTGTAACTGGATTAGCAGACCTATTTCAGAGTAAAAACAAACAAACAAACAAACAAACAAACAAGCCCACAGGTTCAGACTGTGTCTATATCTCATCATTTCTGCACCATCCCAATTCCTGATCTGTGCCTGATCTGAGCTTAGCTGTGGGGTGACTGGTAAAATCTGGGGCAAGTTAAGACCAGGGACCATCTGCTCAAATGGCAAGGTCTCACTGCTCAGATTAACCATGCTTGTTGTTCCAGTACTGTACAGTGGTACCTCAGTTTAAGAACAGTCCGGTTTAAGAACGATTTGGTTTACAAACTCCGCAAAACCGGAAATAGTGTCTTGGTTTGAGAACTTTACCTCGGTCTAAGAACGGAATCCGAACAGTGAAAAGGCACTGCTGACGGCGGGAGGCCTCATTAGGGAAAGCGTGCCTCGGTTTAAGAACGGTTTTGGTTTAAGAATGGACTTCTGGAATGGATTAAGTTTGTAAACTGAGGTACCACTGTATATGTTGCTTTAGAAGATGTAGTGCAACCACCCACTGCCCCCCCCCATTACAAAACCAAAACCTACTTTTGGCTCTCACTGTCCTATCAGCAGCAGCTGGACTGAGTAAGAAATCGTAGTGGAATGTGCTTTACTGTGTTAGGCTGCAAAAGCAGAGGTTCAAGGAGAGGCTGCAAATTTACCGCCTAGCCTACTGCCCTGACTAAGCCTCAGAACACACTGACACCCAGTGTTTTACCTAACATCTTGGGGGGGGGAGGAATTCACTTGGGTACTGAGTGAAGCCCTCTTGACTTCTCCACGCTTTTAACTCTTACTGATAAACTTTAGCACACCGTTTTGCAGATTTGCTGCCTTTAGTTATTTGCATCTCCATCTTACCATTGTGCTTGCGTTAATAAATAGACTGAAATGATTGCATTCATTTTATACCAAGCCACCCTGTAAATCTGATGGAACGACGGGGTATAAAATAATCCTGATAACAAACTCAATATTCCACTAAACGGCTGAATTTTCCTGTATCAAGTGTCAATATATTGCCATGGCCATGTAGCCTGTTCCCTTATCTCTTCCCCACTATAGTTATTTATTGAATTTATATCCCACCTTTTTCTCCAAGGAGCTCAAGGTAGAGTGCATGGTTCTCCCCCTGCTCATTTAATCCTCACAACAACCCTGTGAGGTTGGTTCGGCTGAGAGGCAGCGACTGGCCCCAGTTCACCCAGGAAGCTTCATATCCGAATGGGGATTTGAACCCTGGTCTCCCAGTTCCTAGTCTATTGCTCTACCCACAACACCACACTGGCTCTTGAGTACCACTACAGATTCACGCTCTACATCTTCAAACGCTTGGATGAAGCCGCTCTGCTTGCTTCATCCAGCGAGCCCAGGAGATGCAAATGGCTCGCTTTAGTTTGAACTTGGAGGCAGTCTCTGCCGTGCTCAAACAGGTGCTCCCATCTACTTGAGCTGAAAAGAGTTGGCCTCTTTTGCACTTCACTATCAGGAACTAAGTGCTCAAGAGTCTCACTTCCTAAGCTGGGGAGATGATCTCCAATCACCGGGAAGGAGAGATTTATGTTCTCGGCTGCCGAGCATCAAATCAATGACTCTTTGTTAAGAAGAACCACGTGGGCTCGAGGCTGCTTTGCACAACTTCCCACAGACTCAGCCTGCTGCTGCTGATCTCTCTCTCTCTCTCTCTCTCTCTCTCTCTCTCTCTCTCTCTCTCTCTCTCCTTCCCAGATAAGTCATCTTGCTTGCCAACCCCCTAAGGCACTGGATAGGCGCTGGAACATTTCCTCGGCATCCACCGCAGTGCGAGATGTGGCAAGAGAACATCTTGCTAATGGACGTGTCATGGGGTTTAGAGACACGGAAAGGTGGCAGGGTTTGTGACTCAGCTCTGGGGGGAAAGACCGAAACAAGAAAACTCCAAGCCAGCCCCCTTCCTAGCGCTGTAATTTCACAAGAGGATCACGTCGTCAACATCTGCCACCTGGGAGAGAAGGAAGGGAGCCATCTCTAAACCCCCCCCCCCCACCCCAAAGGACTGAACAGATTCAGAAATGCTGCCTCTGTCCTAAAATGTGGCCCTCCAAACCTCTCTTATCTGGCCCTTGGAACTTTGCCCTGGGCTACACCTTCTCACTGCCACTTATTTTCTCTCACCTTGAGTGTTTTTGCCTGGTTGGAATGTGTTTGAGAGCTCGGAAAGGGGTCTGTGAGTGTGTGTAGAAACCTATCCTTGTGTAGAAAGGTAGACTCCATATTAATCACTCTGCCCACTTTTATTTATTTATTTATAATTATTTCATATGCCACTTGATTGTAAAAAATACAACTGTCAAGGTGGTTTACAAAAAGAATAAAACAATGAAATTATCAGGGGGGTTTAAAACACACACACTTAAACATTTTTTTTAAAAAAATAAAAATCAACAATAACCTAAAAAACCAGATAAAAACACAAGACTATATTCTATGTGCCTGGAAAGGCTTGCCTAAAGAAAAAATGTTTTTAGCAGGTGCCGAAAAAAGCACAGTGAAGGCACCTGCATGGAGTGACTAGGCAGAGAGCTCCAAAGTTTGGGTGCTGCTGCACTAAAAAGATCAATTTCTTAAAAGATGTGAAACAACTATTATGTGGCATCTGCAACAGTGTTAGTTCCACAGATCAAAGCGGTCAAGTGGGCATATATAGGCTAAGGCGATCTCTTTGGCTCCACCCACCCCACAAGGGAATGTGGCCATCGGGCTGAAAAAAAGATTCTCCATCCTAAGCATGCTTAAACTATGGAACTCCTTGCCACAAGATGTCACCACCAGCTTAGATGGCTTGAAAAGGAGAACTGGGATTCACATCAACCAGTCATGTGATGCAATTGCTGTTTAGGTAGGATGGGCATTTAACATCAGATGCAAACACTCCCCATGGAGTGGGTGCGAGACAGAGAAGGAACTTTTGAGTTCAAGTGAAACTGTGAGGGAATTTTTAGAGCAGGGAGACGGCTGCCAGAGCTACGGGGTCTGGCCGAGACTCTGAACCAACATCCTTTTTATTGTATATTGGGGAAAGTGCTGGTAGATTTACTGATAACTTCCTGAAAAGCTAGGGTTAAAAAAGGAGAGGGGGGGGGGACCTACACTATTTGCTGAAAGAGGACACCTTTGCCACACCTGTGCTGAGTCAGTGCTTGGATGCCCACCAAAGGAAGTGCAGGTTCTTGAATGAATCAGTGGCATTCATCACAGTTGCCTCATCAGCCAAGTCCCGGTCCTGCTCAAACACTGCTTAGCCAGCAAGCTTCAGGCGCTGAAAGATTATAGACACCGATACTCAATCACAGAGGCAAAAGGTTGAATTAGAAACCAGGCAGCAGGATAGAGAAAGGTCTGGCTTCAAGTTAGGTGTGCAGGCTAGACTACTGCAATGTGCTCTACGTGGGACTGCCGCTAGAAACTTCAACTGTACGTGCCTTCCTTTTCTTTACATTTCCAACATCTTTGCTAATTTCACTGGTGTTAAATACCATCTATACATCATTTTCATATACTTTTTCTTTCAACGGACAGCACGCTGTAAATTTTAATTTTTACCACATATATATGTGCAAGGTAACAAAAGCATTCTGGGAAATGATATATAATGAGTTGAAAAACAAATGTTTAAAATAACATTTGTGAAAAAAGCCAGAGAATTTTTTTGCTAGGCATTATAGGTACAGAGATTCCAAAAGAGCAGAAAAGACTATTTATGTACATGACAACAGCAGCAAGAATATTACTGGCCCAGAGATGGAAAGAAGACAAAGTTCCAACCAGAGAAGAATAGCGGATGATGATGGACTATTCCAAAATGGCGAAATTGACCAGGAGAATCAGAGACCAGAATGAGAAGAACTTTAGGAAAGAATGGGGAAAATTTATAGTTTATTTAAGAGAACATTGTAAACAGTTAAAATCGTGCTCTGGCGGCAAGGCAGCAGCAGGAGGCCCCATTAGCTAAAGTGGTGCTTCAGGTTAAGAACAGTTTCAGGTTAAGAACGGACCTCCAGAATGAATTAAGTACTTAACCTGAGGTACCACTGTACTCTCTACCAGTTGCACCAGTTTCCAGTGGATTGGTGGGGGCGGGGGCAAGACAAAGTGCTTGTTCTGGCTTTGAAAGCCCTACCTGGTCTGCAACTAGTTAGTTGGTTAGATCGTGGCACCAAGGTTGAAGGTTTGATCCCTGTGGGACAGCTGTATATTCCTGCATTGCAGAGGGCTGGACTTGAGGGTCCCTTCCAACTCTGAAGTTCTACAATAATTTGAAAGACCATGCCATACATTTAAAGCACATGTATAAGATAGAGGAGGGTAGAATCTGTGGGACTCTGCAAGGACTTCAATTCTAGAATGTGTTTCAGAAATCCTCCTTGTTAAACCAAAACTCAGGAACAGTGGAATGCAGGCCAGGTCGAACCCCCAGAAGAAGAGAGTCAAGGGGAATAAGGGGAATCTTCTCATCCCTACAATACAGCAGCACAGTTGCACTGGCTCAGGAAACATGTCAGGGTTTTATGGTCTGGTGGCCCTACAATTGTGTAATCTACATTTCCTCTGTAGGGTCCCGAGTTTGAGTTCTACCCAAGGCCATGTTTCCAAAAGTGAGAGCTATGAGTGAGGGGAGAGGCCTGAGCATGATACAAGGTGCCTGGTTCTGGTTGAACTGGCTCTTGAGGAAGAGGAAGCTGAGAACTCTCTGCCTGAAGTGCTGACACAGTCCTGGGATTGGCTTCCCTGTTGTAATGCAGGCAAAACCAAAAGATCAGCACGGCAACAGAGAGGTTCCTCCTGCAGCCGGGTTCCCAGGGCTGGAGATCTGCCACCCTCTATTGTGAACAAATCTTGCAGCAAGCGCTTTCTCCAGTTACCAAACCTTGGCAGGTGCCAATGCAGGAAGCTGCCTTCGATCAGGTCAGGCTTATTTGCCCATCTAGTTTGCTGTCTACTCTGGCTGCCTGTGGCTCCTGGAATCTCAGGCAAAGGTCTTTCCCACCAATTCTTACCCAATTTTTAAAACTGGAGATGCCATTGATTGAACCTACAGTATGACCTTCTGTGTGCCAGAGCCATGCCTTGTCTCTTCCTGAACCAGGTTGACTGCCATGATCACTTATTACTATTACTATTTGTATATGGCCCTTCATCTGTAGATCTCAGGGCTCACACCACTGTTTTCACATCCGCCACACTTCCCCTGCCCAGTGTGTTCATTCTCACCCCCTTTTTTGCCATTCACCCATCTTTTGAACCCACTCCTTCACCTTTTAGCCCAAATGTTTCTGGACTACAATTCCCATAATCCATGGTGACTGGCTGCTCTAAATGGGGCTGGTGGGAGTTGGAGTCCAGAAGGCCACTGGTTTCTCCACCTGTTTTACCCTCTCCAAGTTTTGCTGCTGTGCAGGAATGCAAAAAAACCCTCCCTGTTTCGCCACTAACATATTCTTTACTGTGAAGGATGAAGAGCCCTCTTTAAATGCCCTTGGGCCACTTAATTACGGGTGAAGCCTTGTACAAAGACCTTTTGGGTCAGAGTCCAGAAAGTCAGTGCTATAGGCAGTATTTTGCTGGCACTGTTATCTGGTCAAGCTCTCTCGCATCATCTCTGCAAGTTCATTCCCAATGCTGGTGGAGTTGTAACAAGAAAGGGACACTCCTACATTTATGGTGGGAGTGCAATAAGCTTACTGGGGTTTTGGCAAAGTACTTTTGATGTTGCTTCTGCGATTATTAGTCAGTCATAGAACCCAAACCCTGCTCTGGCCCTTCTGTCACTAGATGCAGATCTAGACCCTGACAAGATATATAGAGATCTAACTGCCATGCTGTTTAACCATTGCCTGCCTAGAGATGGCCTATTGGAAAGATCCCTAAGGTGCATCTCTGACAGGATAGCAAGTGAAAGTTTGGGGCCTGGCTCTTTCTGAGCATCTAATGCAACACAAAAGGGTTGTCAAAGATCAACCTAACAGAATCGTTTTGACAAGGTATGGTCCCCATATATCAGCTATGTAAACAGATGTGATGTTAATATCAGACCTGCAGTCACTTGTGTTTGCTTATGGAGAGGCTATGTCACGGACAGTTGGAGCCTTGGCAAAGCATTCAACGATTCAGTCATTTGACAGTGCCCCTGCTCAATTCTCTTTCTGATGTACGCATGTAACACTCCACAGGTTTTGTTAAAGTTGAGCAATGCCATTTCATTACAAAACCAATAGTACCGTATATAAATTTTTAAAGGCTGCAAAGCTGCCCCCAAGGAAACCGCTTTGCAAAAATAAAAATAAAAAATCAGAGCACTCATCACTTGGGCCAGTTCAGTATTTAAAAGATGATGGCTTCTGTTTTCCTATCGATTGCTTTCTTCTAATTCTCTGGTGCAACCATTCCCATCACCATCCTGTTGCGTATGAATGCAAGGGTCTGAGTCCCTCCTGCCCAGTGAGCCACTTCTGCTGGGGCTCGAAATGTTGCTCCCCCCTCCCATCAACCCCATGCCAGCCTTCCAGCTGCTGGGAAGAATAGAAGACTGAATACTTCTAAATCTGCTAGACCAATTTGTTTCCGAAACAAAGGAAGCAGAGCCCATACCATTTCAGTGGTGGTGGCGGGGGTGGTGGGTGGAGGAGAAAGGACCCAGTAGGGTAACAAAGCACACACACACACCTGAGCTGGCAGATTAGCGAGGGAAGCGGAAGCCAGGAGCTTACACCACTTGGCTGGTAGAGATGATGAGTCACCTGGCAGCACAATGGAGTCATGACAAAAGCTGAAACTGTGCTGACTCAACTCCGAAGCTCAGCGTTCGTGGGGGCAGGGCACAGCTAGCTGTGTCAGAACATGAGAAGAGCCTGGCTGCTGGATCAGACCAGTCTAGCATCCTGTTCTCACAGCCGACAAGCAGATGCTCATGGGAAGGCTGCAAGGAAGACCTGAGCCCAACAGCCCCCTTCCCTCCTGTGATTCCCAGACACACTGAGTCATAGAATGGTGGAGTTTGAAGGGACCACAAGGACCAAGTTCATGGGTAGGCAAACTAAGGCCCGGGGGCCAGAGCCGGCCCAATCGCTTTCTAAATCTGGCCCGCGGATAGTCTGGGAATCAGTGTGTTTTTACATGAGTAGAATGTGTGCTTTTATTTAAAATGCATCTCTGGGTTATTTGCGGAGCCTAGGAATTCGTTCACTTTTTCTTTTCAAAATACAGTCCATCCCCCCACAAGGTCTGAGGGACAGTGGACTGGCCCCCTGCTGAAAAAGTTCGCTGACCCCTGACTAGCGCAACCTCTAGCAATGCAGTAATCTTTGGTCCAACATGGGGCTCCAACCCACAACCCTGAAAGTCTCATGCTCTACCGACTGAGTCAACTCTTGAGATATACACATACTGCCTCCGAGAGTGGAGGTACTGCATAGCTAGTAACACTTCTTGTCCCTCCTTACTTTTCCTAACATTTCATGTACCAAAATGTTATGTGCTGCTTGACTGCAACGAAACCTCTAAGCTGTTTACAAGAAAAGCTAAAGTTATCAATACAACAAAGGCGCCTGCCTAGTGTCACACAAAAAAGGACAATTTATTACGAGTGCAGAGCAGGGTATTGTGTGCCACTTGTAATAGGGCCAGTTCTGCAGATTTAAGAGGTTGAGTGGGCATATATGGGGTAAAATGACTCCTCTCACCCTGTCTTGGCTGTGCATCTTCAAACATCATTATCAGTCTTCTTTGGAACGAAAAGGTTGCTAAGGGGGATCAGGACCTCAGACACACTTATATATCAGAGTTCCTAACACTGGTGCACACCAATGAGGATTGTGGGAAGTCTCATGGGGCCATATTCAGTCTCCCCCTTTTACTCACTCCTAAGAACAAACCTAGACAGCATCCTAAAAAGCAGAGACATCACCTTGCCAACAAAGGTCCGTATAGTTAAAGCCATGGTTTTCCCAGTAGTGATGTATGGAAGTGAGAGCTGGACCATAAAAAAGGCTGATCGCCGAAGAATTGATGCTTTTGAATTATGGTGCTGGAGGAGACTCTTGAGAGTCCCATGGACTGCAAGAAGATCAAACCGATCCATTCTTAAGGAAATCAGCCCTGAGTGCTCACTGGAAGGACAGATCCTGAAGCTGAGGCTCCAGTACTTTGGCCACCTCATGAGAAGAGAAGACTCCCTGGAAAAGACCCTGATGTTGGGAAAGATGGAGGGCATAAGGAGAAGGGGACAACAGAGGATGAGATGGTTGGATAGTGTTCTCGAAGCTACCAGCATGAGTGTGACCAAACTGCGGGAGGCAGTGGAAGACAGGAGTGCCTGGCGTGCTCTGGTCCATGGGGTCACGAAGAGTCGGACACGACTAAACAACTAAACAACAACAAAGAACATAAGAAGTGCCTGCTGGATTAGGCCAATGGCCCATCTAGTCCAGCATCCTGTTCTGACCATAGTGAACCCATAAGCAGGTCCCAAGCACAATCTCCATCATAGTTTCCAGCAACTGGTATTCAGAAGCATTATTGCCTCCAACTACAGAAGCTGAGCAACATGGCTAACATCCGCTGAGAACCTTCACCTCCATGAATTTGCCTGTTCTTCTTTCAAAGCTATCTAAGTTGGTGGCCCTCACTGCCTCCTGTGGGATCAAGTTCCATAGTTTGGCATTGCTCTGTGGGAAGTAGTACTTCCTTTCCTCTGCCCTGCAGCTCCCAACACTCAGCTTCCTTAGATGCCCACAGGTTCTTGTGCTATGAAAGAGGGAGGAAAGCTTCTCTCCGTCCACTTTCTCCACGCCAGGCATAATTCCATATACTCCCATCATTTCCTTTTCTCTAAACTTTAAAGACCCGAGTGCTGCAACCTTTCATCACAGAAGAGTCACTCCATTCCCTTGATCATCCTGACTTTAAGAAACAGAGATTACGAGGGTGGGTGGGTAACATCACAGCAGCTATCAAATACTCAAAACAGCTGCCATCCGAAAGTGGGTGAGGAACGGGTCTTATCAAGCGACAGAAGGAAGGACAGGGAACAATGCGCACAATTTAGCAAAAATTTAATCCCGCGGAAATGGCGTCCACTTGAAATCCAGCTCCGTCCCCTTGAAATCAAAGTGACACAAGTGCGCAGCTCCGGCACGTAATGCACAACTGATTTCGCCGGGGCTTCAGCGCACTTAACAGTTCCCTGGACTGCATCCAGTGAGTTCAAGTCAAAAAGAGAGAGAGAGAGAGAGAGAGATTTAGAGGTGATAGGAAGGGAAAACGTCCCTCCTGACTGTATGAACTGTTGAGCAATGGAAAGACACCCTTGGCCAAGTTGGTTGCAGCATCTTCTTCCCTGAACATTAGTTATCTTTGTGGTTTCACAACCAGAATTTATGATGACTGACCCATGGGAACAAGTTTGTTCTCCCTGAAACACACGGAAGGATCAAAATTAACCCTAACATATATTTCTTGGATTCAGGTAGGTAGCCGTGTTGGTCTGACACAGTCGAAATAAATAATAATAATAAATAGTCCAGTAGCACCTTAAAAGGTAAAGGGACCTCTGACCATTAGGTCCAGTCGTGCCCGACTCTGGGGTTGCTGAGCTCATCTTGCTTTATTGGCCGAGGGGGCCGGCGTACAGCTTCCGGGTCATGTGGCCAGCATGACTAAGCCGTTTCTGGCGAACCAGAGCAGAGCACAAAAATGCCGTTTACCTTCCCGCCGGAGCGGTACCTATTTATCTACTTGCACTTTTGACGTGCTTTCAAACTGCTAGGTTGGCAGGAGCTGGGACCAATTCCTGTAGCACCTTAGAGGCCATCTAAGTTTGTTCTGGGTTTAAGCTTTCGTGTGCATGCACGCTGCTTCAGATACAAAGTGTGCATGCAAACAAAAGCTTATTATTATTATTTGCTTACCTATCACTAGATCTGGTTCTTAATCAAATAAGTTGAGGAACTGGGTTAACTATGTTAGGCTGTGTTTGTAGGCTTCTAGGTAAATATCCACATGTGATCTACAGGTGATGCTGGAGGAACCAGTGCGGAGGGTGGGTCAGACAGCAAGATCCATGACATTATTGCAATCTTACCGGTACCTTACTCTCCTCTTTCCCTTCCCCCATCCCACTGGACTTGCTGTTCCTACTAGTCTGAATAGACCAAATTTGCTGCCATTTCAACATCTGCCCCAAGCTTCAAAGTGGGATCTCTGCAGCCAGACTGGTATAAAGTATCAGTCTCTACAGATCCACATGACAAATTGCCAACCATTTCTCCCATCTGGATGGACTTCTCGACTTTCCTACACAGAGAAAGCCTCCTGGCAGAGAGTCCTTGCTTGTCCTCTTTCAGCTCCACCCAGAAGAAAAACATGCAGTATTTACAGAGAGCTTTGAATCTTCAAAAGATCCCCTACCCCCAAACGTGAACCAGTTAATCTGCCCAATACCCCAGAGAGGCAGAGAAATGCTATTATCCCTGTTTAGCAGGCACCGAAACCTAAAACCCAGGGAGATGGAGCCATCATTCCCCCAAGGCCACCCAAGGAGTTAGCCAGGATTCAAAGTCGAAAACAACAACCCTGCAGGATGCTGGAATGCCCCCCCCCCCACACTCCACGACTTTTGAGGTCTTGATCCAGGGATCAGGATGGGCAATAGCTTTCAAGCTATGTTCGTGGCAATTTTGGGGCTCCTTACCAGACGTTCCCCCATGGTAAAAAACAGGGGTGCAGTCAAGGTTCCTTAAACACTTCGAATCTTACTCAGCCACCCATCTGTGACTTCCACTGCCTTTCAAACATTTATCCAAAATCATGAGGTCTAGAAACTTTGTTCTTGTTGTGGAAAGCGGAGTTTCTCAGGGAGCTGAATGAATGCTCTGTCCAACTTCATTAATTTATTTCAATTTTAATTATTCCTGCATGGCTTTCTCCTTGTCCCCCATATTTCATGCTCACAAAAATCCCGCGGGGTAGGTCAGATTGTGACTGGCTCCAGACATCTTTGTGGCAGAGAAGGGATTTGTAATCCAGTCTGCCCGGTGCCAGTCCAACCCTCTTATCACTGCAACAGGGCACAGGAAGAGAAAGGATTTGTTAAACAGAACATGGAAAGCCCTGGGAGCGAACCCTCCTCCTCAGTTCCATGAAAACTGTCTTTTATGCAGGGAATCACACATGCCTCCCACCCTCAACAGAGACTGTGGGCCAATGCAGGGGAGAGAACATTTGTCCTGCAGAAAGTGTTGCAGGTATTTACAAACCCGGATCAAAACAGCAATTCAGGGCATATCGCAGATTCCTCCGCCCACCCAACAAACTTTTTTAAAAAAAACACACACACCCAACCATATGACTTTAAGGCTGGCTGTGCTGATGCCCAGCCTTGATATATCTTCATCTGGAACAAAGCAAATGAATGGCTCAACATGTCAAGACAAAGTGCCACTTCCTGTTCCAAAACTCTGCATCACAGAGAAGCAGAATAAAATGAAGGGTTCCCCCCCCCCTACAAGCAAAAAAAACAACAAAAAAAAAACTGGACCCAACAGCATTTTTAAGGGATCACTGGGTGATTTGTTTATTTGGCAGGGGTGTAAGCTTCAAATAAATAGTTTTCATAGAAAACGAAACAAACAAACAAAATAAATCAAGAAAGGATTATGGTACCACTAGTGAGACTCACCCTATGGCAGACCTGTGCCCTTCTAGTTGAAGGTCAATGTACTCTCTAGAAACATCAAGGGAGGCTTCTCTTTATTTTTTACGGAAATGCTGGCACCAAAGTGGGTTTTGTGCCCAAGCCAAGGCTCAACTTAAGCTCTCCCCTGTGTCTACCTACTGCCCCACACAACATGCTCATCTGAGATGCTGCCTTCTCAAGTTCCCGTCTTCCTGTCCTACTTTCCTACCTAGGGGATAGTTGAGAAATTTGGTCTTGGTTTTAGTACTGGACGGATTATTGGGACATTCTCTCAGTTCACCCAGAGCAAGAACGAGGTCTGGCCTGACTCCTGGGTCTAGATCATGTCCCAGAATCCTTTGCACTATGCTGGGGTTGTGAGGCAGACAGATTGATTTGGGTGTCTTTCCCTGCAAGCAAAAAGTTGAAGACCCTCAACCATCCGAGATGCCGTGAAAAGTTAAGCTCTTGCTCCAAACTCAGCATCGACCCTGGTGACGTCCGCAGAACCCGTTCAACCTAACTGCTGCTCAGGGAAAATGCTGTGAAGCTAGTACTCTTCTCCCCCAACTCACAAATGAATTGTGACTTGCCAGACAATCTTCCCAGGCTCCTGGCCCAGTCAGCTAATTGTTCCTGATCCCCTTGTGAGACGCCTGCCGAGGGCGCAATCCCTCGCTTGGAAGAGAGGAAAATTGGTAAATGGTGGTAATTTGGGGTTTGCCTAATGGGATTTTGCATGCCTGGGGTCTGCGCCAGGAGCAGCAAGTAACGGGAAGGCAGCAAAAACATAGAGGACGATGGGCCAAGATCAGAGCCATCCTTCCGGCTTTGTGGTGCCCCATTATCCCCCCAAGAGACAGCTGTCTTTGGTCTCCCAGGCAGTCCGGAGCCCCGGGAGATCAACGGTGAGAAAAACAAGTGGAGGATGGACCAGACGGAGCTGGAATTACAGGTTGCGCAGAGTGACTCAACCAGAACATTACCACCTGGGTAAGGCACCATCGCCAACATATGTGTGTGTGTGTGTGCGCGCGCACACACACACACACAAACGGACACAGAACAGAGGATTGTCTGCTAAGCACACTTCGTACAGACAGAGGGTTGATTTGCAGCAGCTGGTTGCAACTAGAGAGTCTCTGGGTTCCTGCTTTGCTGGGGATATGAGATGGGTAGTGGAGCTGCCTCTGTACAGCACCTAGCACAAAGGCTTTGGGGCAACAATGCATGCTGCCTTCCACTTATGCAGGCCATTGGTCTATCTAGCTCAGTGCTACTGACACTGACTGGCAGCCGCTCTCCAAGATTTCAGGCAGGGGTATCTCCCAGCATTACCCGGAGATGCCAGGAATTGAGACTGGGACCTTTTGGAGATGTCATGTATAGTTTCCTACTTTACAGAAAGAACCCAGGTTTCTTCTTTATATACCATATTTTTTGCTCTATAAGACTCACTTTTTCCCTCCTAAAAAGTAAGGGGAAATGTGTGTGCGTCTTATGGAGCAAATGCAAGCTGCGCAGCTATCCCAGAAGCCAGAACAGCAAGAAGGATTGCTGCTTTCACTGCGCAGCGATCCCTCTTGCTGTTCTGGCTTCTGAGATTCAGAATATTTTTTTTCTTGTTTTCCTCCTCCAAAAACTAGGTGCGTCTTGTGGTCTGGTGTGTCTTATAGAGCGAAAAATACGGTATATAGAATGCATCCTTAGACTGATTCTTTCAAGCTATACTTCCACGAGCATTCTTGGCCATCGACAGAGCATCAGATTAGCTGCCCTTCAGTACAAGCCTTGGCCAGCTGACAAAGGTCTTTGCCCAGCAAAGCTTTGCCCAGATCATGCACTACTTCACAGACAGACCTGGGTCAACGAGACTCCCAACTCTTTCTGTGGCCTGTAAGAGACACGGGAAAGGAATAATCAGGTTTGCTGGCTTTATATCCACAAAGGGGTGCATTTCAATGGATCTTCAGCCTCAGACACCAAGATGGGCTGGAGGACTGCAACTCAGCTGTAGGACATCCGTTTGCAAGTAAAAGATGCAGGTTCAATCCCCGGCAACTCCAGAGACGCCTGCCTACAATGCTTGAGAGCCATTGCCAGTTCATGTAGACAATACTGAACCGGATGGGCCAACAGAGTAGCACAGCTTAAAGCAGCCTCCTAGGTCCCTACATCTCATAAACCAGCCTGCTGTCCTCAGGTGCACTGGAGGCTGATATCCTGCTGCCAGCGTTGAAGTAAGATTCAAATGTCGGTCCAATCAGCTTCTGCACAATGAATGGGGGGATTGGAGGCGGGGGGTTGCCCTTTTCTTCAGGAAACAAAATGTCTCAAACTGGTCCTGCCTTCAGCAGGCTCTCCTGTTGGACCGTACCACTTCAAAATTTGTGCTTAAAGATTTCAAGCTTAAATTCCAACCCACTCGCTTCACTATGAAGAATCCCCGGCACAGAGAAAGCTAGTATATCAGGAAGAAAGTTTGGCCAGACCTGGACCTCCCTGACCTGCCTCCTCACCTTGCATGCATGGAACATGCTTCGTATGCATGTATTTGAGCTAAATTCGCTCTCAACTGTTTTGTTGCTGAAGCAACAGTGGCAAGCCTTCCTGACCTGGGGAAATGAGCAGCATCCAGGCAGATGGAAGGAGAGAGGGAAACGAAAGCAGGGGAAACAGAAAGGGAGAATCAGCCTCTGTCTCCAAAATATTACTCCGTCCTTTGGCTAGCGTGCTCTCCCCCATCCCAGATAGACATGCCTGCTTTCTGCCCCCCCCCCATCCCCGCCAGTTTAGTCTTTAGTCTTTGCAGTTTGCTCTCTGCTGTTTTCATCATTCTGATGGGTGAACGGGAGACTGCGTTTGGCTTTCTCGGGGGTGGTTGCGTGTGCTTTTGGCTGGTTGATTTTTCTTTTTTAAAATAAAAAAAAATGCGAAGCAAAGCAAACTGTTTCATTTTTTAGTAGACACGGCAGTTTGGATGCCATTCTTCTAGCAAGCGTTGCATTTTTAAATATGAACTTTACCCCTCCCCTCCTTCCCAAATGTCAAGCAGCTCCCCAGGCAGAAGGGAAATGAGTAAGGAGGAAGATTCATTTGTGGGGAGGGAATCTCCCCTGGAGAACTCCCTCTTCTTTTTTAAAAGGATGATTTGGCAGGGTGGGATAAAGAGGGAGAGAGAAAAATTATCTTCTTTGCACTTCAGTCGGCGGGGAAGTTTTTCAAAGGGGCGTTTAATGCTCTAAATTGGAACCCGTTTGGGAATGGTTGTGCATGTTCAAAACGGAGCAATGGTAAAGGTGATGAAGACCCGCCCTCTTATAAAGCCACACCCACACAAGGCTCTGCTGCTCCTTGGATCCTCCCCTCTGCAACAGCGACCATGTGATAACCAGTTCCTCCCCAGCCTTCTCGCACCTGAGAGTCTGCAAAGTATAAGTAATGTGGGAAGGAAATGCTATTGAGTAATTGGGGGTTGGGACGTGGGTGGCACTGTGGGTTAAACCACAGAGCCTAGGACTTGCCGATCAGAAGGTCGGCGGTTCGAATCCCCGTGACAGGGTGAGCTCCCGTTGCTCGATCCCAGCTCCTGCCAACCTAGCAGTTTGAAAGCACGTCAAAGTGCAAGTAGATAAATAGGTACCACTCTGGCGGGAAGGTAAACGGCGTTTCTGTGCACTGCTCTGGTTCGCCAGAAGTGGCTTAGTTATTCTGGCCACATGATGCGGAAGCTGTACGCCGGCTCCTTCGGCCAATAAAGCGAGATGAGCGCCGCAACCCAAGAGTCGGCCATGACTGGACCTAACGTTCAGGGGTCCCTTTACCTTTACCTAAGGTTAGAATAGGGAAAGGTGACTTGTCCAAGGAAGATGCCAATTTAACATTTCTTCTCTCTCTTTCTTTTACCAGAAACCATACTTAAAAGTCACCTGTCCCTCAAAAGCTAGGTGAGGGAAACATCCTTCAACTACCCCACGAGGAAGGGATGGAAGGATTTCCCAATTTCAGTTTTTAGCATACTTGAAAGGTCAAGAAGAAAAGGAGTCCTTTCAGTTGAGACTCGAGCCCAGGAAAGCACATAGTCATCAGGGTCCCACTGAACAAGCCAGCACACGTGTTTGGGTATGCAAGCGTTCAAGAAGGCATGTTGTGCAAGGGCAATTCTTGCAGCTTTTCATTTTGTTCCATCTCAACTTCCATGCTACATCGGAAGAGGCCAATGGCTGAATCAGGCCAATGGCCCATCTAATACAGCATCCTCAGATGCCTATGGGAAGCCCTCAAGCAGTACCCCACCCCAAGAGCACAGTCCCTTCCTGTAGTTTCCAGTAACTGGTATTCAGAGGCATTGCTGCCTCCAACCATGGAGGAAGAGAACAGTCATTGTAACTAACGACCTTGCTAGTCTTATCCCAACTCCCCCAATTTGTCCAGTCATCTTTTAAAGCCACCCAAGTTGGTGGCCATCACTTCCTCCTGTGGGAGAGAGTTCCATAGTTTAACTATGTGATGTGTGAAGAAGTCTTTCCTTTTCTCCGTCCTGAATCTTCCAACATTCAGCTTCATTGGTTGCCCATGACTTAGAGCATTATGAGAGATGGAGAAAAGCTTTTTCTGTATCCCCTTTCTCCATGCCATGCATAATTTTATAAACTTCTATGAGGATCCCTCTTACTCCCCTTTTCTTTAAACCAGAAGGTCCCAAATGCTGCAACTTTTACTCATAGGAGGGTCACTCCACCCCTTTGATCATTTTGGTCGAACCTTCCCCAACTCTGCAATTTTCTTTTTGCAGTGAGGTACCACCATATGCTTCCCCCCTCTCAATTATTACTTCCCAGGACGCTCCCCCAGCTGTAACCTGCCCCACCGGCAAAGGAACGAAAGCGGTTACTCCCCAAAGAGCTCTTCTGGCCAGCCGGACGCAAAGTAGTGGGCCCATCCATCACCCGTCATCTGTTTATGCAGAGTTCTGCCTAATTAGAACGAAAACATTTTATCAGAGAGAAAATGTTTTCCAAAAAATATTTACAGGCATTGATTTTGGCAGCTGAGCTAATTGGTCCCGAGAGAGATTCTCTGCCAATATTACTTCCACTGTTTGGGATTCGGAAAAGCACCTGGCAAGGTCCCGAACAGGTGTTTCCAAACTACTCCGAGTAAACCTGCTTACCATTTGTGGTTTGTTTGAAGGAAGCCAGCCACACGCCTAGTTTTGAACGATGCAGCAAACCAGAGTCTGGCTTGTTTCATCCAAAGCACCCCAGAAACTTTATAGAGCAGCATGCACCAGCACATTCTTTCACAGCGAACCATAGTTGGTTTTAAACTATGGTCTGAAGTGAAGTGCGAACCAGGCGACTGAATACCAGTTGCTGGGGAACATAAGGCGAGTTCTGCTGGATGAGGTCAAAGGCTCATCTAGTTCAGCATCCTGTTCTCAAAGAGGCCAACCAGATGCTGTCTGAAATCGCAGCAGTTGAGAAATATTGAATTCCATGTTGGAGATTGTTAAGGAGATAGAGCAACTAACTCCTCTATGAGGAAATGTTACAACATTTGAGGCTTTTTAGTTCAGAGGGGAAGTGAATTTATCATATTAGGAATGTTTTGGAGAAAGTGGACAGAGAAATGTTTCCCTCCCTGTCATACTCAGGGACATCCCACAAAGCTGAATGTTGGAAGATTCAGAATGCTGAACTAGATGGGCCACTGGCATGATACAGTGGTACCTCAGGTTACATACGCTTCAGGTTACATACGCTTCAGGTTACAGACTCTGCTAACCCAGAAATAGTACCTCAGGTGAAGAACTTTGCTTCAGGATGAGAACAGAAATCGTGCGGCAGCAGCGCAGCGGCAGCAAGAAGCCCCATTAGCTAAAGTGGTGCTTCAGGTTAAGAACAGTTTCAGGTTAAGAACAGACCTCCGGAACGAATTAAGTACTTAACCTGAGGTACCACTGTACAGCAGAACTCTTATGTCCTCCTTCACCTGCACAGGTAAGCTGGAAAGGCATTTTGAGAAGGGAGAGGTAGCCAAAGCTCAAGGGCCTGCAAATGTCCTGTGCACACACGAAACACCCATCTTCTGTGCACACTCACTTGCACACATGCAAAAGACTGAGTCCTTTCCTCAGTCCCCAACAGAGGAGCTTGTGCTACCTAGTCTATTTCTTAATGCAAAACTATGCCATTATTTAGGGATGCGGGTGGCGCTGTGGGTTAAACCACAGAGCCTAGGACTTGCTAATCAGAAGGTTGGGTGAGCTCCCGTTGCTTGTTCCCTGCTCCTGCCAACCTAGCAGTTTGAAAGCACGCCAAAGTGCAAGTAGATAAATAGGTACCGCTCCGGCGGGAAGGTAAACGGTGTTTCCGTGCGCTGCTCTGGCTCGCCAGAAGCGGCTTAGTCATGCTGGTCACATGACCCAGAAGCTGTACGCCAGCTCCCTCGGCCAATAAAGCGAGATGAGCGCTGCAACCCCAGAGTCGTCCACGACTGGACCTAACGGTCAGGGGTCCCTTTACCTTTACCTATGCTATTATTTAATAAAATTCCCATTATCCCTGGGGGGGTCTAGAGGACTTAAAGGTTCCTGAGAACACCGTGAGTTTCCGTGTGTTTGGACATTCAGACTTGCCGCAGGAAGAGAAGAGAATCTAAGGAGGGGAACTTTGGGAGGAGCTAGTCAGTGCTGCAAAACATCACAGGCATCTCTGACATATTGTCCCACAATATTTTTGCGTGGAAATTGGACTCTTAACACCGCAGAGGACTGAAATTGGACTCTGCTCCTTGCAGACCGCCTAACACCCCAGTCCCAAAATGTGCAGGTTTTCTGCTGTCAATTTCTCAGCCTGCAAATGCTGGGAAAGGCACACCCACCCACTGGAAAAGTTTGTTCCTCTGCATTCACCACCAAACTCTCACTCTCTCACTCTCTCTCCCACGGAAACAGCCTCTTGGCGAAGAACAACACCCATCCAGGGAAAGTGTGCACTACCCCTGCAAACCCCCATTCAGACAAAGCCAACCCCGACGGCAGGGGATCGTCTCCCCAAACCAGTTTGCAGCCTTCCAGCCATGATGCGATCAAGCTGGGCTTGGCTCCGCTGCTTTCCAAAAAAGTCGAAGGAAGTGGATCGAGGGAATCGATAGCAAGTACCAACACCGGCGCTTCCATTTGCCACTGGCATGGCAAATCCTTTGCCTCGCCAGGCCCTTTGATGAGCAGTGCCAGCCAGGCTGCATGCTCAGGATAAAACTGATGCAATTTTATAACCTCCAACATTTTTCTGATGAAAATAGGGATGCCCTGTTCAACAACAACAACAACAACAACAACAACAACAACAACTTTATTATAACAACAACAACAGCAACAACTTTATTATTTATACTCCACCCATCTGACTGGGTTGCCCCAGCCACTCTGGGCGGCTTCCAACATACTGTATTTTTTTCTCTATAAGACTCACTTTTTCCCTCCTAAAAAGTAAGGGGAAATGTGTGTGCGTCTTATGGAGCTAATGCAGGCTGCACAGCTATCCCAGAAGCCAGAACAGCAAGAGAGATCGCTGCTTTCGCTGCACAGCGATCCCTCTTGTTGTTCTGCCTTCTGAGATTCAGAATGGTTTTTTTTCTTGTTTTCTTCCTCCAAAAACTAGGTGCTTCTTATGGTCTGGTGCGTTTTATAGAGCAAAAAATCTTTAAACATTTTTTAAAAAGAACTTCTCTATAAAGGGCTGCATTGAGATGTCTTCTAAAAGTTGTATAGTTACTGATCTCATTGGCTCGAGGGTCGCATAACTCCATACCATCTGACATTTCTCTGATGAAAATAGGGACGTCCCAAGGAATCTGGGATCAAATCAGAAACCGGGATGGCGTCTGCTAATCCAGGACTGTTCCTGGAAAATAGGGACACTTGGAGGGCCTACCATTGTACAAAAAATACAGGTTTTCAGGGTGGAATGGAGGGACATGAGAACAGAGTGCTGGACAACTGACCACACCACAGGACCACTGTTACTACTACAAATAATAATCCCAAATCGTTCCACTCTTCACTTCCTGGTGTTTTAATCATCTTACATCAGCTGTTGCTATTATAATTCTTGCTGCAGTTTATCGGTTTTGATGTGTTACACTTTGCCCTGGAACCGACGTCGAAGGGCACTACAGCAAATTTTAAAATAAATAAAGGAACAGATGTGTGCACAGCATATTTTGCATTTTCCGTGCCCATAAGGAGTTCCAATAACCGTTGCGTGCCCATTCCCATCATTGGCTGGATTATCTAGTCAACAGACTTTACCCTTTTCCTGGAATCCAGCTTCCCCCCTTCTTTCCTTATCTAGCCCCCCTCTCCATTTTCCACCCATTCCCCTTTGAAATTGAGGCATTTTAATCCCCCTCCTCCACCTCCTGCCCCCAAATTCCTCTCCATTTAAGGCAAATCGCTGCTTTGCCCCCGCCAGTACCCTCAGATCTCTCGAATTATGAGGTCTTTCTCTCTCTCTTTCCCTCTCTTTGGTTCTTTTTCATGAACCGAAGGTCTCCTGCGTAGCAGGGCGATTCATCGAGAGACAGCTGTTTGGTTTATAGGGCTGTTAAGCCATTTTAATTACCTAGGATCAGTGGAAAAACAGGCAGTGGATGAGGCAAGCCCAGCGCCCCCAAAGGGGCCGGGATATCTCACTAAGAGCTGCTTGTTGATGTTCTGTTTGATTAAATTCTGACATGAGAGTGAGGGAGGCTCCAGCTTAAGGCAGGGAGAACTAATCTAACAAAACCTTTGAGAGGCAAACAGGGGGAGAGGGAGGGAGGCCCCTTCGCCCAGCCAAGGGCAAGCAAAAACCTGTTTGGGGGATTGCTGAGGGGGAAGAAGCCTTCACTTTCAGGCCAGGACAGAAATCCCCCATTTACAAAACTCCAAATTGCCGTTTGGGCATTGGAATGGAAGGGATTTGGTGAGGTCAGCTAGAGCTTCGGTGACGATGGATACAACTCTGTGCATGGGAAATATTTTATCGCGCATACATAGTCACACATATAGGAATGCATATTTTTTTTGCAAAATCTAAGCCTTATGCCACACACAAAGGCTAAATTCTCCGATGTGTTAGAAATTTTTGCAAGCGTTTAGCAGATTTGCATATATTTCTCTGGCATAATTCACCCAGCTAATCAGGGGCAAAGAGAGCTCTGGAGAGGGGGGTGGGAAGAGGGGCTCTGAGGTCCAAGGGGAAGGAAATTATTCCCTCACCGGTTCAGTCCTCAGTGTCTCCAGTTGAAGGAACTCTGGGGGCAAGCGATGGAGAAGACCCTTCTCTGCCAGAGGCCGTGGAGAAACACTGCCAGACAGAACGGACAGAATCCGGGGCCTGACTCAGTAGAAGAAGAGCTTATTATGTCCCCATCATGCAATTCCAGCTCTCCGCACTTAAAAGGAACAGTCCCAACTCTCTCTGACGCCTTTCCCTGAGAAAACGTAGCTTATCCTCATTTTGTCCTTTGGGGAAGATTCCCGAGAAACTGCATCCTCGCTCTCATGCCCATGCATGTCGGTGCAGGTTCTTGGGCACAAAACATCAGCCCACAACTCCTTGTCCATTTACCACCTTAAGCGGTGAGACAGAATTGCAGCTGAAGGAGCCAGAGCATGGGAGAATCTTGGCAGCAGTTGAGAAAAGTCTGTTCTAGTGCTGCAATGCATATGTGTGCCCATGTGTGTAAAATCTCAGGTCGTGGTCCTGTGTCTCAAAAGGGAGAATGGCCAGCAGACAAAAAACTGCCCCTGTTTGCCTCTCTGAAATGTTGCAGGGTATTAGTAGTTCTTACAACAGCCTTGCAAGGCGGGCCAGTCGTATCATCTACATTTTACAGACTGGGGCAGAGAGCTCACAGGTTTCCCCCCAGACCACTGCTGATGTGATATTTGGGTCTCTTGGTTCATAGCACACACTCTTAACTGCTATACCAACTCTCATGTCCTGAACAATTGTCCCCTAACTGTTCCCCTCCCACCTTCTCTTTCTGGACACTGTAAATTGCTGTTTTGCTGCACGGACGATGCCTTTCCAGAAGGGTCATCTTACCAAATTAATACGGATGGAGGAAAATCGCTGTGAAGCAACATTTCCACAGCACCGGCAGTTGAGTAAATCAGATTTCAACGCTGCCTGAAGAGAGACGTGGAGATTTACAGCAGCACAGTGCAGAAGAAAACTCTTTGGCGGGTGCCAGCTATAATTAAAACCTAATTTTTAAAAACCAAAAATTTCAACCAGCAATCGAATGAATTAAGGAGCTGCATCAATCCAATCAATTAAGGCTTTTGGTGCTAACGCAGACCCATTATCTGGGACTTGGTTGCAAGCCATGAGCCAACACATCACAATGGAAATCTCACTCAGGATCAGCCAAACTCCCGATTGCCCCGGCGTTCCCAGAGGCCATTCAGATAAATGAAGTTGTAAAGCCATGTAGGAACAGCTGTCATGCTAAGGAACACGTGACGATCCCAGGGACCGACCGCCAGTACCCCACAGGCTCTTTCCTCTCGAGGTGCTCCAAAGGCGCTAACTCATAATTCATCGTCAAAACAATATCCACAGCCTTCAATTAAATCTTTCCAAACGTCTCGGGGCATCAAAGGGACCCTATGCTGCCACCTTCTTTCCCAAAGTTCAAAATCCCTGTCTAGTGCCAAGAAGTAAGCCCAAGGATCCAACCAAGTACTTGCCTTGGCAGAGAGGTTAAGCCCCACATAAGTTCCTCTTGGCATGCAACTCCACACATTAAAGTCACATGCACTCACTTGTGCAGCTACCCAAAAAACCCAAACGCTTCTAGTCCACACGGTTTCCCACTCTGTTCAGATTCAGATCGGAATTCTTTCGACCCACCAGGACCAATGTGCATGGCCACACTCAATCATTTTGCATGTGCACAAAACCAATCCAAGCTACCTCCGCCACACTGTCGGAACTGGTTCTGCAAGCGCCATTTTGCACGGCTTTCCACTGTAAACCACCACATTGGCAAGCAACTTCTCTAATGCATTTCAAGCACTTTGTGCACATGTGAGTTCAGCACTTTTTTTTTTTTTAATCACATCCCTGCAAAGTAAGCCAGAGGCTGAGCAGGACTGGATTGGCTCGTGAGATAAATCTCATGCTATCCTTGGGAATGTGCTCTGCCTTTGCCCCAAACAAATGATGGTTAAGGGGAGGAAGTTAACATGGAGTTAGCAATCAAAAATTTGATCACACTTCTACATGAAGGCCCATCTTCATGTCTCAATGAGAGCCGGTGTCATAGACAGCTTTCACTACAGTGGTACCTCGGGTTAAGAACTTAATTTGTTCTGGAGGTCCGTTCTTAACCTGAAACTGTTCTTAACCTGAAGCACCACTTTAGCTAATGGGGCATCCTGCTGCCGCCGCTACACGATTTCTGTTCTCATCCTGAAGCAAAGTTCTTAACCCAAGGTACTATTTCTGGGTTAGCAGAGTCTATAACCTGAAGCGCCTGTAACCTGAAGTGTATGTAACCCGAGGTACCACTGTATGAGCCAGGGTCCACGTGATTAATATCTCAGCTTGTTTGGCACAGACTCAGTGGCACTATTAGTCAAGTCACAGCCTCAAAGCTCTTTTTCCTCTCCTTCTGTAAAATGGGAATAATATTGGCCTACCATGTAGGGTTGTTGTGATTCCTGAGTCAGTGAAGTATTGTGAGCACTTTGGAGGGGGGGTGGTGTTGTGGTGTAAGGAAGTGTAGGTGCTCGTTTTCAGGCCATCATTAGGGAAAAGGCTATAGCTCAGTGATACAACACACATTTTAAATGCCAAAAGTCCCACATCCAATCCCTGACATTTAGTGGAAGATAAGATAACCGATGTTTGCAATGGCTATGTTAAGGTTTCCATATTTCACAGATCAAGATGCATGCTGTAGATGTTGATGCAGATCATGATGTTGAGCTTTTGAGGGCCAAGGTTGTTGAGCTTAAATCTTTTTTTAAAAAATGATTTTTTCAAGTAGGGAGAGAATAGGGTGTCTGGAAACAGGATACTGGACTAGAGAGGGCCTTTGGCTCCTCCTTTCTTGCCTCTAGGCTGAGCTGGAAAAGACCTGTGCCTGGTACAGTGGTACCTCGGGCTACATACGCTTCAGGTTACATATGCTTCAGGTTACAGACCCCAGAAATAGTACCTCGGGTTAAGAACTTTGCATCAGGATGAGAACAACAATTGTGCTCCAGCAGTGCGGCGGCAGCGGAAGGCCCCCATTAGCTAAAGTGGTGCTTCAGGTTAAGAACAGTTTCAGGTTAAGAACGGACCTCCGGAACGAATTAAGTAACTTAAGCTGAGGTACCACTGTACAGTGGCCTGTTTTGAAATGAGGCAACCCCTATAAAAAGACAAGGGCTCCCCTCCTGCTTGCCCCGAAATGCTCCTTGCCACCCCCTCCTCCTTGCCTACGTGATCCTATCTTCCCCTTCCCTCTGCCTCCCCCTTGCTGTGCCTCCCCTCCAGGCATTAGGAGAGGTGCAGTTTCGATCTCACAGGGTCTCTTGCTGTACCTCCTTGCCACCCCCCTTTCCCCAAATCGAGGTGCTCCTGTGGGAAGCCGCGCCCTGCCCAGTTCCAGCTGCAACTTGCAACCTTTCAAGCACTTTGCTGCACATGCTGGGACCTGCTGCAGCCGCCACCTCCTCTTCCCTTTGAACAGGAGCATAAACTGGCGAGGCACATCGAAAGCAGCAGCAGCAACAACTCCCCCGACTCCAAGTAAAACACACCCACCTACCTGCCACTGTGGCATCCCACCAGGAGCCTGGGGTGGGGTGGGGGGAAGCGTTTCCTCTCCCAGGACACGTACGTCAAATCACTCAAATCACGGCAGGCAGAAAATCCTTGGGTATTATTCCCCATTGCTCGTCTCCTACTCGGAGGAGACCCACTGAAGCTAATGGGTATGACTCACTTAGGTTCATTCATTTCAATGAGTCTACTCGGAGTAGGACTTAGCTGGAGACAACCCTATATTTTAAACACTGGGGTGGGCAGTGTTTTGCTGGTACATCTCTGTGTGATGTGCAATAGATGGTCAAGGTTTCTGACTTCCAAACAACATTATTTTGATTAGGCTCTAGAAAGACAACTTTGGTCTGAAAGGACTGTGAACTCAGAACAGTTCTGGGACCAAAAACTGATTTCTAAGCTCAGAAGCAGCCTATGCTTCAATTTTAACAATGAGTCTTAAGGTCAAACATGGCGTTCTAGTTCAATCCAAAGTAGAGTCAGCAAGCCTGTGGTTTGCACATCCCTGCCTTAATGCATTTCTGTGAACTTTTATTTGTGATTGGAGTGGTGAAGGAATGCAGGAGGGCAGCCAGTTGAATCCACAGCATCTCCACTTTTTTAAAATGGAGGATCTGGAAGGAGCAGGTGATAGGAGCCACAGCCAGTCAGAGTGGCCAGTCTTGGATCAGATGCACCAATTCCAGCTTCCCCTTTCTTTGGAAAACGGTGCAATCACATTATGTTTTTTGGTTTATGAATCGATTTAAAATAATTGAACTTCACAGAAATCCTACAAAACATCTATTAAAAGAAGAAAACCTGGATAGATTTTATAAGATTGCACCCAGTAAACAAAAATGTGAAAATGAGCGGCCATTTTTCCAAGATGGTGACCAAACTGAAAAGAAGAAGAAAAAGGTAGTTTGAATTTTGAACGGAGCACACTCTTTTGAATGGAGCACACAATTCAGAAACACCCAGTTGCATCAAAGTCCCCATTTGATGAGGGCAGTGCCAGTGAAGGGTGTGGCCTAGGGAAATGGGTGTGGCCTAAGAGGAGGCATGGCCTGGGAAAGCCCCAATGGTTGGCTAGAATGACACTTGGCCCTGAAGCTCCCCATCACTGACACAGAATAAAACCCCTGCTGGCATTGAACTGGGCTTACTTCCAAGTCTGTTTAAGTCAGCGCCACAGTCTTAAGAGGATTTCCAGAAAATTCTCCTGTATATCAGAGGTCCTCTAGGTACCTATCTGAAAACAGTGACATCCTCAGTTCCAGGCTGAAGCATATTCTCTTCCTGCCACCAGCTAGTTTTGGACCTGCCTTTGGGTAACATGTACATACCCAGGTCCTCGACGAAAGGCAGAAATAAGCAGGTGCCTCCTCCCTTGCATGATAGGTCACTCTACCTGCCACACAGGTAAGGTTATTTGTAACTCTGCACCTGTCTGGGTTTCCGAGAGGCCGTAGAAACATTGTGTGCAACTAGGTCAGTAAGCTAAGCCTGGATTCTGATTGGGTTTCCCCAGATTTACATCAAAAGCCATTTAAAGATGCCCACGGATGTACCTTTCTCCTTCATTAGCTACACCTGGCTGGTTGCTGCTGGTCCAAACTGCAATTCCAAATGCATCCACTTTGTGGTTGTTTGGGGAAACCATGCTGAAACTCCTATTAATACTAGACCACAACTGATGTGGGCAGAAATTTGCTGGTGTGGATGGGAATCAAATGCATATGCACATACAAACATATTCCAGAAAATGCCTCTGTTTGAGTCAAACCACTGGGTCAAAAACAAAACAAACAAGCAAAACCACAGGAGATGCCTTCAAAGGTATGTCAATTGGGATGCATCTAAAGGAAGATCTACACTACATACTTCTTTCACTTCCTAACTATTTTAAATGCCATGGGCCTCAACTAAACAGATGAGGGATTGTCGTTTTTCCACAGGTATCTGACTGGCCTCTGTGAGAAGAGGATGCTGGACTCACACTGGCCTGATGCAGCAGGATCTTCTTATGTTCTTACAGTCAACGAAGGGGCCAAAGTTCTTGGAGGTTGGTTTAAAGCACATTCAAACCACAGGCACTGTTTAGCCAGGAGGCCCATAAAAACAATAGGACTGCCCCGCTGGATCAGAGGAAAGCAACCACCTAGACCAGCCTGCTGCTTCTTGTGGCCACATCCACACCCTACATTTCAAGCACTTGGCTTCCCCCAAAGAATTCTGGGGAGTGTAGTTTACCCCTCACAGAGCTGCAGTCCCCAGCATTCTTAGCAAACTGCAGTGCCCACGATGCTTTGGAGAGGGGTGTGCTTTTTGTGCATTTTAAAGGGACAGAATCTATGCAGCCTATTCCAAGTACTTGCCTTCCTGTGAAGCCACAACAGTCAGAATTATTGGAGGGAACCACAGCCATCGAGCCAGTTTCCAAGAGGGTTGAAATGAGCAGCCTATATGTGGCATAGCATATCAACCTTTTCTGCATTGCAGTCATAGCTGTCAACTTACAGATTTGAAAATAAGAGATGAGCAGCCAAAATAAGGGATCAACAATTACTTTGATAAAATACATATTTTGTTGCGTGCAAATGGCTTTAGATACCCATTAGGTCCATAAATTACCATATAGCATATATTCAACACAAAAAACAGCAACAATTTGTTGTTGACAAAGCACAGCTGGACATAGAAAGGGCCCCATTACCTTCAGTAGCTTATTTAAGGGACATCATCAGTAAGGGACAGCAGCGGGACATGGCGCTGGGCTAAGGGACTGTCCCGCCAAATAAGGGACACTTGACAGCTATGATTGCAATTTACACCTCCCTAAACCGTGCCAGGCCAGAACCCTCCAGGAGCAGAAAATGTTGGGGGTATCATTTCGAGAACTGCATGGAATTGCCAAAAGGGGATTGAGGAAAGCGGGGTGGGGTGGAGAAGGACCCGGCAGATGTGGCCATTTTTTGTGTGTCCCCCCCCCCCCTTCTCCTGCAACTAAAGTAATTGCATTCTGTGGGAGGATGGAGCGGAAATTGATGAGACAGGACAAGAAAAGGAGAAAGGAGAGTAGCTGTAATGGAAATGGCAGCATACTTCCCTGTGTTTGCCCGATAAAAATAGGCCCACTTGCTTTCCATTAAGCAGAGGAGCTGCTCCTTGCGGGCACCAAGTGAGGGACAAGCAAACTGCTTCGCAGGATCTTGAGGTCAGCAAACAAGTCTGTTAGAAACCTTAAATATATTCTGGGGGAATCAATACTCTTCCCTATAACCCACAAAACACATCATTTCACTTGTGTACATCCAGTGCCAGCAATTACTCCTGCTAATAGTGAACACAGGTGGGGAGTGCCAATGGAACAGGCCACTAAGAAACAGGAGAGACGTCAGCAGGTGAGGAGAACAGCAAAGAGCACCGAAATCCCCCTTCCACAAAAGCCGGAAAAGGTAAAATGCCATTCAGTGAGGATTGCACACGCTCAGTAGCCACAGAACTGTAAGTGGTAGTTTGAGAAGGAAAATGGTGGAGGGGAAATGGACCAACCTGGAGGAAAAGATGGATGGGTGGTTAGCTGGCTGGATCCCTAAACTAGAACCCTCCTGTTAAGAGGTGATAATGCACTGCAACACTTTGTTGTAGCTTCCACTGGTTATCCTTTAGCTGCAGTCCCATACCCACCAACAAAAAGCACACCCCATTAAACTCAACAGAACGTAATTCTGAGCAGGCATGTACAGGATTGTATGTTAATTTTCAGTATTTCTCAACTCTATGGACCAGCCCTCCAGAGGTGGTTAGAGCCCCAGCTCCCACCAGCCTCAGCCTGAGTGGCCAATGGTTAGGGATGGTGGCAACTGGGAGCCCAGCTAATTGGCCCTTAGGCTGCCCACAGCTGTCCTTGCTAAATGGCTGGACTCCGAAAGAAAGGGAGACGGAAGCAGGTATTCAGGCAGCCAAAGAGGATCATTTGCTTTCTTCCCCCTGCATGTCTCTTTTCAGCAGAAAAGCGATTCATACAGCTCATGAATACAATTTCGAAGGTTGCATTCCTAATATTAAAAAAGGCAGTATCCTCCAGTAATTGGAAGACACGCAGCGAGGAAGCGGGCGCTGTATTTATTTCAGGGGTGCAGCAGGAAGTTAAAGTTGTTAAGTTTACAGTTTTTGCTTTTGAATGGTGTGTGTGTGTGTGTGTGTGTGTGTGTGTGTGTGTGTGTGTGTGAAAGAAAGCTAGGGTGGGGGAAGGAAGACATTCAGGAAAGCAGAATAAGAACTGTAGGGATATGCGGGGGGGGGGGGTGAACGCGGGGAGTGTGGGAGAAAGAGAATGGGATCTTGAAGCATTTCAGTCGGATAAAAGAGATGTTTCGAGAACAGGAATTGTTCCTTCGCCTGACCGCTTTTCTGTCCCTGCTCTCTGCCTGAGAAAGGGAACAAAGGGGTGGTGTTGACCTCTGCGATACCTACAAGACGGGAGCCCGGCGCAACTTCTCAGAAAAGTGAAGGTGCCTTTTGAGCAAGCGGCAGCAGGATAAAAAGTCAGAGAGAGAAAGAGAAAGAGAGAGGAGAAAAAGAAGGCCCCAGATGCCTAAACTCAGCCTACAAGACTCCCTGCAGCCACCTAGCCTATGCGAGGATGCTCTGGGCAGGGGGTCCAAGCACATGAGAACCTGGCTGGTAACCTAGCAACCTAAGGAGGCCCATGATTGGGCAAGAGTCTTCATCTCTCACCCTTCCACCCACCTCCTTCAAAAAAAAAAAAAAAATCTTCAGCAGACTGGCTGGGATTTTCTATTGATTTGCCTCCTGGGGATGCTGTCCAAAGGAAGAAGGGATGATGGGGGAGGGGGAGGGGGAGAAGGTGCAGGACCTCAGTTCTCCCCCTCTATGCATATTGTCTGTGGGTGGCCTTGCCAAAGCGGCTTAGCTGGCCACTGAAGAAAGAGCACAGAGGAGTGAGCTGAGCCGTCACCTGATAAGGCCACAAGGACAAAGCTGCCTGGGTGGGGAAGGCGGAGGGAGAAGAGGCCTGAAGTCTTCCTCTACCCCAAGAACCTCCATCTTTGAGCAGAGAAGGTCCTGCCCAGAGATCATATAATCGCTTGGAGATCCTAAGTCAGGGATAGCCAATGTGGACTCCAATTCCCATCAGCCCCCAGCCAGTGCGGCCAATGGCTAAGGACAGGGTGGATTTGATTCAAATCAAATAGAAATCACGATTTAAATCTCTAGTCAGTAAGATTTGATTTAAATCACTAGTCAATAAGACTTGATTTAAATCTTTCTTTTTTTTTTTTACAGAAAGACTCATTCTTGCTGGTATAATCTTAATATTTACAACCAGATGAAGGTTTCATTTTTGGAGTAATAAATTTTCAGGGTAGTTTTTACAGTTATATAAAAAAAACTACTGATTTGGTTATACTATTAGAAATGCATTGAAATTATTGTGGCTTAATAAGTTCACTGTTTATATTTGGACAACTTTTCTGCTGTGCTTTATTGGAAGGAGGAAAATAATCATTTCCTTAATAACAATTTAAACAATTTATTTAACTAAAACAATAACATTATATCCATGTACTGTTTCCATGTTCCACATTGTATCCATGTTTGTTAACTGATGTGGTTAAACGATTTGTTTTAAAAAATCAAAACCTTAGACTAAGTTTTAGCACACAAGAAGAACTTAAAACAAATCCTTATTTCCTGATGAATAAACTTTGGACTATAATGGAGCTTACTGTAAATAGAAAACTATCTTTAGAAAGATTTTCCCTCCAAAAGCATTTTATTTTAAAAACTCATTAAAATTTTTAAAAAATCTGATTTAAATTTTAAAAATCTGATTTTTAATTTATTTATTTTTTAAAAAAGCATTGATTTTTATCCACTCTGGCTAAGGATGATGGGAGTTATGGTCCAACGCCACCTATAGGGCTGCCTCTTCTCCAAAGCTGCCATATGCACTGATGCTCCCTGTGTGCCATAGCCACTCCAACCCTACCAGTGTGGTGTAGTGGTTAGAGTGTCGGATGAGGACCTAGGAGACTGGGGTTCAAATCTCCACTCTGCCATGAAGCTCGCTGAGTGAACTTGGGCCAGTCAACTGAGTCTTTCCACCTAACATGCCTCACAAGGTTGTTGTGAGGACTGAATGAGGAGGGAGAGTACCATGTACAGCACATTGAGCTCCTTGGGAGAAAAAGGTGTGCTATAAATGCAATAGGCAAATAAAACGCTCTATGGAGTCACAAGAATTCAACTGAAAGCCTGGTTTTGGAAGAGTTTTGCAGCCAAAGAGATGAGATGAGGGCAGCAGAAAGCTTTGATACCATGAAAGGACACCGCCACTTCAACAAGTGAGTCCAACATCAGCCCAAGAATTTGGTGTAAAATGGACACAAGGACTTTTTGACCTAGAATTGATCCCAGACTCCCAGAGAGCAGCTGTGTTGTCTTAGTGGCAAGGGAGGGGGCGAACTTCACTCTGCACATGCTCAGAGTGCCCTTCTTTATTTATATTTCAGCACTAATGTGGTGATTCCTTGGCTTTTTGTATAGATTCTGGAGCCAAGCCCCGGCTTAAAATTAAGCCCTCGTCTTTTCCCTTTCCATTTTCAAACCAAGGAGGTTTCAAAAAGTTCAAGGCTCTGGGGCGGTTTCTGCAGGTTTCAACGCATCCCTCCGTTCCCAGGCCAGGAGACTCACCTCTCTTCGCCTCCCTCCCCCACCAAGACCTGCACAGCGAAAAAAAGGAAAGAGAAAACACCCTCTCCCTCTCTCTCTTTCCCCAGATCAGGAACAAAGGTTGCCCAACCTGAAAATGAGGCCTCTTGCTCCAACTTGCCCAGCCGAAAAGGGAGCTTTAATCAAAAGTGTCAGTGCGGGGGAAAAGAGGGAGAGGAATGCAAACCCTTCTCTTGTAGCAGAGGATCGGGGCCTGTCCTGGGTAAACAAGGAAGGGGTTGGGTACAAAAGCAAGAAGGGTCTGTCTTGGCTTGCAAAGGAATGTGCCCATTACTCTCTGCCTTGAAAAATAAGATGGAATTCAGCGATTGCTGCTTGGCTGGAAGACACGGCACCCTCTGCCCGTACTCCCAATGGTATCAAGCTTGGATTTGATATCCCGCTTTATCACTACCCTAAGGAGGCTCAAAGCGGCTAACATTCTCCTTTCCCTTCCTCCCCCACTACAAACACTCTGTGAGGTGAGTGAGGCTAAGAGACTTCATAGAAGTGTGACTAGCCCAAGGTCACAGCAGCTGCATGTGGAGGAGCGGGGAAGCGAACCCGATTCACCAGATTACGAGTCCACCACTCTTAACCACTACACCACACTGGCTCAAAGATCTAGTGTAGCAGAGATTGAAACTGGCATAAGAGAAGCATGTGGGTCATAGGGAATAAGGTGATCTCTCAGGTATCTTCAGCCCTGAGTTCCACAACAGAAGAACAGTGGGACAGGAAACGAACCAGGGGTTCCCAAATTGTGGTCCGTGAACCGGTAGCAGTTCATGAGCTTCATTCAGGTGGCCTGTGATGTGTCTGTAAAAATGCAATTATAAATATAGCATCTAGCATGGTACATTACAAATGCTACAACAGGCAGGAGAACCATTAAGTGGTCTGCTGAAGCCCTAAACAATTTTCAAGAGGTCGGGGGGGGGGGCAAAGTCTGCACACACAACGAAGGTGTTGCATTTCCCTTGGAAAGCTTCCTTTTCCTCCCGAGCCATAAAAGATTATTCCACCTCTCTGGTGGATACATAGGACGTGGGTGGCACTGTGGGTTAAACCACAGAGCCTAGGACTTGCCAATCAGAAGGTCGGCGGTTCGAATCCCCACGACGGGGTGAGTTCCCATTGCTCGGTCACTGCTCCTGCCAACCTAGCAGTTCGAAAGCACCTCAAAGTGCAAATAGATAAATAGGTACCGCTCAGGCGGGAAGGTAAACGGTGTTTCTGTGCACTGCTCTGGTTCGCCAGAAGCGGCTTAGTCATGCTGGCCACATGACCCGGAAGCTGTACGCCGGCTCCCTTGGCCAGTAAAGCGAGATGAGTGTCGCAACCCCAGAGTCGGCCACGACTGGACTTAATGGTCAGGGGTCCCTTTACCTTTACCTGGTGGACACACATTCATGGTCTGAGGCAGTGATGCTTCTGAATACCAGTTGCTGGAGGCCACAGGAAGGGATAGAGGGCTGTTGCACTCAGCTCCTGCCTGCGGGTTCCCCAAAAGAGATTGCCAAAGACCTTCCTATGTTCTTAGCTGGAGATTTTTAGCTCCAGGATCTACCACGGAGCTAACACAAGAAACAAAAAAGGAGAATATTTTCCATTGTGTGTCTCTTTCCTCCCTTCTTTCTGGGACCCGTCAAGAACGACAAGACAATGTGTGATGTGACATCACCCCGCCATGCATTTTCCCCCTGCCCCATCTCACATCATCAGCTGTTGGCGGAAGAGAAAATGCCCAGGCTGATGGCATCGCATCACACGCCATGTGTTATAATAGACACCGGCATTGGGAGAAAAAGAAAGAGATTCAAAATGACAGCCGTTCTACGTGTTGTGTAACGTCTAGACCAGCCTTCCTCGAGTTCTGGATGTTGTGGGCTACAACTCTCATCAGCCCCAGCCAGTGTGGCCGCTAGCTCCCAGATTTAAGAAAGGCCCAAGACAACTGCTTTATCTACAAGGGAGCCATAAGATGAGCTACGCAGAGCTGTGGGAAAGTTTGGCCTCAAAGGTTTTCTGTGGTTCAGGCAAGGCCGTAATGACGAACTCGAGACTCAAGACTGATCTCACCCGAGACTTCTCTGAGGTTTGCAAGCAGAGCCCTGAGGCATCCCTAGGCCCACTTTCAAAGAAAATCGAGAATGATTGATGGTGCCCACATCACATCAGGTGATGCATTATTCCAGCGGCATGGTGAAGCATTGCTGGGGCAGTGGAGGGCAGGGGCACATGCTGAGGGTGGCATGTGGGGCTGGGAAAATCTCTCCAAAGCTTGGAAGGCATTCAAACCTACATTTGTACCTTTCTGCTAAAGAGTCAGGCCTCTAATCTGCCTCCTCCTCCTCCTTTTCCTGCCCAAACTCATATGCCAACCAGTCGTATGCCAACCAAATCTTATGAGATGACCACACTCTCCCCTAAGAGTCTTACTAATGGCTTTGCTCACAACCTGAAAGACCCAACTTTAGGAGGATGCTGCTCTGGTCTCTTTCTCTCTTTTAAAAAGGTAAAGGTACCCCTGCCCGTACAGGCCAGTCTTGACAGACTCTAGGGTTGTGCGCCCATCTCACTCAAGAGGCCGGGGGCCAGCGCTGTCCGGAGACACTTCCGGGTCACGTGGCCAGCGTGACATCGCTGCTCTGGCGAGCCAGAGCCGCACACAGAACGCCGTTTACCTTCCCGCTAGTAAGCGGTCCCTATTTATCTACTTGCACCCAGGGGTGCTTTCGAACTGCTAGGTTGGCAGGTGCTGGGACCGAACAACGGGAGCGCACCCCGCCGCGGGGATTCAAACCGCCAACCTTTCGATCGGCAAGGCCTAGGTGCTGAGGCTTTTACCCACAGCGCCATCCGCGTCCCCGTTCTCTCTTTTACACTTACATAAAATATAACATTTATATAAAATCCTTATTTATGTACTGCTGTTTGATATTTGAGACTTCCATGCTTTGTTGTGAATACCTTCAGAGACCCTTAATAAAGAATGTGAAGAACCATACTTTAAAAATAAAAGTTATATTTTCTTTTGTTTCTTAAACTTAAAAGCAAAGGAACCTCTAATGTCACTGGACCTAATTCTCTGCGTGTCTGTCTTTCTGTCTCCACTCCCTGCCCCTAAAACAAGCTTCTAGTCCCTCAGATCTCCTGGAGACTCTCTGAAGAAACCAGACCTGAAAGATAAGGGAGGAAGGGCAAAGCTCCAAAGACGAAGACAAGGCTTCAGAGATCTGTGTGGTTTCCTGCAAATGCAATGCACTGCACCAAGTAAGCAAACCTGTGCACATTATTTAACTTGCAGGATGCGTGCGGATGCATTTGGCTGTTCTTGGCCCAGGATTTGGATGTTTCAAAGAACTGATTAATAATTTTAAGAGCAGAGAAGTAGATCGAATTGCTTCCAATACCTGGGAGCTCAGGACATGTCTTCCTTCCTCAAGGCTAAGGGAGCTGGGCATGTTTAGCCTGGAGAAGAGGAGGTTAAGGGGTGATATGATAGCCATGTTCAAATATATAAAAGGATGTCATATGGAGGAGGGAGAAAGGTTGTTTTCTGCTGCTCCAGAGAAGCGGACACGGAGCAATGGATCCAAACTACAAGAAAGAAGATTCCACCTAAACATTAGGAAGAACTTCCTGACAGTAAGAGCTGTTCGACAGTGGAATTTGCTGCCAAGGAGTGTGGTGGAGTCTCCTTCTTTGGAGGTCTTTAAGCAGAGGCTTGACAACCATATGTCAGGAGTGCTCTGATGGTGTTTCCTGCTTGGCAGGGGGTTGGACTCGATGGCCCTTGTGGTCTATTCCAACTCTATGATTCTATGATTCTATGATTCTAAGAGTGCTGTGCAAAAGCCAAAGAAAGATCCTACCTTGCTTCCTCTGTAGGAATAGCAGCTTTAATTGTTGAGTTTTTCGTCCCCATTATTTCCCCCCTGCACTCTCTCTCTCTTAGCTGGCTGGCCCAAGGCTACATCTCTCTCTGACTGCACAAGCAAATATTTGCCCTCTTTTCTTCCTGGGAGGATGCAAGCTTGACTCTCTACAGCCTCTCTCTCTCTCTCTCTCTCTCTCTCTGAGCAGGCGCTCACCCAATTTCAGCTCATTTGCAGGGCGATAAGTGGGGAATTAAATCATGGCTCTAGCCTGGGGAGAAAGGAATTAAGAGCCCTGAGACACAGGCAGGGAGCAAGAGGGGTTTGAAAGGAGGATGTGGGAAGGGGTTGGAAAGGCTCTCAGCTGGAACAGAAGTGGGCAAGAGAGCTCTCGAGGCAAGGGGTGGGTGGGATTAGGAGGGCGAAGAGGAAAGGAGGAAGAAATACATCTCCATGGAACAGAGGGGCAGCCAGGCCCCAACCGCAGCTAGCGCAAAAGGATCTGAAGTAAACAGGGACAGCCACAATCATATGCTCACTCTCTGGGGAACGTGACTCTCTGAACCCATTGGAAAGTAGTGTGGAAGGTCAAGAGCATGGGTAGGCAGACTAAGGCCCGGGGGCCGGATCCGGCCCAATCACCTTCTAAATCTGGCCCGCGGACGGACCGGGAATCAGTGTGTTTTTACATGAGTAGAATGTGTCCTTTTATTTAAAATGCATCTCTGGGTTATTTGTGGGGCATGAGGAATTTGTTCATTATTATTTTTTCAAAATACAGTCCGGCCCCCCACAAGGTCTGAGAGACAGTGGACCGGCCCCCTGCTGAAAAAGGTTGCTGACCCCTGGTCAAGAAGTAATGCTGTGTTTCATGCTGGTTTCAGTTGGGTAGAGGGAATTGGCTGGGCTTTTCGTTTCATACTTGTCCTACGTGCTACAAGCATGCATTTTACTGTTTACGTGAACAGATCTGAGAGCTTGACTGGGTGGATGTGCATGCAAACACCCAGATATGGTTGTATCTAATCTGTAGCCTGGGAAGGGGGGCAAATTCCCTGTACATGTGGGATAATGGGTAAGGGCATTGGTGTTGGCCCAGCGAAATCTGGGTCCATATCCCTCCTGCTAGGGCTAAGAATCCACTGGTTGACTTTGGCAAGTTGAGCTTTCTTTCCAGCCTACCTCACAGAGTTGTGTGGGTAACAGGGAAGAGGCCCATTCATATGCGCCACCCTGATCTTCCTTGAAAGAAGGAGAATACAAATGTGAGGAATAATGATTAGTAAAGTGGTACCTCTGGTTACGTACTTAATTCGTTCCGGAGGTCCATTCTTAACTTGAAATTATTGTTAACCTGAAGCACCACTTTAGCTAATGGGGCCTCCTGCTGCCACCGCGCCACCAGAGCACAAAGTTCTTAACCCAAGGTACTATTTCTGGGTTAGCAGAATCTGTAACCTGAAGCGTATGTAACCCGAGGTACCACTGTATCATACTTTCATCAACATCCTACTCCCCCCCCCCATGAAACTCAAAGGCATTGTAAAAGTGGGCACTGGAATCCTTAGCTTCAGCAAAGTGGTCTACAAAATTCCTATTCCACACCAGTGTTTAACTTAATTCCCCTGGTAGGGCTCTGAACACTTGCCTGCAGCAGTGTTTCTCCTGCAAGAGAAGGACTGTGTCAGATTTAGGGGAACGGTGCACAGTGGCAATGTGGTCTTTTTGAAAAAGATTGAATTAGAAAATTTTCTGGGAGGGAAAACTGGGGGTGGGGGGGTGGGAATCCCCATGCAAAGTAGGATAATTTACATCGGGAAATGTTCTGTTTGCGTTGGAAATTCTTCTGATCTCCCTCGAGAGTGATCTAACTTACCTTGTTCCTTTTACTTGTGTTTAGCAAACAAAAGCTAACAAAATTAAAAACTGCCCATCTTGCCAATATTTATTTGCAATGGGCGTCCAATCGTTGTTACTAATGGAACTGTGAAATGGAAAAAAATTATGCAGAAAAATGTAACCCTTGGAAAGTTTCCTGCCTAACATCTCTGGTGCACTCCCAGGTAGACCAGACCTAGGTCTTCTTGCATGTTGAGGTGATGGTTCTCCATTGTGTCTACAAAGCTGTTGGGCCAATGTCATTCGTATGCTCAGCGGGAGCATACACTTCTGCTGCTTCAACTGAAATTATTATTTTAATGAATTTTTAAAGCGCCTTTAAGTATTTCTGTTACTGCAAAGCTTGTTTTCAATTAAGTTGTGCATGCATGTTGATGGGGCTTTTGTTTCTTTTTCGGTGCTGGGAATCACTATGGGTTTAATGTGCAGAGAAATGTAGCACCCCCACAAAAAGTGGACTGACAGTGGCTGTAAAACTCATGTATTCATGGCAGCATCTTGGGGTTATTCCTGCTTTAAAAGCAGGATGGGCAGATCAGATTCTAGTGGTAGCTCCAGATTGCAGCATCTGGGACTCTTGAGTTTAGAGAACAGGTGAGCAAGAGGCGACATGATAGAAGTTTATAAAGTTATGCATTCTCCTCTCATAACACAAGAATTCACGGGCATCCGACGAATGTTGCGAGATTCGGGACAGATAAAAAGTATTTCTTCATGCAGCACCTTGCTAAACTATGGTACTCGCTCCCACAACTTGGGTGTCTTTAAAAGAGGAACAGACAAATTCATTCACAGGAGGGGATAGAGTGCTCGTCTTACGTTCTCTCTGGATGATTTTCCTGGACAGTTTAGGGTGGGCTCAGCTGAAGATCTAGTCTTGCTCTAGATCTCATTCATGGCACATTGGTTAGTCACTAGGGTTTTGTTTCTTTTTCTCAGGTCATGAGTTGCAATGCTATCGGATCCTACGAGTGTCCCTATTTTCCAGGGACCGTCCTGGATTTACAGATTTCCTTGTTTCTTATTTGATCCCGGAATGTCCCGTTTCCCTTAGGACGTCTCCAGGGCTTTTTTCCAGCCAGAACACACCGGAACTCAGTTCTGGAACCTCTCAGGTGAGTGCCATTGCCATTATAAGAGAACAAAGGAGGTGTTTATGTTGAGTTCTGGCACCTCTTTTTCTAGAAAAAATAGCACTGGACATCCCTGTTTTCATCAAAAAAATGTTGGAATGTATGGCAGCTATGTGACCCCTGAGCCAAGGAGATAACTATACAACCTTTAGAAGACATCTGAAGGCAGCCCTGTATGGATAAGTTTTTTAAAAAAATGTTTCATGTTTTATTATGTTTTTATCTATGTTGGAATCCACAAAAAGTGGTTGCGGCAACCCAGTCAGATGGGTGGGGTATAAATAATAAAATTATTTTTTATTTTTATTTTTATTATTATTATTATTATTATTATTATTATTATTATTATTATTGAACAGGACGTCCCTATTTTCATTGGAGATACTGTATGTCGAAGGATATTTGCTATACCAAAAAATGACATTTTATCCTTGTAGGAACCTCTTTCAGCCCAAGAGGAAAACCCTCAATGGGTTGGGGAAAGCAAAAGGGGGGGGGGAGGGATTACCATGAAAATTCAGAAACAGCCCTACTTCCACACATTCTCATTATGCGGCGAGTGAAACCTTCCTGCCATTTCAAATGCAATCAAAACCAGGAGGCCCTCCTGCCCTGCCCCGTTCATTGCAAACACTTGCCACGCTCCCAAAGGACACAACAACCCTCTCGGGTCTAATCCTGCAACTGGCCGAGCTGATCTCAGCAGAGGGGAGGCAGAATCCAGCAGAGCACAACAGGGCCGGACTCTCCTTTCCATGCACTCATTTGGGTTTCTGCCACTCCTGACAGAAGAAACATCCCTAAAATGCGTACTGTGGTGCTTTGGGTTAAAGAGACCCACACCTGGAACATGTCTCACTGCTGCATACGCAGCAATTAAGTGGCAAGCACAGAGGTTGTGTTGAGGGATGGGGTAAGCCTGGCTCATTATCGCAATTATGGCTGGAGCTACTTATCCCTCCGTGGAAGTTGGCATGAGATGCTCCGCAGGTGAAGATGGTGAGTCGTCCCATAAATGACAGCACCAGAGGCGAAGCAGGTGCTGGGAGACCGAGACAAACGCCCACCCTGGCTCAGGCCCCGACGTGCCCCTCCGTAATAATGCCAATTTGTACTTATCGCGGCTCGATGTGGGGGATCCCAAACACCCTGGCGCACCGCAGGGATGACTGAGAGTACCTGGCTGCCAGGTCCAGATGGGGAGACTGATTGCTGCAACTTTTTCGAGGGTTGTGCAGGTGGGTTGGGGGGTGGGGAAGCTACTGGGTGAACTGCTTTGATACGAAAAGCTGCAGTAGGCAAAATTCTCCCTTCTGAGCAAATCTGCAAGGCACGGGATGGCAAACAGCGAGGCAATTCCTGGAGTAATATTTGTGCACAAGGTTGCAGGGGAAGGTAGACGACCCAGGCAGCCAAAAAGAATGCAAAGGCCTAGCGAAGAATTGGAAGAAACAAGATTTACCAACTATCGAAGAATGGCAGATGAAGATGATGGACTATATGGAACTCCGAGACCAGAGAGAAGAGACGGTGGAAGAAGAATGGAAGAAGTTTAAAGCATATTTGAAGAAAATATTTTAATATTTAAATCTTAGAATAGCTTTGGAAGTGGATATAGGCTGTAGGGTTACAAGTAGAAGATAGTGTATTTTAAAATAGTATTATTTGTAAGGGATAAATTGTGAAGATTTTTATGGCAAAAGTAAGTGAAAATGGTTAAAAATTATGATATATGTAAACTGCTAAAGATGAGGTAAAATGAAAATCAGATAGGGGGGACTTGGGGAAGCTCACCTAACCATGTTTAGAAGAAATAAGGATAAGACAAAAATTTGTTTGTATTGTTTGTCTTTCTGTTTATGTTGTTTATTTGTGTTATAAAATGAATAAAAAAATTTGGGGGAAATGCACAGGCAGTTCCAGCTCACAACAACCCTGTAGGGTAGGTTATTGATGCTCCATGATGCCTTCTGAATACCAGTTGCTAGAAACTGCAGGAGGGGAGAATGCTCTTGTCTTCCAGTCCTGCTTGGGGGCTTCCAAAAATGGGCATCATCTGGTTAGCCCCTGGGAGAACAGGATGCTGGACCAGATGGGCCAAAAGCCTGACCCAGCAGACTTTTTAATATATTCTTATGTTAGGTACTGTTGGGCTCCAACTCCCAGCAGCCAGGATGGTCAATGCTAGGGACGATGGGAGTTGTAGTCCAACAACATACAGTGGGCCACAGATTCCTCACCCCTGGTTTAAGTGGAGAGACACTGACTGGCTCAAGGCTACCCGACGTGCTGCAAGGCTGAGTGGGGATTTGAACCCAGGTCTGCGCAGTGCTAGTCCAACGCTCTCACCACTACGGCACCCAAGTGCTCAGCGGTGTCACGGGTAGGAGGAGGCACTGCAGCAAGTGAGCTCTATTTGGTGGCCAAGGGAGTGGTGTGTCCAAGCGCCTGCACTGTCAGCTCTCTAGGAGGAGGTCCCAGCGAACGTGCAGAATTTAATTCAAGCCGAACTCAATGCTGCAGGATGGAAGTGGCGTGCCTCTAAGCATGTCCAGGGAATCTGCCCCCCTTCCACAGCTAGAGATTAGATACAACCATATCGGGTATTAAAGGAAAGGATTTATGAAGCGGTGCAGGCTGGTGTTTCTGTAGCCCCCTCCGTTACTATTTTTGAAAAGCAAGGCAGGATTAAAGAGGATAGTGCCTCTGAGCACACACAGATTTCCACCGCATGGATTGTTTATTACTTTATTAACCACACTCGGTCTTTGTGCCCCTATAAGGCTTATTTTCAAGCGAAAGCCATGATCCCATCCCACACATCAAAGGCGTCTTGAATAGAGTTCTTTGAGCACCTTGGCATCCTCGTTGCCTGCAATTCTTTCAGGACGGGTGAGATAACCATCTACATGCGTATAAAAGTTGAGGCGATAGATGACATTGCCCTATTAAAGATTGGTATTAATCCCGGTGGGATCATTGGCTGGCGCAAAATCCCACGGCTAGAAGTTCCGCAGGTCGATCACATGTTACGCCAGAGGAGCCAGTTGTTTCTGCTATTCTGGGTCTCCCATTCCTTGTTAAAACCTTTTCAAGTACCAACAGGCTGATGTGGCAACATGACCCTGAGCGGTGAAGAGGTAACACAAGGAAGCAGGGAGGGATGCTATGTTTTCCCCCAAACAAACAAGCAAACAAATATGTTTTCCGTCAGAGGTTTTCCCACGCAGACAACAACATCTCGGCCCAGACTTGCCATTTCAGAAGAAACAGAGGCCCAGTCTAGACGTGTAGGAAGGAGGTGGTGGTGGTAGAGTCCTGAAAAAGTAGAAAAGACTATACCACCACAGATGGGAAGTAGCATGTAAAAAGCAAAAAGCCCTGCCAGTAAAAAATAAATCAGAGCTAATCCTTGAGCTCCAATGCACAGGGAAAGGCGAGGGAAGGCAAGGAGACTCCTAGAAGTGTGCAGTAAGATTGACCGAGACCAGAGCATTTGTTCTTTTCCTTTTTTAGAATTGCCACGTTATAAACCTGAACCCATATCTGAGCAGGAAAGCCATCACACGTCTGCTGAGGCAGAACTAGCATCTTGCAGAGCACGGTGCAACGGTGGGTCGTATCTGGTTGCATTGTTTCAATTATTAAATATGGGCACTGAGGTCAGATTGAGAAGGCAAGATGTTTTTGCTCACCCTCAGCTGCTGAACAGCTCTTATCTGCAGGTAAGCTCTGGGCCGGGTGAGCAATCCCAGAAGCTCAGGGTTCACAAAGTAACCCAGCTCCTCAGCAAGGGATTTCAGTGGGATTTGCACACCCACAAATGGATGCATGATTTGGAACCTCACACTGCATTTTTACTCAAAACTGTGTTCAGCAAGGCTTACTCCTTAGGATATTTCGTTGACTTAGGTTTGCAGCCTAAAGCTACAACTCTATATCCACTTACCTGGGAATTAGCCCCACTGAACACGATAGGACTTACTTGTGAGCAAAAAGTGCACAAGGGAGCATGCTGTGACTAATTTTATTTTCAATTCCCTAAAAGAGTCATTATTGCATAGTTCTCAGCTATGCAGAACTTTTTCGTGTTTCCCTCCACCCACCTCTCACTAATAAAAAAGGTATATTAATTTTATGGTTGATTTTAAACCATTGATCCTGCCTTTGTTTTCAGGGATCTCCTCCTTTAGATTCTGAGCTCTTAACCGAAAGCAAGGGGCGGGGTAACCTCAGGCTTGAGGGGCTTATGTGGCCCTTCAGACCTTTCCAAGCGGTCCTCAAAACTATCTTCAGGCCACACCCCTTCTCCTTAGGCCACACCCCCTCACTGGTCTGGCTTTGTAACTCAAGTGCTTGTGCTCAGCTGGAATGTGTCCTTGAACTCTGGTAATGATTCTTGTTTGCCTGGATGGAGAATAAAGAGGAGTGTGTGTGTTTAGAAGCAAGCCTACTGTACAAAGTAAAATATTACAGTTGTTGTGCTTTTGCTACTGGCCCCACTTGGTTACTCTGACCAAAGGGAAGGGAAGCCAGAAGGAAATGAGGCCCTCCAGGTAAAAAAAAAAAGTAAATAAAAATAACACTCCCCCCACCTCTGGGCTAAAGAATGATTGCATACACAACAAGAGAAGAGTGATAAAAATGCAGTAATATCCAGATTTCTTCCAGATCACATGGAACATCGTCAAGAGTTTTTAAATGTTCCGGCTCTGAACTCACTGCCACTCTGCTGAAGGTCACACCCTGCATCTGCTAGTGCTCAGCGTAACAAAGAAAGAAAAAGCTCCAAGCCCTGTCCATCTCCCACCTCTGCTGCATCACGGAGCAATGGGAGCCGTTCTCTATTTGATTCTCATAGATTGCATTGATTCATGGGGGACCTGGCAAAGAAATGAATGTCCAGAAGATGGCAATTAGTTCTGACACATTAATAATAATGATTAAACGTGCCTTCATTTATTCACTGTATCTAATTCCCACTCCTTGTGGCAGGAGAGAGAGGAGGGTTGGCTCACTCCGTGTGCAACATGGTGTCAGAAGAGAACCAGCTCTCGGGTGGGTCGAGACACACTTCATTGTCTTCTCCACTCAGATCCCCTGGGGCATTTCCCAAAGGCAAATGATAGTGTGAAGAGGATGCCCACACCTGATGCCAGAACCAGGGACAAAAAGCCAATATAGGCAATTTGGTCTCGTACAGGATGTTGTGGGACTACAAGTCCCATCATCGCTGCCCATTGTCCATGTTGGCTGGAGCTGCAGTCCACCTGGAAGGCACAATGTTGGCTACCTCTTGGTTTACTTAGTCCAGCCATTTTGCTTTGAGGGAGCTGAGGATCAGGGTACAAGGAGATGCCCGGGTTGGACCAGAACACCTAGACACCTCTGGGAAGCTCACAAGAACAATAGTGTTATGTTCCGTCAGTGATTGGGGCAGAGAGCCCCTAATGCTGGAGGCATTATCCAGTCATCATGACTAAAAGCCCTATTCAAAGTCATTGCAGCAACATAGTAATCTTCGCAAGAACTTTGCAAAATAGGTCAGTATCATTATCCCCACGTTGCAAATGGGAAAGCCGACAGCTAGAGAACATGAGTGGTCTCCTTCCCACCACCTCCTTAAGCCTTCCTAGTAAAAGCTAAACTAGAAGTCCCGAGTTTCCCTGTGACTTTCCATAGGGAAAGAGTAAACAGGATCCAGACCTCAGGAGAGGCATGTTAACCCTTACTCCTGCGCCATTTTCCTGCTTCAAGCCAACCGACCGAAGCAGTTTGCATTTATGGTAGCCTGTGCTATATTTTTACCCCGCTTTTCTACCAAGGAGCTCAGAGCAACTTACACAGTACCCCCATCCTGCTCATTTAATCTGCATGACAAACCTGCAAGCATAGCTGTCAACTTTTCCCTTTTCTTGCAAGGAATCCTATTTGGAATAAGGGAATTTCCATTAAAAAATGGGAAACGTTGACAGCTATGCCTGCAAGGCTGGTTAGGCTGAAAGCCAGCGACCAACTCAAGGCAACACATCAGGTGGAGCTTCTTGGCTAAGCATGGGTTTGAACCCAGGATGACCTAGTGCTGGGTCTTCATGCTCCAGCCACTCTGCTATGCTGCCTTGTTTCTATTCACAGCTCAGTCTCATAGCCGCTGCTGGTTGGGATCTTGGAGGCTCCCTCTCCCCCCATACAGAGTCGTGCTGTGCAGATTTCAGGGTCTGTAGGCTGCCTTTCCTTTCCATTCTCTCCTTCTTTGTGCTGACCCACCCTGTGGGGTTAAGAAGCCTCACCCCAGTATAAGGCCTCATCCCTCTCCACAAAAAGGATTTAGACAGTCTCAGCCCTCTCCTCACCCCCCTTTCATCATCTGGACTCCAGTAATGCAAGGCAAATTGTCCTGCACCTCCCCGCCCCTCTTTCCCCATATCCAGCTGTATTTATATGTGGGAAAGGATTAGGGATGGTCTGAAGCCCAACTGGAGACTCCAAAAATGCTGTGGTGGGTTGCTGGGTTGGCAGAGGGGCTGAGGAGCAGCACCCCTCCAGGGAAATACCCCAGACTTAAGGAGAGTAATTGTGTTGTTGTCGGCAAGGGGGTGGAAGCCTTGTCATTTGGATCCTGCAGTCCTTCCTAGATTTGCTGTGGGGATTAAGGGGACGGAGGGGGGGTGAGCTGGGGAATTTAGAGGAGGGGGCCAGGAAGGGTCCAGAAGCTAGCCACAGGGGATAAGAAGACAAGAGGGAGATTTGCTGTGGATTTCTAAACGCGCTCAGCCTTGTGTAGCTGGCTGTCTGCAAGCGATTGATTGATAGTCGGATTACATTTATATCTCACCTTTCCCCTAGGAGCTCAAGTGTGACTGGCCCAAGGTCACCCAGTGAACTTCATGGGATTTGAATCCAGATCTTTCGCCTTTTAATACTTTAACCACTGCGCCACACCAGCTCTCCCCAGTGGTGCGTACGGTTTCTCCAGAATGTGTGTGGGGGGGGGAAATGTGGCCTCTTCCTTCATTGATCTGGCAAAGGATCTCTGAACAAACAAGGGATGTCAAAGAACAAAGCCAGACGCCCTCCATTCGTCCCACCCACCCACCCCCATCCCTGTCACTGGTTGTGTCACTGGTGCAGGTGGCCTCTGCTAATGCTTCCTTGGCCAGCTGGCTGGCCATCAGGAGGATAAAAGGATTCTGTCTCCCCTGCCCCGCCCATCTCTCTCCAAAGTCCAGCCCATCGCTACAAGAAGCAGAGTCTATCCTAAGCCTTAGGAGGGAAGATGGATGGCCTCAGAGATTGTGTCCCCGGGAGCCTCTCACAGCCCAGGCACTGGGATTGCCAAGCACACAAAAGAAAGGGGGTGGGGGAAAGGATCAACCCACCCACACACACACAGCAAGCGAGTGAGGTGGATTTCAAAAGATTATGGATGATTTCTGTCGGTGGAGGTGCCAGGGGACAGAGGTCCAGGGTCCATGTTCTGCAGAAAGAGAAGGAAGTACCCAAAATGTAACAGGGAGAGGCTGGCTTGGCCACATTTTGAAGAGAGCAACATGAAAGCATTGCCATCTCAAGTGGGCTGAGGTTATGTCCAGAGTCTACGCCAGGCACCAGAGAAGGAAAGAGTTCTCTTTTCCTTCCTCTACTCCCATCGCAGCAGTAAGAAAGTGAAGTTGACAAGAGAAGGAAAGGACTTGGAAATGGATAGAGAGGGCACAGAGTGAATCCTTGTTCAGACTGTTCAGAACTTTGGGGTCTCTAGTATCCACCTCAGATCTGATTCAGACCCCAAGCCGGAAAGCACAACATTCAACAACATGGCTACTACAAAGCAGTGATTCATGCAGAGAAGCAACAGGCATCCTCCTTTGGGTGGGTGTGACTCTGTTGTACTTCTGGGTGCCTTGGGATTGACTGAATGTTCCCACAAGACGTAATGTAACATTATCCATCCCTGGCAGAGTCTGACTGCAAGGAGGCAAGGCCAGACCAATGAAGCCATGGGGACATAGCAGGCAACCTCCTGTTGATGGTTGTTCTGAGCTCAGAGGAGTCTTTAATTATTCTGCTAACTTATTTCTCACAGCAGACTATGTTTTTCCCCCACAGAAGTGTAGTGTGCCTGGGCACACAGCTGGGAAATTATTTCTGTGGCCCTTATGTAGCTTTTCCCATGCCAGCTAGACAAAACCTCTCTTCAAAGGTGGTGTAAGCCACGGCAGAAGTCAAGGGAAAAGCCATTTTTTTTATTGTTGCCAAATGATGATACCCACATTTGCTCATGGGAATGATTATTAATCGGCTTGCCTTTTCTTTTCTCTCTCTTTGTAACAGAAATATGTGATTCTTTGGAGAGACAGGGAAAGAGAGAGCAGGAGAACGGAACAGCTGTCGAGATTTGGAAACAGCATAATAAAGTTTGATCGTAATATTTTGCAATGCTAATTCCTTAATGTTGTGTTTTGCAATATCGTCAGGCATCTGAGAACAAAGGCTCTTTTGCTGGAGATACTTGGGAGAAGGAGGACACCAAGGTCAGTCTTTGCACAGCATCCCTGAAGGCTCTGCAAAGTATTTTTTAATCACCCTCCAGTCTTGCTTCCCATCTTTAGCATACAGAATTGGTTTGTACTACGTACAGCATGCCAGACTAAGATCAGGGAGAGCTAGGTTCAAATCCTGACTCAGCTCTCTGGTTGACCCTCAATTGTTATCTCTCAGTCAAAATGTTCTTGCAAGTTTATTGTGTGTGTGTTGAGAATTGGGGTAGTTCTCATTCTGTCATGGGAGCAGTCTAGATTTGCATTTTCGAACACAAAGCTATGTGAATCCTTTTATAAAAGAAGCCACTCTAAAGCATGCATACCCTGTTAGCAAGCAAGGAAAAGCTCCTAGAGGGAAGGTTTTGACACTGAGCAGATTAGATGGGGGGGGGGGAACAGGAGTGAAATCAGACACAAACATGGGAGCCTCCGCCTCCATCATTCTCTGAGGGTCCCCAAAATTCCCATTATCTGTTCTGTGCAACACACATTAAAACATCAGCACACCTCTTTCCCACAGAGCTGCAGTTGCTCTGGTGGAATGTTTTGCAAGGCAGGTGCTATACTCAGCTCAGAAGCTGGCCAAGATTTTGAACTTCCTTTCTCCAGCTGGGATTGTGGTACTTGGTGATCCCCCATCCTCAAAAATCCAGGAACACCAGGGTGCCTGGCACTTGGAGCTTTCACGATGGTTTAGCAAACCACGGCAGAACAAAATAATTTTATTTATTATGTTTGTTAATTGCTTTTGTCACATTCAGCAGTTACTCAGTAACAGAGGCCTCCACCCCACCTATGTTGATTATATTAATGTAATAAATAAGGACCTGTTCCTAGAAGAGAATGGATATGTTTCAAGCAAACCTTATCTCTCATCTCTGAAGCACTGGAGAGTGCGCATTGGTTGGTTGTGGGGACCAAGTGGTGGTGAAGGGCCATCTCTCAGTGGTGAGGGCATGTGCTTTGAATGCAGAAGGTCCCAGGCTCAATACCCAGCAACTTCAGTTAGAAGGATCCCTGGCAGCAGAGGGCAGGAAAGACCTTCTGCCTGAAACAATGGAGAGGAATCTGAAAGACGAAACTATACTAGACCATGTGGGCAAAGAGTCTCTGCTGGTTTAAGGCAGCATCTGATGTTCTGCCCATCCTAGCACCCTTCATCCTTGAGTCTCCAGAGAGCCAGTGTGGTGTAGTGGTTAAGAGCGATAGACTCGTAATCTGGGGAACCGGGTTCGCGTCTCCGCTCCTCCACATGCAGCTGCTGGGTGACCTTGGGCTAGTCACACTTCTCTGAAGTCTCTCAGCCCCACTCACCTCACAGAGTGTTTGTTGTGGGGGAAGAAGGGAAAGGAGAATGTTAGCCGCTTTGAGACTCCCTAGGGTAGTGATAAAGCGGGGTATCAAATCCAAACTCCTCCTCTTCTTCTTCCCCAGATGTTGCTGGACTAAAACATTCTCTAGCCAACTTAGCTGATTATGAGAGGTGATGGGAGTTGTTGCTCTGGAAATCCAAGGATGACTACTGACTGATAGGGCTTCCACAAGTCTTCATGCAGAGAGGGGTTTTTCTTAGCCCTGACATCTCACTCCCATCAACTGCTGGGGATCGAAGCTGAGACCTTCTGCTGGCTCCATCATAGACCTCTGTCCATTTGCTTCTCCTCCGTAGCTGTTTCATCATTAACACAGGACCCGTAAACTTTATGGGCGTCCAGATGGAAATGGAGGCAGGAGACGACTGCCAACAGTTACAGATGGGACTCGAATGTTTCCAGCTCTGACCATGACCGAGGGAAGCCTGAGCAGTGCCCAAAATGATGTGCGTGGGCAGCAGCATGCCAGAGTCATCTAAGAGCAAACAGGGACATTGCTCCTCCGGGGAATGGGACTGGGGAAGTGGAACAGAAGCAGAGCACTCTGTGGAATAACAACCTAGAGATCTGCCTGGGTTGCAGTATTGCTTAATGGGTATTATTGGGGGGCGGGCGGCAGTTTTCCTATTGCTGTTATTGCTGTCCTAATGTTTTGGGTTTTAAAAAAATCAACTGCTTTTAAACTTGTGTATTTTTAAATTCAGGGTTTTTGTTTTTAAAATTAAGGAACATAATATGTGCCTGGGAAGGGATGAGCTGGGGTGACCCCAATCACAGTGGTTCTGGGCAAAGGGGGGTATGGGGTGGGGCAGGTTGAGTAAGGGGCACATGACACAGGTACTGTAGTTAGTGACTGTGCTGTGTCCCAGCCCCTCCTTCAGCCTGGGAAATTATGGTTGTCCCATCACCCAGCCCTCAGGTCTGTGAGTGCTGTTGCTGAAGGCCAGGTCGGCTTTGAATAAGACCTTCCTCACCCATGATCTGATCATGGATGAGATGGACAATCTGGTCTGTATCACTGACACCTGGGTGGGTGAGCAAAGTGCGGTTGGTCTCACTCAGCTGTGCCCACCTGGGTACTCAGTGAGGCATCAGGGCAGACTTGAGGATCAAGGAGGGGAAGTTGCTGTGGTCAACCTCTGGAACATCCAAATGGCTGGAGCCACTGACACGAATGCCCTCTCCCACTTCATGCAGCCCACTTGGGTCCCTGGGTTACTCCAGAGCTTAGGGTGAGGAAACAAGCTCAAACATAAGTGGAGGAAAACCCTGGTCAAATGCAATCAAGCACTGGTGAGAACTCATCACTGAGCCTACCTAGTGGTGGTGAAGGCAGGCAGCAAAGAAGGCAAACTTTTTGCATCCTCGTTGTGCCATCCGGCAGAGCTTTTCCGGTAGTGTGGGGCCTCTTACAATCTGGCCCAAAAGAGGAGGTAGAGCCAACAGTAGCTCGCTGTGAGTTGTTTGAATAGAATTTTGGGGATAAAATCACTTGCATCCACCAGGATCTTGGCTCCAAATGAATCTCAGCAAATGAATCTCAAAGGGTGTCCAGAGCACTGTCTAGTCCTGTTGCATTGGATAAGTTTTAGTTAGTAAGGATTAATGATGTTGACAAGCTGCTTGGATTGGTCAGGGCCACCACTTGTGCTCTGGACCCTTGGCCGTCTTGGCTGATAAAAACTAGTAGGGAGGAAACAGCTGGCTGAGAGGGGGTGGTCCCTGCCTGCTTGAAAGAGGCAGTGATAAAATCACTCCTCAAGAAACCCTCCCTAGATACAGGAAATTTAAGTAATTACCAGCCAAGGTTCTTGAGTTTGGTGGTTGCAGGCCATATTCAGGTGCTCTTAGAGGAAACTGGTTTCCTGAATGATGGGAGTTGTAGTCCAGCAACACTTGGAGGGTCAAAGGTGCCCCTGCACATGCATTACTGTAGGGGTCGGTCACACACTCTCAGCCTAGCCTACCTTTCAGGGTTGTTGTGAAGATAAAACTAGGAGGGCTGTGAATGCAAGTTGCTGGGAATCACAGGTGACCAGGGTGTTTACACCAACGTCCAGCTTGCAGGTTGGACGGCCACTGTGAGAACAGGATGCTGGACTAGATGGGCCTTGTGGGAAGAGAAGAGCAGAATGTAGTGAAATAGGTATTTCATTAATAGTGTTTTAAAATCATTGACATCAATTCTGAAGTCAACGTTACTGTTTTGCAGCAACGACTATCCAATTTAGTGTTGCCGCCATCTCACCTGTCGATGCTCATTTTCAGCATTCTCACAATGCTAATGCTTTAAAACTAATTGGCTCTTATCTGACCAGTGAAACGGACAACCTGAAGTCTCTCCTCCAGCTAACCCAATTTTGCTTAATAGACGGCACAATAGGACGAAAAGCGGAATAAGCTGCATCAGCCCAGCATGGTACAGGATGGTACAGTATGGTGATTAGGCTTTCTGAAACGGACGCCGGGGCCCAATTAAAAGCAGCTAGTAGCACACACCAAAAAAACCCCACCAGTCCCCACTCCCAACCCCACTGAATTTGCTCTGGATGGAGCCGAGGATTTAACTGAAGGCAATCTCAAAGGATATGAAAACCCAGTCCTGTCTTTAACAGAGGAAAATGAAGAAGTGGATAGGGAGGGGAGGGGAGGGGAGGGGAGATTCAACCACCCGGCCAAGCCAGTTTCAGGAACCTTATGAAATATTTACAGCTCAGCAGAGACCAGATGAAAACGCCAGTCGCTTCTCATTGATTCAAGCTCGGCTCGCAGTGACCCCTCTCACTTAACAACCTTGGTACCTGCGTGTCTCCACAAGAGCAGTCTGGGCTCAAAAGCGGGCAAAGGGTTAATCAGATATGTATTCTCTCTCTCTCCCTCTCCCCAAACTGCCTACCTCCCCACACTTTGTGTGACCAGAAAAGTGGGGAAATGACACCACGCCGTTGGAATAAATGATGCAAAGAGAGAACATCTGCCTGAACCAGCTTTACTTTGACTTATTCTATTCTGGTTGTAAAACTGGAGTAGGTAAGCTCTCACGCTCTCTGGATTTGCACACACAGGCGCATGTGTGTTTTCCATCATAGCAGAGGAAGGATGGACAGAGAGGCATTGATCCAGGTCCCTTGCAGCGCTGTAGAGGCCACAGGGATGGTGCTCTTGAGTTCCTGCCTAGCATCCTCTGCTTCACTGGTGCCATCCCCCATGTGGCTTCTTCGGTTGCCTGGCCTGGCCTGACCCAGCTTCCGAAACAAGACAGAACATGTGGTCCAGCAGTGACAAAACAGGTGGGTGTACAGCAGAGCTAAGTTGAAAGGTGTGTGTGCAAAGGTCCTTTCCATGAACATTTTTGAAAAGCAGCATCGTTGTATAGGACAAAGAAGAACAAAAGTCTTAATTCCTGCATTGCAGGGGGTTGGATTAGAAAACCTTTGGGGATCCCTTCGAGCTTTGCAATTCTTTGATTCTTTGATTCTAAGTCTGTTCAGATTGAGGGCAAAAACTGGTTTGGAGTCCATATCATTATGTTGGTTTCACAATTTTTGCCCTGGCAATATATTGCAAATCATGATGCACGTGTGTGTGATGCAAAAATCACGATGCAGGAAAAACCATGAAGCCACCCAATGCCTCTACATAGCTACATCCTCATTCCAGACACCATGATATATCTGTATATCACAATGTTTAGCTGGTGATATATCACAGTGTTGAAAACCAGATATTGGCCAGCTATAGTGCTGATGCACCAGGACTGAGGCAGCTCACTGTGGCTGGTTCCGGGACACTATTTGCCCTGGGTGCAAAGTGTCACAACATCCTTCCTGGCTTGATGTTTCCACTGCAATTCCGCCTAAACATTAGGAAGAACTTTCTGACAGCAAGAGCTGATCAGCAGTGCAACGGACAGAAGGTACTGGACTCTCCTTCACTGGAGGTTTTTAAGGAGAGGTTAGGTGCCCATCTGCCATGGATGCTTTAGTCGAGATTCCTGCCTTGCAGGGGCGTTAGACTAGGTGACTTTTGGGGTCCCTTCCAACTCCACAATTCAATGATTCTATTATTCTAAGTCACACCCACAGCTTCTCCTTGCATCTTTCAATGCACCAGACAAAGAGACAAATCCTGATTCTTCATGGCCTTGGTTCTAATTATTATCGGTAGGAATGGGGTTGGGGCAGGGGGAGGGAGAAAGGGAGAAGGCAGCTGTTTCTCCATCCAGGCTCCGAGCCAATGCCCAGCCCTCCCCACCTGAATTTTGAACACAGATGGGCAAGTTTCCTGCCGCACGGAGATCAAATAACTCATCACTCAAAGGAAAGATATTATCCTCTATTACTATTCAATACAGACTCCAAACAAGCGCTCAGCTTCTCAGATTAAAAGCCAATTAACGAACTTTGCTTTTCAAGGGGATAAGGAGCCCAAGTCCCCCTTCTTCTGCTGCTGTTGCTTTTTTGCTGTTGTTTCAGCCACGGAGGGAATTGGCTCGTTTAAGTGCCTATTGACGAGCTACTTAAAAATAAAAATCAATTCCATTATTAAAAATAATAATAACAACAATCAAGAAGCCTTGCATTTTAAGGCCTCCTGTTTGCTTTGCTCACAAAGACCAGGAGTGGGTAAAAGCAGAAGTTATTGTGGATTCGCAGTGACATATTGAACCAGCTTTGCGAAGGACACTCTGGTTTACTTTATCATTTTCACTCAACAAGGAGAAAACACACAGTAGCAGGTGAAAAACTCTGGCGCACTGTTGGATTAAGTCCAGTTGAAACACTTTTTTGGGGTCTTCTTGGTTGATTACATTTATACCCCAGCTTTTTCTCCATGGAGAAACATGGTTCTCCCTTTCTTCCTTTAATTATCACAACAACCCTGTAAGGTAGGTCAGACTTACCCAAGGTCACCCAGTGAGCTTCATTTCTGAGTGGGATTTGCACCCTGGTCTCCCAGGTCTTAGTCCAATTCTCTAACCACTATACCACACTGACTCTCTCTCTTCTTGCATTATCAGAAGCAGCCTGACTCCAAGTGAAATCGGTGGATGGTCTAGCCCAGGTGTGAGGAAGCTTCAACCCTCCAGATGTTGATGAACCACAGCTCCCATCAGCCCCAGCAAGTATGGCCAATGGCAAGGGATGATGGGAGTTGCAGTTCAGCAACTAGTGGAGCTGGATTGCGGTGGATAGGAAGGCACTGCTCTGAGGACCATGCAAGGGCAGGAAGCCATGATCCAATGCTAACCTGGCCTGGCTGCTCCAGGATCTTCAGTTCTGCCTGGCAGGCTAGGGAAAGCTGCATTACATCATCTAAATAGATGAGGAGGAGGAGTAGGGGTGGCCACTCCTCCACTGTGTGAAGGACCAGGCTAACCTATGAACTACGGGAGAGACTCACTGTGAAATCAGGGAATTGTAAAGGAACCAGCCTGTGGTCCTTCTGGTCTAACCTGTCTTTGCAAGGAAGGCTCCATCCGTCCATCCTAGACAAGTTAGGCAAGTGCAGGGTACAGTACGAGGGAAAGTGTGTTGCGCAACTGCACCCGCAGCGCCAAGCACTCCGTGTGACTCAAGCGAGCGAGTCAAGTCACACCCTAAGGGGTGAAGCATCACAACAGGATAAAAGATTTCAAGGTCAGCAAAGACAAGAGGCTTATAAAATGATGCAAAGTGGATAGGAAGAGAGGGACAATGGCTCCCTGAGCTGGGTGCTGTCAAGCACTGACTAGCAGCAGCTGTTTGGGTTTTCTGGCAAGGGGGAACACTCAATCCTACCTGTAGATGCGGTGGGTTGAACTCCAGGGCTGAACTGATCAGCAGTCACCGCACCTATCCCCAGCTTCCCCTCATACCTAACTGCATGCCTAGCAACCAACAAGCCTCACACGAGGGACAAACAGCATGCTTACCGTAACTAGCCTGGAAGCAAAGTGGCATAAATGAACACAGGGCTGCAACTAGCTGCCTTTGAAGATTCCCATCACCTGGCAGGCATTTTGCTAGTAGTAAAGAACTGTATTCCAGCTTTCATGGTAAAAGCTAACAAGGCGTCTAGTCCTCATGGTTTAAGAGGAAGGCCAGGAGGTTATTCCGGTAGCAGCAACGGAGAATTGCAATCTGCTGATCTGGATCGGAGAGGAAGACCACATGGTATCTTTAATTGAGTCAATTTCTTACAGTGATGGAGTCTACAAGCTCCTGAGTTGAACAGAGCTCATCGGCTAGATGAGAAAGCAGCTAATTCTCATCTGTGTAGCAGGCGAGGTAACTGATCGATGCAAATCTGGAGCTGCCACTGGAGATTGCTCTGCTTTGCTTATTTTCATTTTCACCTTCTCCGGAGCTTGCATAAATCCACCACATCTAAGCCAAGAAGGCTCTAGGCAAACATACATTTTCTTTTGTTCCTCTCGCTGGGTTGTTTTCCCCAACAACATTTCAGTAAGGGGAGGGAGGGGGAAATCTTTCCTCCCCCCACCGCTTCCCTGTTTTGCTGGTCTCTTCTCTGGCAGACTTCGTGACAAGCTCCTTTTGAAGAGAAACTAAATTTGCAGCCTAATCTGGCCTGACAAATGACTCTTTCAATGAAAACAAACAGAGGAGCGAGAATAACAAAACTGGACGAATTCTGATTTGGAACATACAGCAAGGGAATGGCTCCACGTCTTAATACGGAACGATTTAATGGACTTCCAGCATGGCAGAGCACTGGAGCACATTGGTGGTGGTAAATGGCATAAATGGTAGGCCAGTTCTGGTATTTAGGGGGGCCTAGCCCAAGGCAGCTTGGGTGATCCCCTCTTAAACAGGACACTTTGAAGGGTGCAAGCTCAACCTCACCTCATCTCAGGTGCTCCACGCAAGCGGCAGTGCTGTGCAGTCCAGGGACCTTTTGATAGTTTGCCGGGCCCAGCTGTTGCAAAGGCAATTAAAAGGGACAACTAGACTTTAGATACAATTCCAAGTATCTAAGGAGCTGTTTTACAGGTGCTGGAGCAGATTTGTTTCCTGTTGCAGCCTTCCCAAGGTGCTGCCCTCCAGATATGACTGGACTACAGTTCCCATTAGCCTTAACCAGCATGGCCAAAGGTCAGGGATGATGGAAGCTGGAGTCCAGGGAAGGCTGCTCCAAAGAGCAGGACTTGAACTCTTAGCTTTAAATTAAAAGTGGGAGATTCTGAGTCAATGTTAGGAAGGAATTCCTAAGGATAAAAGCTGCTTATAGCAGTAGCAGGTGTGGGCCTCTTCCTTGAGATGTTAAAGCAGAGTTTGATGGCCACTACAGAAGTGGTTTTCATGCATCAGCATTGGGGTTGGACTGGATGACCTCTGGGTGAAAAAACCCCTAAACAGGGGCAAGGATTTATGAGGTAGCAGTGGGAAAGGGTCTGTCCCTAGCAAACACAGGGCACTGGAGCACCTATCCTGCAGGAGATTCACCCAGTCCAACCCCCACCAAAGAGGGTGTTATTTACATATGCCTCACTCAAAAGATTCACGACTGAACTTACAAACTGTCTCTACTGCGAGGAAAAGGAACTTGATTTTCACCAGACACCTAGAGACATGAAAGCTTGCCCTGCGACGTTTGATCTGCAAAGATCAAACTTGCAGTACTAAAGTACACATTCAAAAAGATGGATGATGTGCGAGAAGTGAAGGAAAGCAAAGTGACAGCTGAAAGTCCAGGTGTGCACATTGAGAGCAAAACCCTGCAGTTCCAGCAGAAACCCACGTCTTTATCCCCCCGCCCCCCAATCTGGTTTGCAAAATGAAAACCGAAAGAAGAGGAAGAAGCAATCTTTGGGGGTTTAATTGTGGGCCCAGCCAATGGTGCTGCTGGCCCAGGTGCACTCTAGGACTATGAGGTCATGGAATCTTGTTTCCTGAAGCAAACGCTGAGGACAGGGATACAGAACTTGTGGTCCTCCAGGTGTGGATGCACTACAATTCCCATCATCCCTGACCATGCTGGCCAGAACTGACTGACAGTTGTGAGTCCATAATCTTCTGGGAGGCCAAATGTTTGCAACCCACTAGCCTAAAGAGCAGAGTTAAAACCAAGGCTAGAAGGCATTTCCAGGGGGTGTGAAATGGCTCTTCCAGAATATCACTGCCATTCTGCCACCCTGCCCTGGGTAGGGCAGTTTAAACAACTGCCACACAGGCTGAAATTTAAGATAAATGAAGCTCTCCCTAGTGCAGAGATGAAGCAGTGGAGGAAAAGAAAGCTTCCACCTGTTTAATATCCTTCTGTTGCACACAGCACCCTGCCAGGGAACAAAAGACAAAATCCTTATCCTAGGTTACCCGCATTCTAGAACGGGGAAACATATGCTGCTGAATTGGTTTAATCAACAGCTGTCTGTGATGATAGTTAAATGGAACTGCCAAGTTCAGGGGGATTATACCTTGGACTGCCAGGTAATTACTAGGGCTAAATAAGAAAGAAAGGTCATTCATAATTTTGTGAGAATCCAGAAGTGTCCAATGGGGGCGGGGTGGTACTCAATTGACCCACGTTTGATCCAGCAAGGGAGCTAGTATCCAGCTTTGATCCAACAAGTGCAACCTTTCCCAACCTGGTGCCCTTCAGAGGTTTCTGAGGGCAACTCCTATCAGCCCCACAGTCATCAAGGGCACCATTGCATTAGGGAGAAACAGTGTGGTGTAATGGTTAGAGTGTTGGACTAGGTCCTGGGAGACGAAGATTTGAATCCCCACTCAGCCACTAAGCTTACTGGGTGCCTTGGGGCCAGTCACCATCTCTTAGCTTAACGTGGGCTAAGTTGTTGTGAGGATGAAATGGGGAAGAGAACCACGGAGACGAAGATAAAGGTGGCATATCGATGCAATAAATAAATAAAAATACAGTAAATACATCCACATGCAAAAAGCCTCACTCAGAACTGTGGGTGGTGGAATAATAATAATAATAAATTTTATTTATATCCCGCCCTCCCCAGCCGAAGCCGGGCTCAGGGCGGCTAACAACAATAAAATAATACAACATTCTAAAATCATTTCATTATAAAATTAATTCAAATCAAATTGATGGCAACCATTGGGCTAGAGTTCTGTGAAGACTGCCAAAGGAGGGAGTCAGGCTGTGCCCTGGCCAAAGGCCTGATGGAACAGCTCTGTCTTGCAGGCCCTGCGGAAAGATGTCAAGTCCCGCAGAGCCCTAGTCTCTTGTGACAGAGCGTTCCACCAGATCAGAGCCACAGCCGAAAAAGCCCTGGCTTTTCGGAATGCAATGGAATGTGATGCAAATGTATAACATGATTAGACCTACAATCCTATCCACTGATACCTGCCCCATGTGTGTGTTGTGGTCAATTTACTAACAGAAAGCAGGCGGTTTCGGGGTAAATCAATACAGCAAACAGCCTTTAGCAATGTATATTGAGCAGGAGGAGGTGGGAGCAAAGGCACCAATCTCTGGAGTAAGGCAGCTCCTATGCATGTTTTCTCAGAAGTCTCACCGGACAGCAGCAGCCTCCCTATCTAAGTGTGCATAAGGTAGCAGCTTTGGTGGAAGAATCAGGCCTGCTTGTCGTGCATGCTGGAGTGCTTCTGTTTTCCTCTGTGAGGCTTTGAAGGCTACAGATGAGCATTTGCCTCTTTCCCCATAAATGGCTTTATCTCAGCTTGGCGTTGTAAAACAATAAGCTGTTTCCTAGTCTTCCAAGGCTGCTGCAGGAAGCATGTGAAACAAGCCAGTCAAAAAGCAGAGGCGGGGAGAAGCTCGCAAGCTCCAAGGGGCACAGTCCCGGCTTCCTGCTTTTGGGACAGCTCACCACAAAGCCAGCACACATAGTGGCTGGAAGGCCAAGCTATAGTGGAGAAGTTGCGGGTGCGAATCTCACCTCTGCCATGAACTCAGTGGCCAGCCTCGAGCAAGCTGCGCCCCGCTCTCAGGCTCAACTTGCCCGTCTGCATTATGGAGCTAATAAGAATCTCGCCTCTGCCATGAACTCAGTGGCCGGCCTCGAGCAAGCTGCTCCCCGCTCTCAGGCTCAACTTGCCCGTCTGCATTATGGAGCTAATAAGACTGACCTACTTTGCAGCGTTGCTGCAAGGATGACAAGATAATGGGCACAAAATGCTTTCAACACTCTAAAGACAGACAGAAAAGACAAGTATGGTCCCACTTCTTATTGCTACTGCTGTTCTTAATTACTAGCACGTCTCCCTAAGGTCCCAGGGTGGGTTATAACATTGAAACTTAAAGTAAAATAAATGGCACTACCTACCACCCTCCCGATGTTTGGGACTCTTTGTTTGAGAGTGGTGAGTGCAAGACTAGGACCTGAGGGATGGACCAGGGTTCAAACCCCCACTCAGCCATGGAGCTGACTGGGTGTGGCCTTGGGCCAGTGGCTGCCTCTCAGCCTAGCCTACCTCACAGGGTTGTTGTGGGGGTTAAATGAGGATGGGGAGGAAAAATTGGGATATAAATGCAATAGACAATTAAAATAAAAACACCGGTAAGCTCGAATCACCTTTGACCACTGGTCATGCTGGCTGGGGCTGATAGCAGAAGCCTTGTCGCAAACCATTGTTCCGTGCACAGAGAACCTGTATGATGTGGTGGCTAACATGCTGGTCTAGAACCAGGGAGAGCTGAGTTCAAATCACTGCTCAGATACCCAAAATGATCTGGTGGAACGCTCTGTCACAATAGACTAGGGCCCTGCGGGACTTGACATCTTTCCGCAGGGCCTGCAAGACAGAGCTGTTCCACCAGGCCTTTGGCCAAGGCACAGTCTGACCCCCTCTTTTGGTAATCCTCATAGAACTCTAGCCCAATGGTTGCCATTAATTTGATTTTGAATTGATTTTAGAATGCTGTGTTACTTTTGTTGTTGTTAGCAGTTCTGAGCCCGGCTTCGGCTTTGGATGGCAGGCTATAAATAAAATGTTTTATTATTATTATTAATATTATTATTAACAATGTATTTCACACTGCCATCTATAGAATGCCCACCCCACCTATGTGAGCACACAAATACACACATACACACAACCATCAAATCCAGAGTCTAAAACGACCTAACTAAAGTGCACCCTTGCTTGATGGGGTTACATTGGGGTGGGGTTGGGGGGGGAGGGAGAGTTCAACTCCCCCTTTCTGAAGGATGCAAAGCACCCAGCACTTGCTAAAAAAGGCAGCCCAGGGTGTGCACTACTTGGTCTTTCCACCCTACACAAAGCCCAGGGCTAACATCCTCCACGCCTCCTTCCCTCTCATCTCCCAGGGCTGAACAATGCCCCACAATTGGTGCATCTGCAGGGAAACAGACGCCTATCACTCCAGCAGCTTCTTGGGAAGAGACATGGGGGAGGGGGGGGATACACGTAAGATAAAAACCAGGTCACCAATCTCCAGTTAGATTAGCTGATCGCTTTGTCCACTCTGTGTGCTAGAGCTAGAGTGACATGCTAGCATCACAAAGGAATTCTCTCCCCGCAAAATCCCAAAAGTGCTGGTGGGGAGACACATGTTGGTCCAGTGTTAATGATGCTGCCCCACTCAGGACATACCCTCCAACATTTCTCCGATGAAAATAGAGACGTCCCATTTCATAATGATAATTTTATGATTTATACCCCACACATCTTACTGGATTGCCTCTGCCGCTCTGGGCAGCTTCCAGCATATATAAAAACATAATAAAACATTAAAAGGCTTCCCGATACAGAATTGCTTTCAGAAGGCTTGGAGGTTGTATAACTCCATATCCTCCAACATTTCTCCAGTGAAAATAGGGACATTCTAAGGAAAAGCGGGACATTCTGGGGTCAAATCAGAAACTGGGACGGCTTTTCTAAATCAGGGACGTCCCTAGAAACGAGGGACACCTGAGGGGGGGGGGTCTGTAAGGATAGTGTTGCTTTTGGGGGGTGGGGTTTTGAAGGATCTCCAGTGTGCTGCTCCCTTAACATGGAAGAGGTTGTGTGCTTTTGTGAGACGTCTTTTCTGACACACAGCAGAGGGCTAAACAACAAAACCATACAGTTTAGTTCCTGTGGCCTTCAATTCTTCATCATGCAAATATTAACGAATAAGTATTTCAACGACGGTCTCTTTTCACAGCAGATAGGAACCCCCCAAAGCAAGCAGTTCTGCAACAGCTGCGCAGCAGATGCACCAGAACATCTTATCAAGCTGCATAGATAATGCCAGGGTCACTTATTTTTCCAATTATTTCTGGCTATCACTAACAAGAGAACTCTGAATCTTTGGCTTACACTTGTAGATAAGCTCATCCAGAGTCCTGGTAGAATTTGACATGACAGTTTTTTCTGTGCATGTGTGTTAGAGTTGCCATATTCTGAACAGCAAAAACCCAGACCCCTACCACATCTCCATGGGTTGCTCCCTCCTTGCAGCTGACCCCTTCCTCGCGCAACTGCTCACCCCTTCCTCTCTTCCCCTCTCTTACCTTTGCTGTCTTCGGTCTCCTGCTCAGGAGAAGATGACCAGCCCTAAGAACCTCCCACCAGGCCTGGCGACTGTGGACAGCCATGTGAAGCCTGCTGGCCACTGGCTCTTGAGGTTCCCCACACTGACCATCCTTAAGAACACAGTGGCTAACCAGAGACCCTTTAGAGATGGTGCAGGACTCCAATTCCCATCAGCCCCAGCTGGCATGGCCAATGCTCAGAGGTGATGGGAGTTGTCACCTTGTCAACAAAGGTCCGTATAGTAAAAGCTATGGTTTTCCCAGTAGTGATGTATGGAAGTGAGAGCTGGACCATAAAGAAGGCTCATCGGCAAAGGATTGATGCTTTTGAATTATGGTGCTGGAGGAGACTCTTGAGAGTCCCATGGACTGCAAGAAGATCAAACCTATCCATTCTTACGGAAATCAGTCCTGAGTGCACACTGGAAGGACAGATCCTGAAGCTGAGGCTCCAATGCTTTGGCCACCTCATGAGAAGAGAAGACTCCTTGGAAGAGACCCTGATGTTGGGAAAGATGGAGGGCACAAGGAGAAGAGGATGACAGAGGACGAGATGGTTGGACAGTGTTCTCGAAGCTACCAGCATGAGTTTGACCAAACTGCGGGAGGCAGTGGAAGACAGGAGTGCCTGGCGTGCTCTGGTCCATGGGGTCACGAAGAGTCAGACACGACTAAATGACTAAACAACAACAACATCCAGAAGGCGACAGCAGCATATGAAGCTAGCTAATACTGACCCACGCCACTGGCCCACCTGACTCAGTATTATTTGCTCTGACTGGCTGGGCCTCTCCAGGCTTTCAAAGCAGACGCCCTGCCAATGAGCTACAGTCTAGGGCTGGGTGTTCAAGTCCATATCGGTTTCATAATTTTTGACCCGGCAACATATCGTTATCATGATGTGTGTGTGTGTGCTATGCAATAAATAAATAAATAAATAAATAAATAAATAAATAAATAAATAAATAAATTGCAATGTGGGAAAACACATGAAGGCAGCCAAAACCTCTCCATAGCTCCATCCTTATTTCATTGTGACATTTCAGTATATCACGAGGTTTAGCTGTTGATATATGATGAAGCTGAAAATCAGATATCGCCCAGCCCTACTGTTTGCCTTTGCGTAGTTCCACCCTTATTTCAGACATCATGCTTTATTGGTATATTACGATATTTACCTGGTGATATATCATCATGTTGAAAACCAGATTATTACCCAGTCCTACTAGGGTCCTTCCCATGCTCACCATCCCTGTTGCAGTGAAAGAACTATGAAACTCTCTCCCACAGGAGGCAGAGATTCGGACACCAACTTGCATGGCTTTAAAAGAGGATTCACGGAGGATTGTGGCTATCAGTGGGTCCTGAATACCAGTAGCTGGTAGATGCAGGAGGGGAGGCAGCTCTTGTGCTTGGGGGTCCTGTTTGCAGGTTTCCCACAAGCATCTGGTTGGCCACTGTGAAAAAAGGACGCTGGAATAGGTGGGCCACTGGCCGGATCCAGCAGAGCTCTTCCAATGTTCTCAGGAGCTGTAGCACAAGACACACCCACAATCTGCACAACCTTAGCAATTCTTGGCCGGCGCCTGCCTCCTTCCTTGGCCTCCGTTCTGCTTTTGATGGATTGTGCTCCTACTAACCATGCCAGCCCCTCCTCTCCGTTTGTCCTTCCGAGGAGGAAGAAGCAGCCATCCTACATACCCCCTGCCTGCGTTTCAGGCTACCAAGGTCAGCTGGCTCCTACGGGGCTCTTATCGAGAGCGGAGCATGCAGAGGTGGGAGGCACACACACAGATGGCCCTGGAGAGAGCTAATGGGAGCGGGCAACCTTGCCAACTCTAGCCAAGGATCAATCCATCATGGCCCAGCGTCCGCCTCCCGCCGCCGTCTCCCTGACCCACTGATAAGACGGATCCTCCTCTGCCCTTTTCCCTCCACCTCTGCCCTGAGCTGTTGCTGGAAGATCCGGCTGCCTCGCTCACAGCTCCCCATGAGACACTCTGATCAGGAGAAGCAGTGAACCCAAGCTGCAGGAGCTAATAGGTTTGGCCTCCACGCCATCTCAATGATCAGAAAGCAAGAAAGCAAAAAAACTGGCTTGTTTCCCCACCCCAATGTTGGTGTTTCTTCTGCCCTTGGATAAAGCAGTATTCCCTACCTACCTTCTACCCCAAATCCCTGCTCAACCATTAAATAAATAGTAATCAATATCAGTTTTCCTACAGAGCACATTGCAGACAGAATCTACTGCAGGGAACCTCAGGTTTGGCAGGGGTGGATGTGGCCCTCCATGGCTTTCTATCTGGCCCTTGGAGCCTTTCCAACACATCTTGCCTTGCTTTGCAGCTCTAGTGTTTTTGCCTGGCTGGAATTTGCCCACAAGGGTCATCTAGCCTGACCCCTCACCCCTGCAATGCAGGAATCTTTTACCTAACATGGGAGACAAACCCACAACCATGAGTTTAAAAGTGTCATGTTCTACCGACTGAGCTATTGCAGAGGCATGGAATAATTATTTTCCTGAGATATTCTGACAGTGAATTCCGTACACATCCCTGCCCTTACAACCACCCTGCTGCGGCAAATCAGCAATAACCCCGTGTTATAGGTGCAGGACGCTGCAAAGTTGTGATGCAGCCAACATGGTTTCACAGGTGAGTAGAGAGTGGAACGCAGACCTGCCAGGACCAGATCTAAAACAAATGTGCCCCAAGATCAGTTCAAGCACTTGTTGTGTTAAGGAGCTGGAAACAAAAGTGTGTGGGTGGGGAGGGAGACAGAGGGGCAGGGCTCTGCCCCAAGGAATATACAAATAAAACAGGTAAGAAGTACAAAGAAGGGGGAGGGAAGTAGCTCAGTGTCAGAGCACCTATTCCATATGTAGAAGGTCTTGGGGGTTCAATGCCTGGCATTTCCAGGTATAGCTAGGAGAGACTCCTGTCCCCAATCCTAGAGAGCTTCTGCCAGTCAGGGAAGACAATATGGAGCTGGATGGACCAAGGGTCTCACTCAGTATAAGACAGCTTTCCTAAGTTCAAAGTAGTCAGGGAAGGAATTTTTCAATTGTTTTAGGAGCGGGGCAAGGATACTAGGCCAGCCATAACAGGCAATGTTTAGGTCAGCAAGTAATCCAGTGGGGAAGGGCTGTAGTTCAAGTGGTAGAGCCCATACTGTGCATGCAAAAGGTTCCATGCTCAATCCCTGGTGTCTCTAGATAGGGCTTGCAATGTCTTCTGCCTGAATCTCTGGAGAGCCAACAGCAGATAATGTCAACAATGGTCTGATCTGATAAAAGGCAGGTTCGTATGTAATGCAATGGAGCTCATAAAAACCTAAGAGACAATGAACTGTGATGGATAGCATGCTGGATTTAGACCGGCGGGAGGCCTGAATTCAAATCCTTGCACAAATGATGCTCACTGGAAGTCCTTCTCCCTCCCTCCCTCCCTCCCTCCCTCCCTCCCTGTAAACTCTTATATCATAGGAGTGTTGAGAGGATAAACTGGGGAAAGCCTGTTGCATTGCTCTGATCTCCCAGGAAGGAGTGTGGCATTTAGCAACAGCCAAGTGAATATGGAACTTTATACAGAACCCCAGGGACTCCAACTCCCATCATCCCTCCTCAATGGGGCATTGATGATGGGAGTTGTACACTAATCCAGCAAAGCCTCAAAGCTACAGATTCCCTCCCCTCCCTGCTATAAAACACAATGTTCTGTCCAGGACTTATAGACTTTGACCTAATCACAGGCCTGCCTTTGATAGTATTCAAGCCCAGCACTGTTATCATTCACTTCAGGGTATAAAACAAGCCCTCTATGTACACAGCTGCGCACTGTCGGCGCCCCAGGGGCCTGGGAGCCTCGTGCAGGAGGCTCTCCCCATATAAAGTGGGATCGATTGACCTGTCAGGCTGCAGCCGCACAACCTCCACTAATTGGAATCGCAAGAGGCATGCTGTGGTGCCTCTGAAGTGGCATCAACACAGAAAATCTCAGCCGATGTCTCCTTGCTCTGGAGAGCAAGAGGACACCGGTATACAGAGAGCAGGGGTTCTAGAAGTCAGCAGAGTTCTCAAAACGGGAGGCAGGCCCAAGGAATTTTGTTCCAGCTTGGGAGCCACATTCCCTACAGGACCACCTTCCAGATGTCACTTCCTGCCAGCAGAGCCAGAGGCACGAGTGGCCCAGGCAACGAAAGCAAGCTTCTTGCTTTGCAAAAATGCACGCCGCTTTCTACACCTTCCTCCATCCAGACAAGCAAACAGCATTGTCAGAGGTCAGGGATGCTGCCCAAGCAAACCAACCCTGTTTTCACAAGATCCAGAGTTGCAGAATATATATACCGTATATTTCGCTCTATAAGATGCACTTTTCCCCTCCTAAAAAATGAGGGGAAATGTTTGTGCGTCTTATGGAGCGAATGCAGGCGGGAGGCTCTGCTCAGCGCTCCCTTTAAAGAGCCCCGTGGAGCATGTGTGTGGCTCTTGGGGGCTTTTCCTGAGGAGGGAGAAGGGCTGCGCAGAGATCCCTCTTGCTGTCCTCCTCTGGGCAGGGGGAGCCTTCATCCTGCTACCCGGGAGAGGCTTCGCACTGCTATCTCAGAAGCCAGATTCCTCTTGGGATTCAGAATATTTTTTCTTTCTTGTTTTCCTCCTTCAAAAACTAGGTGCGTCTTATGGTCTGGTGTGTCTTGTAGAGCGAAAAATGTGGTACTCTTAAGTTCAGGTTTGAGTACGCCTTGAGGGGCATTACAACATCCAACCGCACCAATCCACACACCCCTGGGCAGCATTTATCCATCCATCCCTATAGATGGCACACCCAGTCTTAGGCAGCCCAATACAGTGGAGCAGGGATGTGGTTCACAGGCTCCAATACCCCATCGGCTGACATGGTCAATGGTCGGGGTGATGGGACATGCAATCCAGTGACCCTGGATCCAGTGATACTGGGTTCCCAACACTGCATTAGCGAAGGGGCAAATGTCTGGCCCCTAGGATTCTTGCCAAGCCAAACAGCCTCCGCAGCCACACGCCCTTTTCTCAGGCTACTTCCCTCATTGACCTTGCACCACATTCCCCTCCAGTGTTTTGGCTTGCCTGGAATGTGTCCTTGAACACTGATAATGTCTGTCATGTTCCTGCTGGGGAAGGAGGCTGAGGGGCATCCAGAAACAAGCCTAGTGTACTGAGATAATGTTAATGTCTGTGGCTCCTCCTACTTTCCCCTCTAGCCCCACCCTCCCCTGCCATGCAGTTTGCAACCTTCAAATTGATAAAGGTCCCCCACCCCTGTATTAGAGGAAATAAGCAATGAGTGTTGGCCAATCTTGATTCAAGGAGCTGCCAAGAGCCTAAATCTCTGTCCTGCTCACCACAGCAGCTGCCTGCGTTTATTTGCATGATTCACGATGAGCAAGAGATGTCAAGGCTTGCCTGTGATTTGTTGGTCATGGTCAACCAGAGGCAGGGATAGCTGGGCTGAGTAACTGAGCAGGGCAACAGAGCAGCATCCTGGGACCACTTGCATCCCTGGAGACTACATATATATTATACCTTTAATGAATTAGAATGCCTAGAATGAGATGCTGCTTTTAATTATTAGTAGACCCCTGCAAATAAAAAGGAATTAATTTTTGAGATGTGCCAGGCTGGCTATGGGGAGAGGAAGGTTCATTTTCCACATCACTTGAAAGCAGCAATTATAAATCTCTCTGAAAGATGCATCTCCCCAGGCTAGCAACATTTTCCAAACTGCAGGAAAGTAGGCTGAATGGCAGAGAGGGCGACCATAACCCCCCTTTTTTTGTATTTATACTGCACGCTCAATTTTTTATTTAAAACACAAATAAAACCTGCCCCCTGCTGTGTTTAACATCAGAGAAGAAAAGAAACAGAAGAACAGGAAGAACCTTGTGGGTCATGCATCCCAGTTTCACAGAACAACAGGAACTGGAGATCCCTTGGGTAGCATGGGAAGATACAAGCTTCCCATGGCTCCCTTCCTAGAGCAGGTTTTGACTGTACCTGTTGGGCTGGACCAGGACTACAGCTCAATGGAAGAACACACACAGAACATCTCAGATTCGGTCTTTGCCATTGCCAGTTTAATACGGGATGGAAAAAACTTCTATCTGAGTCTCCCAAAGCAGTGATTCCCTACCTTGAGCCCCCAGAAGTTATTGAGTTATTGGGACTACAATTCCATCATCCTCATCAAGGATGCTGGGAGACAAGCTTGAAAAGGCTGCTTCAGAGAGACCTCCTGTCAATCAGGAGACATGTATTGGAGTGCTCTCTGGATGTTGACTCCCAACTCTCATCAGCCCACGGCCAGACAATGGTCAAGGATGATGTGCTTCCAAAAACATCTTGAGGGCATCATGTTGACTACCTCTGAGCTAAAGGGACAAATATTCCAACTTGGTGTAAGACATCTTCCTATATTGAGATACTGTATACAGTGGTACCTCGGGTTAAGAACTTAATTCGTTCTGGAGGTCTGTTCTTCACCTGAAACTATTCTTAACCTGAGGTACCACTTTAGCTAATGGGGCCTCCCACTGCTGCTGCGCCGCCACCACGCCACACGATTTCTGTTCTCATCCTGAAGCAAAGTTCTTAACCCGAGGTACTATTTCTGGGTTAGCGGAGTATGTAACCTGAAGCGTCTGTAACCCGAGGTACCACTGTACTAAAAGGTAAAGTCTGCCACAGGTCAGAAAACAGGTGACCAAGTTGGTTCACCAGAACGAAAAAGCATGGATTCAGTAAAATATGGACATAAGAAGAAACTGCTGGACCAGGCCAATGGTCCATCTGTTCCAGCATCCTGTTTTCATAGTGGTCAACCTAATGCTTGTGGGAAACCTGCAAGCAGGACCTGAGCACAAGAACCCTCTCCCCTCCTGTGGTTTCAAGCAACTGGTTATCCTCCATGAATCTGTTTAATCCTCTTTTGAAGCCATCCAAGTTGGTGCCTACTGTGGGAGGGAGTTCCATAGCTGAACTATGAGCTGTGTGCAAAAATCCTTCCTTTCATCTGCCCTGAATCTTCCAACGTTCAGTTTTGTTAGATGACCATGAAAGAAACAACACGTTCCCCTGCCCACGTTCTCCATGCTGTGAATGATTTTATAAACTTCTATCACGTTATCTCTTACTCGTTTTTTCTCTCAGCTAAAAAAGTCTGAGATAACAGTGCAGCTGGGCTCAGTCGAAGGCTAAACAAAGCCAAATGGAAGGTTTCCAGTTGCTTATAGCTCTTCCTTTTGAGGAGAAGCTCTGAGCAGCTTAGAAGCTGGCATCCTGTGCTTGGATAGCTCAGTTGGAGGCATCATGGTGCTGATAATGCCAAGGTTGAAGGTTCGATCCCTGTATGGGACAGACGCATATTCCTGTGTTGCAGGGAGGTGGACTAGACTGTGATTCTATGATATCTAATATCCTGCTTTGCAAGCTCTGCTTAGTCCCACAATTATTTACTGAACCCACCACCTCTGGTGTTGATATGATATAAGGGGGAGCTGCCTGTGTTTTCTGCCCCCAAAGCTTATGCTCTGGGACCTGAAAACAGCTGTTTTCACACTGCGTCTCGGTTTGCCCACTCTCAAGTATCTCCCCCCCCCCCAACAATTTCAGCCCCAGGAAAATTTTGGGTACACTCTCCTGTGACTTGAGAGGCTCCTTGTGCGTGAAACAAATCTGCACTCTGGAAGAAGCTTGCAAATGAGCCACGGAATTAGCTAACGTGGGAACGTTGTAAATTCTGGATGTTGTAACACTGTAAATTCATGACTGTGCAAATTCGCCGCAACCTCGCCGTCAGAGCTGCTATGATTCCCTCCTTCCCATAATTAAGTAACGATTGCACCAGGCATATATTGTATAGGTTACCAGGCACTAGGATAATCAATTCCACGATGTGTGCAGCACCAGATTAACAAACAGGGAATTCTAAGGGATGGATTGAGCAACAAGTCTGAAATCAGTCCAGGTTTAACAGACTTCTCTACAACTGAATCAAACTGTGTTGGTTAAAGGAAATGCAAAACACAGAAAATACATCTATATTGGGTACAGAATTCAGCAAGCTGAGAATCTCTGCTTTGAATTTTAAAAAAGGAAGTTTGTAAATTCTTAAGTTTTGCTTTGCAGATTGGAGAAGACTCATCAGCCCTCCTATAATCTTCTGTTTGGGAGAACCAAAGACAGAAAAAAACCTCTTATTGATGCAGGAGATTGTGTTTCAGTGTTGTGGGCTCTTGAGGGTGTGTGATCAACTGCAAAGTGTGCAGTTAAAATAAACTTTAGTTTTAAAAAATCACTCTAAGATAAGATTTGAACTGACGGCCCGCAACCTGACAGTTGGCCTCCCTCTGTCTTCTGAGGTTTTACAAGGCATTTGCCCAGACTTTTTCAAGCCAATCTTCCCTCATAACTTTAAGGACTAGAAAGTTGGCAGTGGTGTGCTGCTGTTCTTTTGTGACACATTTTAGGATGTTAGGATGATGAAATCTGTGCCTAGCAGAAATTTATCTGCTTGGCAGAGGAGTGACAAACATGTGCAGACTGTCTTTTTAGGAAAAATAACCCCCAACATTTCTAGGCAGCATATTTCATTAGTGGGCTCAATCTCCTGTATCAACAAGAGGTTTTAACTGCATGTTTTTATTTGTTTTTAGTTCTTATCTGTTTTAATTATCAGTTTTTATCCATCCATTATCCGTGTTTAATCTTGTATTTTAGTCAGATGTTTTATCCTATGATTGTTTCTTTGCCCTTATTTGCTCCAACATTTATCAGTTTAAAAAAAATCCTAACTGCTATTTTATTTATATGTTGTTGTTGTTTTTATCTTGGTCTGTGACCGTAATAAAGTTCATTCATTCATTAGTGGGCTTGAATGTGGACGTTTCCTTATCCTCAGCCAGCCTTCCTTCATTTAAGACCACATTTTCACTGTGCTATTCCACAAGGGATGCAGCCACTGGTCATCTTCCTTCTTCCCTATCTGTTTTTTAAATATCTGGATGCTTATGGTGAGACAATGAAGCATGGGGGGTTAAGAGAGCAAGAAGCAAGCTGAGAAAGTCCCTAATTTCACCCTAAATATGACCTCACACAACACCCCCACCCCTCCTTTGGTAAAATGAAGATAATCCCACAGGACTACCTCACAGGGTTACTTTGAGGATTGCTCAGAAAACGCAGATGAAGCAATCTGAACATTCAAAAAATGTGTCAAATAAATAGCAAGATTCTTAGCCTGAGCCTTCTCCAAATATGAACCAATGTTACATTTTTGTTATTCCATTTACACCCCACCTTTCTTCCAAGGAGCTCAAGGCAGTGTACATATTTCTCTCCAGCTCCATTTTTGCCTTATTATTATTATTATTAGAAACAACAAGCCTGCGAGGTAGGTTAGGCAAAGAGAATGTGATGAGCCCAAGGTCACTCAATGAGCTTTTGGTTTGAACCCTAGTTTCCTAGGCTCTTGTCAGAAACTGGAAGGACTGTACTACACTGGCCCTATAAATTACAGCTACAAACCTAGTTGAAAATGTAAGATCTACCAATGAAGCTCCATTTCAGATTCTGTCTCCTGTTCTCTACCAAAAAAAAAAGCAGGGCCTTTTCAGTGGCTGCCCTGGAACTTTGGAACTCTGTGTTGCAAGTTGTCCATTTGGCTCCCCTCCCTCGTCAATCAATATTTCTAGCAGGGCACTAGAAGACTTAGAAGACTCTAAGCAACCTTAACAAACTACAGTTCCCAGCATTCTTGGGGGGTAAGCCATGGCTGTTCTAAGTGGTATCATAGCAGTTTAAATGTATGATGCGATTGTAGCCTTGGTCTCACACTTGAGAGTGACAGGGCGCTGGAAGCATGCCACTGGATCTCAAGAACTGGCTTCTGCAGAGATACAGACTTCAGTTCCCTCTCAGCCCTTGATTCGTGCCATTCACGTCTCCCTCAATCCAGCACCTCCACCATGCACGGCATAAAAAATGACGGACTCCCAGCATCCCAGGGAGAGTTTGGCTCTCGAGCAACACAAACAGTGACCCAAATGCCAGGAAAATCAATCCCTCAAGATCCCTCTGTGCTGCGATCATCCCCTCTGGAAGGAGACCAAGATAAAGCCTGCCCTGTGACTCAGATCGTCATCGTTGGAGCTGAACTGAAGCCACACGGTCTTGCCAGCCGCAGATGCACAGCTAGCGGGCAACAAGAGCTTTGTCGCGGTGTTCTGAAGCTCCTCTCTCCCACTTCCCGCTTCTCCAGCCTGGGCTCCGCTAGCAGGGTACTAGCCCATGCCGCACGTGCCGTGGAGCCGGCGCTGTGCCCTCGTCCGCAGTCCTGTCACATCCCCGCCTGAAGCTTGATGGGCCGCACCTGGCATGGCAGAAGAAGGCGACGTACAGATGTCCCAAAAATGACCGCATTTGCAGCTTCAGCTATAAATAACACCCAGCAGGACAGCTGTGTGTCCAGCACATACCGAACGAGACACAGCCGGCTTTGAGAGGGCAAAGCCAACATCTGTGCGATGCAATGAAGACTGAAGCCACCAGAGGGGGAAAATAAAAAAGAGGCAGGAAAGAGATGGGCTGTTGTTGTTTTTTAGAGAGAAGCAAAGCTCCAGCCACAAGAAAAGAGAGAGATTAGGAAGCCTGAGGCCTGTGGACTCAGAAACAAGCACAGCGAGAAGTGGCACAACCACACCGGCATGAAAACACGTCAGAGTTCCCAGAATGCATCTGGCCCCACGCTAACTCCAGAAGCTAGCTGTAGGTGACTGGCAAGTTTTCATCTAGCGCCACGGCAGAGGTTTATGGAGGGATTAGCAAAGATTCGATCCCCCTCCCCCTGCAATCATATTTCTTCGTGGAAGCCTTAGAAATAGCCACACCCAAAATCAAGGTTGGCTCAAAACATTTTGCTGCCTGAGGCAAATGAAAGGATGATAGTTCCCCTCCATCTACACCAAAGCTGACTGGACTGACAACTGAATTTATTGCAACACTGGTGAGAGGGCACTGGACTCTTCTGCATCTGAAGGCAGCAGGCTAGCTTAAGGAAGCAGAGGTCAAGAGGTATACCCAGCTGTGTCTCACTGCCGCCCCTCAGCACCTGCCACCCGACTCTGCCTAATGTTAGGGCCAGCCCTGCCTGAGATGCAGCATCAACAGAAGAAAAAACCCAAGGGTTAACCCTATATACTAATAGCAGTTGAGGTCCATCACTTGGCTGGTATTGGTCAGAGGACACTGAGCCCAGACAAACCCCACACCTGTCAGAATGAGAGCTCTACAGGGAAAGGGCTGTACCTTATTGGTGGAGTATATTCAGAAGGCCCCTGGGGCAATCTCCAGCCTCTGGGGAAAGACCCTTGCCACTCTGCATGTAAACTTGGGGTTCAGAAGCAAGATTTAAAAAAGGAGATGGGTCTACGGAGGCCACGACTGGAGAGCCAATCAAAACCTGTCCATCCCCACATCTGGTGATGTAATATGCATTAAAGCCTTGAGCAGGGAAGGGAAGCTATTTGTGACTGTGTGGCCATTAATAACTTTCCTCCAGCCCCTCAATTTCACACCCAAACAGACTTCCTATTGTATTCAGAGACACTTGCTGGCTGTTTCAGAGGAGTGGTGCTTGGGGACATCTACCAGCTGGGGAATCCGGGGCTTGCCTTTCAAACGCTTGACATCCTACCACAAAACAACCTGCTGGCATCAGATGCTACTGAAAAGCGAGCGACAGGAGACACCTGAGCTGTCAGCTCCTGCAGAAAGTATAGAAGTAGCGCTTCACACAATACATGAAGCCCTGAGGTGAGGCCAGAGGGCGGGTCTCAAATGGGGACCCCCAGCTTATGAGGCCCAATGCCTTACTTCCTACACTGGTGTGCCGTTTCCTCTGCAAAACCCAGCAGACCAGAGTTCTTCCACCTTGGGTCCCTAAATATCACAACTCCCACTATCCCTGACCACTGGCTGAGCTGGCTGAAGCAGATGGGAGTCCAACAACATCTTGGGAGACAAAGTTGAAGAACTCGGCAGCAGACTGGTTTGTTTGCTTTGAGGGCACCACCAAGGCTGCAGGACCAGCCCGGTAGAGAACCTGGTCAGCTGGCCACCCCCTGTCCCCAGCCAGCTAGGTCCTATAAACCCCCAGCCTCAGCCCTTCCTCCTCAGACTGTGTAGTTTGTCTCATGTGTGAAGGCTCAGCCAAAGTTTGTGTTTCCTTGGACCCTCTCTGGTTTTGAATATCCATCTGCCCTTGGTCACCCCGATCCTCCACTGTAGCTTCTCCTGCATTTGATCTCACCTATTCCGGACCAATGTAGTGTTGTGGCTGGCTCAACTGGAATGACAACCAACCCAGCCCAGTTCCACAAACTGGCTGCCTATTGGCCTATCCCTTGTCAATGCTGATGCACGACATGAATAATTGCTCTGGATTTGTCGTCACCAGTCCTGTATTGCGATTGATGTGTATGTTGTAATCACCCATATTCTCTCCAGCTCCTTCCTCTCCTATTTACAGTTCTGCTTTTAACACTGGGGGGGGGGGGGATGTAACGTGCGATGAGCGAATCTGTCAGTTTCCATTTCTCTCGGTTCCTTGGTTTTCTAAAGTTTCGCTTTCCCCCTTCTCGACCTCTGTTTGCCAACTTTGCAAAAGCCTGTATGGAAAATCCTAATTGTGGGTGCATTTTGCATATGATATGCATTTTGGCAAACATGTTTCTCCAGTGTAATGCATTTCTGCCATGATTTTCACTAACTGTGGGCACACTTCCCCTTCATATAAAAACTGCATTACTACTACTACTACTACTAGAGAACTGCATCACAAAATTCATAGAAGGGCGAATCTTGAAGGGCAGCCACATTTGGGTTGGCATGCTGGTTTGAAAAAGTGCTAATTAGGGAGCTTTGCATTAAAACGTGATCCAAACTAATCCCACCCGCCCCCCACATCTATACTACGAGGAGACACTTCGCCAACTGGACATACACTGAATTCTACCTAAAGAATCGAATAGAGGCGCTTGGCCCCATTCCCACAAAATGCAAATCCCATGGCAAAGCTGCTGCCTGGGTGGCACCACAACTGCAAGAGATTCCCGAGCTCGGCAAATTTCAGATGCCGTTGAGTAAGTGAGCTGTTTTCCCCTCCTCTATTATTTAATTAGAAAGTAGCACGTCTCTTGCTGTGTTCCCTCCATTCCCCTCTGCTCTAATGGATCTTGTTTTGCCTCGTGCAGAATGGCAAACAGATGTAAGAGTATACACACACGCAGACACACACACACACACATGCACGCGCACACAGCCCCATAAACAAACATTGCTAAGGGAGGGGGCTGCAAGCCATAACACCAGGTGCTAAGCACCTGCAGAACAGGAAACAGGATCCGCTGGATTCGAGTGGAGGGGCTGTAAACCTGCAAACGCATCCCATCTGCTGATGCACATCCCAAGCAAAAAATAAGCCCTGCGAATGTGCAACTGCACCGAAGCACATTCATCCCTCATTCCTCCCCCCTTTTCTCTCTCTCCTCTTCGGCTGCTTCCCACGCTTGAAATTGAGATTGCAAAGTCCTAGGGGCAGGGTGCTGTCTTTTTGCGCTCTGTAAAATGAGACTCACACCAATGGTGCAGTATAAAACAAAGAAAGTAATGAGTTATTACTACTACTACTAATAATATCATAATAATAATTATTATTATTAACCCGCCCTTTACCCTAAAGTCCCAGAGAAGGTTACAATAATTTAAAATAGGGTTTAGAACAGTTCAAAAACTTTCAATTAAGAGTGCTGTTAGGAGACCCCTGTTCCCATGACAGAGCCACAACTCCTAGAAAGGCTTAATAATCCATCCCTCTTCCCAGGGAACTCTGGGAATTGTAGCTGTAGGAGGGGAACAGGCATCCCCTAACAATGTTCAGCATCCATAACAAACCACAGTTCCCAGGATTCTTTGGGGTAAGCTATGACTGTTTAATGTGGCACCATGCTGCTTGAAATATACAGCAAGAGGGGGCTTTTCTCTGCCCCACCCCTTCATTTTGGGCCTAACCCACCCACGGGGGCGCACCCATGCGGGCCAGAATATCTTGATGACACAGCACTGTTGAGCCGAACCTCTTTTCGCCCGGGGCTACAGCTGTTTCACTGAAGCGCAGCCAATGTCTGTTCCCTCCTGGCCTCCTCTGCAACCTCTCCCTGCTTATCGCCTCTCGCTATCTAGGTTTGTATGCCGCACCCCATGGGGCGCTATCTGGCTTATTACACAGCCCCTGTTTCCCTGCAAGAGAGCGGGAAAGCAGCAGACAGAGGGAGGCGAGGTGCCACTGGCTAGATCAGTCCTGGGAAAGCAGGTCACTCGGGAGCTAGATCTTCCGGTTCCTCCTCTGACTCAGCTGGGGTGCAAGACGATGCCCGCGGGAGCCTTCAGTGCTGATTAATGGCAGTGCCAAAATAAAATAATAACCATGTAGCAAGCTCCTGGGTGAGCAAGGCAGAATGAAGCCTGGGACACAGCTTCCAGACTTCGCCAAGGTCACTGGCGGTCCTGAGCCAAGGAACAACGTTCCAAGAAAGGCTGCTTCTTCATGCCCACTAAAAAAAAAACCTTTTCCCCATATCTCCTATCCAGGCTCCAAGAACCAACCAAGACTTGTCTCTTTGCACATGGGATCTCAGACGAAGAAAAGCAAAAATGCAATGGGATGGTGCATGTTTCCAATGAGATTTGGTGGGTTTCGCTCAGGATCTGACAGGTGCAGCTGGGTCAAATTCTGCTTCTCCCTCTCTCTCCCCATATGGCATAGTACCAAACCAGGCTTTGCCACAGAGTCTAGGCTTAGCAGAGAGCTGAGGCCAACCCTGGCTCTCCAATGGGAATATCTTTATGATGCACAAGTTTCCAAATGCTTGCTGGGTTCATTCATACACTACTCATTTAGGCAAACGCTTACAAATGTTGCCCGCTTTTGAAAATGAATGATTCAATGCTTGTCCGGTTCTCAAGTTCATTTCTCCATCAGCCAGAGCAGACAACCAACTATAGAAGATGAGGCAAGACCATATTGGTTTGTTCTGGTTCCAACCAGTACTTGCTCCCCTTCAAGTCTAGACATTTGCCTCTGGCTGCACCAGGGCTGGTGGGTTCTAGCAAATCCCATGAGAAGCAAAACACACACATGTTCAATGATATCCCATAAACAATGGCATCTAGTTGTATTTTTGGAGTGTGCAAGGGGGAAAAAAACACAGTTGTCATATCAACAGAGTTTTTTCTATATTTAAGATAGTCTTTCTACATCTACTGATCTACCAAAGGAGTCCTGGACTCCAAAGGAGTCTGCTGTAGATCTCTAGCTCACTGCAGAGGATTCTGGGGAATTGTTCAAAGGGTCTACAATCTACCCCAGTCTAAGTTAGTAGCTGCCACCATAAGAACTTAAGATGAGCTTTGCTGGATCAGACCAATGGCCCATCTAGTCCAGCATTCTGACCTCACAGTGGCCAACCAGGTACCACAATGAGAAGCCCACAAGCAGGATACGAGTGAAGCAGCGTCACTCTCTGCCTCTGATAATTGAGGCGACAGGAAGCCCTGATGAGGAGTAGCCAAGGATAGCCTTTATGCTCCATGGATCCCCTTTTAAACTGGTCTACACTTGACCTCACCCTATTTAAACCAAGAGCAAAACCTACGCATTGTTCTACATCTGCACTGATAATGGTGAAAAAGCTGTATTTTGGACAGATAGGTCCCTATTACAGATCTTTACATAGGCAAACCTCTAGCGAACTTCCAAAGAACCTCAAGGCTCAACAGAATACAGTTTGAAATCCATTGGCCAGCTTGGAGATTGACCAACTGAGCAGACAACTCTTAACAATGAACATGCAAAAACACATGAAAGCATTTTATGTGGAGCCAGGACACTGGCCCGTCCAACACAGCATGGGCTGCCCCAACCTTCCTCAACCTGCTGTTTGTAAAATGTTGTTGGACTCAAGGATGATGACGTTGTACTCCAAGAACATCTAGGGAGCAACAGGTTGGGAAAGGCTGGCCTACTCTGATGTACAGGTTCTTAGGGTTTCAGCAGTCAACAAACTTCCCAGGTCTGTTACCTAAGAATGGGCATCCCCAAACTCGGCCCTCCAGCTGTTTTGAGACTACAACTCCCATCATCCCTAGCTAACAGGACCAGTGGTCAGGGAAGATGGGAACTGTAGTCCCAAAACAGCTGGAGGGCTGAGTTTGGGGATGCCTGCCTAAGAACATAAGAAGCTACTCTATACTGAGCACTGAGTCCATCTCACTTGACATGGGTGGCAATGACTTGTGGCAATTCTCTGGGGCTTCTGGTGCAGGGGTTTCTCCTAGTCTTACCAGGAGATGCCCGTGATTGAATTTGGGACTATCTGGATGCAACACAGAAGCTGTATCGCTGAGCTGCAGCCCTTCTGGCAAAGACACAAATTGAACCAGAGAATTTCTATGTGCAAATCCCAGGGATACCTAGTTTGGGCTGGCTGGAGGCAACCTTCTGTTGGCTCCTTTTGCCATCCCTTCCCATTTTCACCATGCATCAGCTTTTGTCAATTCCACCCCTCAACCCAAATCCTAGTCATCCTCCAAAATTGTCCTCCCAACCCTCTCCCCTAGACTGTAACAACCCCCACCAATTCCACATACCGCATTGGTAGCTCATCCTCCCTTGCTGGCTTGGCCTGGGCTTGCTGCTCCTTGTCCCACCTCCCTTCACCTCTGCCCTGGCCATCTTGCTTAACCATTAAGTCCTCAGGGCAGGACTAGCATCATGTCTGCATCATACTTAGAGAACCTCATGAAATTCAAATGGAGCGCAGGAGATCATTACCTTTGGGCTTCGCCCAGAGGCTCCAGCTCCTGCAAACATGCTGAGACAAGACGATTCATGGGGACAGACTATCACCAGCACCTAACACTGCTTCTCAAAAGCTTGCCCTGGCTGCCATTATATCAGGCTGGGTTCAAGGTCCTTCTATTAATTTAAAAAGGTAAAGGACGCCGGAAAGTTAAGTCCAGTTGCGAACGACTCTGGGATTGTGGTGCTCATCTCGCTCTATAGGCCAAGGGAGACGGCGTTTGTCTGCAGGCAGCTTCCGGGTCATTTGGCCAGCATGACTAAGCCGCTTCTGGCGAAACCAGAGTAGCGCACGGAAACGCCATTTACCTTCCCGCCGGAGCGGTACCTATTTATCTACTTGCACTTTGGCATGCTTTCGAACTGCTAGGTTGGCAGGAGCAGGGACCGAGCAACGGGAGCTCACCCCATCGCGGGGATTCGAACCACCGGCCTTCTGATCGGCAAGTCCTAGACTCTGTGGATTAGACCACAGTGCCACCCACGTCCCTGATTCTATTAATTTACAAGGCCCTTAATAAACATTCCAGATCTCTTACATCCCCGTTGAATCACTGAGACCTTTGGGGGAGTCACTGTTTGTGGTCCCCATTGCTCAGATGCATGGCTCCTAACCAGTGTTAGAAACTCAAGATATATAAGCTAGACTCCTTAAACTAAGGCTGCAGTCAACAAAACAGAATACCTAGTTGCCATTTGGAGGCAAAACAGCTCTAAAGCCTTATTTTTCAAATGATGGGCTGACTGTGATTGATTATCAGTTAAACATCTGGCTGGTTCAGATGACAACCTTGAGCTAGGTTAAGAACTTTCAGAACTTAAAGAAGAATAGTTACTTTATCCAGGGACAGTCCACATATATGTTGGCCTATACCAACCTTTTTTTTCTTAATGGCGACTGCTCCTGCTCAGGTTGCACAGAAAAAGCCATTTGGTTCCAGAAATTCCTTCTGATTGTGCAGATAAGTTATAACTGATAGAATTCTACATTAGTGTGTGAAACAGTGTGCATTAGTGGAGCTTAGGACGCGGGTGGCGTTGTGGGTTAAACCACAGAGCCTAGGACTTGCCGATCAGAAGGTCAGTGGTTCGAATCCCCACAATGGGGTGAGCTCCCATTGCTCAGTCCCTGCTCCTGCCAACCTAGCAGTTCGAAAGCACGTAAAAGTGCAAATAGATAAATAGGTGCCGCTCTGTCGGGAAGGTAAACGGCATTTCTGTGCCCTGCTCTGGTTGGCCAGAAGCGGCTTAATCATGCTGGCCACATAACCTGGAAGCTGTACGCCGGCTCCCTCAGCCAATAAAGCGAGATGAGCGCCGCAACCCCAGAATCGGCCACGACTGGACCTAATGGTCAGGGGTCCCTTTACCTAGTGTGTGAAATCAGTCCAGGTCCAAGGATCCCCAGGTGTTGGAGATGTCAGGTGCCATCTTGGTGCCCAGACATCTTCACTTGGTCTCAAAGTGGTCGAAAGGCTGGTGAAAAGGCACCTGGTGCCTGGCTAATTTCAAACACTGCTCGTATCCAGCAGCCTGGTGGGCCCAGTTCTCAGGAACAGTTCAGGTCAGCCCCGTCCCTGTTGAACTTCCAGTGCTTACTGAATAATTTGTTTAAGAATAACCTGTTGGATCAGGCCAATTGCTCATCCAGTCCAGCTGTGTTCTCACGGTGGCCACCCAGACGTCTGTGGGAATCCCTCAAGCAGCACCTTCCTCCAACAGGCTTTTAAAATGTCACCTCCTCTGTCAACATCCAGACTGTAAACTCGTTGGGGCAGGGACCTGCCTTCTGCTTATGCCACGCTGTAAAAGCCACAGCACCGGGATGACATAAATAACCATCATCTTCCAACTGAGCTCAGTGCTGAAAGTTCCCAGTGACTCCCTGACAGGAACACACCCCACCGCTGTCACTGACAAGGCCTGGTGTTATTTTGACCTCTGCATATTAATCAGGGATTAACATGAGGTGGGGATCAGCCCTCAAACCTGTTTTACTTTCCTCAGCACTGCCCTGGTACATGGGAAGTAATGATAATAATACAGGATGGACCCTGAGCATGTGCAAAGTGCCTTTCCGCATACCAATCAGTAAGCAAAGCTGGTTCTTTTGCTGAAAATTAAGGGCACTTGCTTCCAGGCAGGGCTGCGGTCCAGCATCTCTCTGAATTAACTACTGATGATAATCACTTATGGTTTGTTCAGGAACTTGAAAGAGTGTGTTTATTTAGTGTTGGAGCCCAGCGTTTTCCCAAGGCTCTGAGGAGCTGACAATTTTCCTTGTGCCACTTATAACAACTGCAGCAACAGCAAACAACTGCCACCTTTCCTTGCAAGGCCCTCAAAATGATGTCCAGGGAAATGGGTGGAGAATTCCACTCTCCCCTGTAAGATTGCAAGTTCTTGTAGGAGCTGGATCTGAGCTCTGAAGCTCCAAGGGTTAAGGCTAACTGTTTTGCTGGGTCAGTCGGACCCCCGGACCCCCAACCGTGCGCACACAATGCGGAGACAGCCTGTTTCCCTTACTCAGCACATCTCATGCCCAGGCCTCTCCACAAGCCTCTACTTGTGTTGTGTAAACCCAACTTCAAAGGAGGGAGGAGGGGAGAGAGGAAATAAATGCAGCTGTCAATTGAGTCTTACAGTCCAGGGGAGATCCTAGCTAGAAGGTCCTTTTGGCTCAAAGAGAAACACCTAAGCAGGAACTCCAATCCCATCTTTTTAAAAATATATGGAATCTGGTTTTTGCTTCTGTTCTGCCATTTTACTGCTGTTGATGATGAAGTTTTCTGCTGCGCATGATACTGGCTTTTTTAAATCTCTGCAAACAGGGACCTTTTTGGCTTTTGCAGGCTTGTTCCTAAATTCCTAGTGCATCACCTATACCAGGATATCCACTGATATTATTATTATATTGTATGGTTTTCACAGAGTGGCCCAAAGCACCTTCCATTAAAACCAATTGTAATGTGGGGTGGAGAGGTGCAGACACGCAGCAGAAAGTAGCAGTGTAAGTCACTTGGAGATCTTTTAGGTAACAAGCGACTGGAAAGTTTAATTAATTGCAAGAACTTTGCTGTGATTTCTGCATTGCAGGGGGTTGCAGTGATGAACCTTTGCCCCCCCCCCCAGCCTTGCAAGTCTATGAGTCTATGAACAGTCCACTGTCTCTCAAGACAGACGGAGCAGTCATCTTCAAAACCATCACACATTCTTAGACTGACTGTTGGTCTGCTCCGAGTGCCATGAACAGTGCTTTCCCCCATTGTACCCATTTCCCTGACAGGCAAGTAACAAAATTGTTCATCTTTTTTAAAAGCTTCTTTTTAAGAGCATCGCGCCCAGCAGCCCTGAGCGGTTTGTCATCTTGCACCCCCACCCCACTCCCGGATGTTTCAGAGTATTAAATAGTCAGACCTGCGTCTCGAGTCATCCAAACGTGCCACAGCCTGCTATAAACTCTGCAAGGGAAGGGAAAGTATGCGGGTTGCATCATAGATTGCAGAAGGCAGATCCGCAATGGGTACTTGAGCCGACCATACTAAAGGCACATTTACGGAACAGGATACAGTACTGCTTTTTTTTTTTCTTAAGGGGATCTTCCATCACTTTTATGGCATATATATATAGATCCCCTTTATTAGCACAAGAGAAAAGAGCAAATATTGTAATAAGGAGCGGCAGGCAAAACCGAGAAGTATTGAGAGTAATATATCTATATCCCCATATTGAAGGGATGCATATGAACAACATGAAAGAGACTGCGGAGAAAACACTTAAAGACAGCCTGATGATTCCATTGCAGCCCGTCTGGTAAGAGAAGGCAGATTCACTCTGTCCAGGGCATCAGGCCAGGAAATAAGGGGGGGGGGGGAGCAAGGTGAATTAAAAGAGTGTGCTTTTGACCTGGGAGAGAAGTGAAAATAATAACCATGCACTCTTAAATCTCTTCTCCCTTTCCCCCCACTCCGTAATGTGCAAGATTTCCACACCACAAGTTTCATCATATGCATATAAGCATCACCTCCCCGCTGCTGTTAACTGCTGGACACCCCAGCTGCAGGAAGTTTCCAAAGCAAAGGTCTCTTTCTCCTGAGCTGCTAGCACTGGCTTTTCTTGAAATGCAAGTGGGGTTCCTCCCGCCGCACCCCAGAATCAAGGAAGGGAGCTAATAGATGAGCCTGCTATATCATAACCAGGAAATGCCATAGAAATATATCATTCTGCTCTTGAGACCAGATGTGGGCTTAACTGCCCTTGTGAGCTAAACTGCCACAGACACCAGCATCTACGGTGCTCTGAGACACATGCCAGAATGAATGGACGCTCAAAGTGGCACAATGTGGACTAGCATGATGCTGCAGCACAGCCACATGAGGCCTTTGGAGTAAACCTTCTGTCCTCATCCACAACTGAAACAAAAGCCTAAGGAAGTGGGATTTATTTTACTATCAGAATACAAACTACACCTTTCTAATACATAGGTATAAACAATTGCTCACCTAAGTAACTACACTTGCTCACAGTCACTCTCTGTTATCTTTGCTTCTCCCCACTTCTCTCTTCTTTCTCCCCCACCCCCGCCTGTCAACATTTAGACTGTAGGCTCCTTGGGGCAAGGACTTTTTCCTCATATAAAACTTACAGCACCATATATGTGGATGGTGTTGTCCAAATGCAAAAAGAAAGAAAGAAAGAAAGAAAGAAAGAAAGAAAGAAAGAAAGAAAGAAAGAAGAAGCAGGAGATTTGGGTGCTGGGTAGAGAATTTAAGAGTGACATCCATGACTAAATATGGGCTGGATGCATTGTACTACTCTGCTCCCATCAAACTCTCAGAATGCATATCTGCAAGCAGAAACCCCTTCACTTCAAGATTCTGCAAATAACTGTGTGAAAACCCCTGAGAACTTTATTCATATGCTGTTTGAATTCCAAGTGGCATTCTGGTCCCAGATATCCCATCCACCTACTGCATTGATAAACCCATGCGTGTGTGTTTGAGTAGGCAGATTTCAGTGAATTTCTTGAGCCTAGGAAGCAACAGTTAAAAGCTTTTGGAACACAAACATCACATACTCCCCACACCACACCCCCGCTCTTAAACACACAATATTCCCGGAAAGCATGCTTGCATAATATTGATTCTTTTTCCTTGGCAAGGAAGTTGGGGGGGGGGAGAGACAGAGAAAGAGAGAGAGAGATTTCAAAACCGTGGGTGCATGTGTTAAGTATTTTATTGAGCTACCAAGACATAAAGATATATATATTTGGAAAGTAAGAGCCCACTCAGATTACTTCATGGATTTTATTCCATTCACCGAAGTTTACAGAAGAAATTTGCAGAAGTTTTGGGGAGCATGGAGTTAGAGCCCCCCCCCCCAACGCAAATTCTGACAACACCAGTGTCTCACCTGCTGGCCTCCAGTCCTGAGGTTCAAAATACTTTTTCAAAAAGAAACCCTACCTAATTCATGCACCTGCCTCTGGAAAACTAACATCCACTTTAAAAGTCCATGACATTCCCAGTCCCCCTCTCTTCAGATTTTAAATTTATGATCCGAATCCTCTTCTCCCACCACAACTCTGGGATTGGGCCAAGAAAACCAGCTTTCAGAGCAGCCTCTCTTTCAATACAAGGAACACTATGGACTAGCAGCTTAAAATCCTCTATGCAAGGGGTTCCAAGGCAAAGACTCCCTTTCCATCAGCTCGTTCCTGGGGCTCGCCTCCTATGTGACACTGTTATGCCACCTTGTTGGTCCTAGGTGAGAAAGGATGGGGTCACTACCAACTGCTGTGTGCTTTGAAGACTCTGGATCCCACTTCCTACCCCCCCTAGCTTCCGCCCATCCTCAGGCCTCAGTTCAGCCTGCCCCCTGCTGTACCAGCAGCAGCAACACCGCTACAGAGAGCCAAGCCAATAGACCTCTTTGCCAACTGCCACTCCGGCGGGCACCAAAAAGCCAGCAGTGAACATGGACTCGGAACAGGCTCCCACCACAGCTTTCCTCCAGCGACCCAGCTGCTTGCAGGAGGAAACCCCCTCTGGGTTCTCCGGCCCCTTGCAAACTGTGGGCACTCACTTCCCTGCACATTTCTGGACCTGAAAGTAGCAGCAGCTGTATCCTCCCAGAGCATCTTTCCCCTTTTATTGCCCGCTGCAGTGTTCCCTCTCCAAAAGGCAACCCCTCCCACTGCAGCACACACACACACACAGCCCCTTCCTACCCCTGCAAGACAAGCTGGGCATGGCAGACCTGGGGGCAGTGATACACACACTTGCACATCTTCCTTGCAGGGCGGCCAGTTGCCTCCACAGCCCAAAGAGTTAAACCTCCCAGCAAGACCTCCCCCCCAAACCACACTTGGATTTCCTCCTGGAAGACAGTTTTCCATTAAGGGCGCTGACACACAATCGGCTTGGACTTCCCATTTTTTTCTCCAAGCCTCTGTCTCCAGCCTCCCCAGGAATCATCCTGCACAGCCACCTTGTGTCTTCTCGGGATGTGTGTGTCCCTCCACCCCAATCCACAACTGGATTAACCCACTGTGTGCAAAGCAGACAAAAGCAGAAAGAGGAGGGTTTTTCTCTCTTTTCAGTTGGGGAAGAGTGGGCAAGGTGGGTCAGCTACCCAGCTGGGCACAGGAAATTAAAAAGAAAAAAAGACAAGATCGTACCAAGAGACAGAGCTTTCCCCTTTTCTGCTTCCTACCAAGAGTCTAAAGGAGAGACTTGCAGGAAAAGGGTCTATATTAGGGCATTTGTACCCTGGTTGGGCATCTATCAGAACCAAGAGACATATTCTGTCGAGGGTGGGCGATGGAGATGTTCTCTACCTGACGCTTTGGACCCGGAGGAGAACACACCTAGGGCGTTGGAGGGCACAATGCTGGAGCAAGCTAGCCTTCCGAACTGCTGCGCTCTGGCAAAACCAGGGTAGCACTCGTGCCCTGTAAACCCAGCAGGTGAAGGGAGCTGGTAGTACCTCAGGTGGCCAAGACTGGGTTTTTATTTAAAAAATAAACAGGCACTGGCTGGCAGGAGCCAGCCTGGCACCCGCTGGCATAACGAGCCTATCCAATGCCCAGTGTCTTTAATACCCCTTTCTTTCCCCATGCCACCAGGACAGCTGCCCACCCTCTCGCCATACTCCTGCCACCGCCATCACCTGCTCCAGACCGAGCAAACCTTTCCTCCAGTTGCCCAGCTCAACTTTCTCGGTCTCCTATACAGAGATCCCGAGACACACAGAGACCCAAACGCTCCAAGGTAGCTCCACCGGAGAACCATCGTTCTTATGAGAGGCACGAAAAAGAAGAGAGCGTCTTGTTCAGACGATCGCTCACCTGGGACGTAGGAAAGCGCCGTTAAGCAAACTCCGGTAGTCCACCAGCCCCCAAACCAGCCCTTCTGGAGTTTCCCGGCCATCGGGGAGAGAGTTCCTTAGGTTGCCTGGTTGGCGATTCAAACAAAGACGAAGCGACGCTGAAGGTGCGGATCGATAAGCGAAGAACCCCCCACGCTAGTAGCATCAATCGGATCCGCTGCCAAAAAAAAGGGCGGCCCTTTAAAAAATAAAATTACGGGTCCTGGAAAGGGCTAAAGGGGGAGTACAATATCCACCAGAGGAAATCAAGCCACACACGCCCCCCAAGTTGCTTGCCGAGATCGCGCCCTCAAAGCTCTCCTTTCCTGGGGCGGTCCTTGGCGACCCAGCCGCTTGCCAATCGCCCCCTGCGCTCTCCAAGGCCAGCCCAGTCCGGTCGTCTCCTCTGGGATCGGGGGCCAAAGCTGGCACAAAAACGAGGAGGGAAGCACGGAGGGCGAGAAAGGAGAAGACCGCCTCCTCCTGGGCTGCTTAGACCGGATCCTGGCGACAAGTCATCTCCCGATGCTCCGGACACCCCTCGTGCGGCGAGGCGGCACAGCCTCCGACCAGGGATCGGCTTTGCTCCGCTTTCTCTCCCTCCTTTCTCTCGCTTCCTTCCTTCCCTCCCCCCTCCTCTCTCGCCAGCCACCGAGCCGGATCCCCCGTGGCTTTGGGGCTTTTCTGGGACTGAAAAAGAGAGCGAGCGCGGTCGGATCCCGCGAGCACGTTGCTGTTGCTCCTGCTGCTGTTGCCGCCGCACGGCGATCAGAGGGCCCCGGCGCGGAGCAAAGTGCTCCAAACAAGCTCCATGTCTCGCAGATCCCAGCTTTCGGCGAACCCCACGGCAGGCGGGAAGGAGGAGGAGGAGAGGCGGCGGCGTCGGATCCCCGCGCTTGGGACTGGCGAGAGCACTCCGAGGAGGCTGGAGCGGCGAAGAGGGCGGAGAAGGACGACGACGAGGAGGAGGAGGAGAGCAGCGGCTCCTCGCTGCAACATCAGCACCGGCGAGAGGCGCCTCCCTTTCTCTGGGCAGCCTCGGCTTGCTCTGAGCTGGAGCAGGGTGGCCAGCCGGAGAGCAGCGGCGGGGGCGCGCCTGCGCGTGCACCCTCGCCCGCAAGCGCGCGCGAGAGAGAGAGAGCGAGGAGAAAGGGGGAGAGGAACGGAGCGCGCGCGCGCTCTTTCACATACACACACAACTCCCACCCGAGCCCCGCCGCTGGATCCCCGGGCCCGCCCCCCGCGGCTGTGATGTCACAGCATGCAAAACAGCAGGCGGGGCGCCGGCGTTAAGTCTCCGCGAAAGGGGCGCGTGCGCAGTGCCGCGCGTTCCTCCGGCGTCCGTCTGGTACGGTCGGAGAGGCTTGGCGGGGCGGCTGCACGCTTCCCGCCACTCCCCCTCCTGCCCCCCACGCGGTTCGTCTTTTCCTCCTTGCCCCTGCGGTCCTCCCCTCCGTCTTTTCCCACTTGCAGCACAGGAGCTGCTGCTGCATGGTCCATGGGTACTAGCCCAGTGTTGTCGACACGGGCTGGCAGCGAGCGGCGGTCCCGGGTTTCAGATCAGTCTTCGGCATTTCCCACCAGGAGACAGGGTAGTAGGGGAAGCTGTGGCGCTCCAGGACTACAACTCCCATCACTCCTGAGACTCGGCAGTGATAGCTGGGGCTGATGGGAGTTGGAGTCCAGCAACAGCTCAAGGCTCATCACCCGTGTCTGTCTGGAGAGGCCAGGGATTGAACTTGGGACCTTTTGCATGTGGACCGCGTGCTGTACCACGGAGCTACAGCCATTCTTATTTATTCCTTTATCAATTTCTTCCTTTGCTTTCATTTCCCACTCTCCGCTATATTTCTTGACCTTTTCCTCTCTTCCCCTGCCCTTCTGGGTCTGATCCAGCCATAGTGAAACACTTTGAACTGAAGCCCTTCTGGTACTGTATTGAAACCCTCCTGGATCTCTTTCATTGGAGTGGGGACAGCGGTGGCTCAAAATGGAAGGAATGGATCCAAATGGGTGTGTTTAAAGGAGGAAGAGAACTGTGTGTGATCCTTGCAGGATTACCCCTTTCTCAGTTCTACTGCTAAGCTCTTGCTATGGTCCTCTGCTGTGATTGTGAGCTTCCCAGGGGCTGCTGTTAGAGATGGGATGTGTGAATGGATATTTCCTGAAGAGGGGGCTCAGTAGTGGTGATAGGGTGGAAGGCAAGGAGCCTAATCATAGGCTGAGACAGAGCCAATCGCAAGCAGAGCCAACTAATTCTAGTTTAATCCCATCTTCTTCCTCCCTGCTGAGTTCCACAGGACAGTAATGGGACTTAAGGAAGATGAAGCTGGGAGGCAGCCCTAACCCAGGGGCTGTCTGGATAAAAGAAGGCAGGCAGGTGGAGGCTGGGTCAGGTGGGGCAGAGCCGTAACTGAACAGCTTCCGCTAGTAGACACAGAGTTAAACCACAGCATCATATGGTCAGTGGAATGGAAAATAAAACGGCCAACATTATAATGCCATTATACAAATTTCTGGTGCAGCCTTATTTGTGTACAGTGGTACCTCTGGTTAAGAACTTAATTCGTTCTGGAGATCCGTTCTTAACCTGAAACTGTTCTTAACCTGAGGTACCACTTTAGCTAATGGGGCCTCCCGCTGCCACCACACGATTTCTGTTCTCATCCTGAAGCAAAGTTCTTAACCAGAGGTACTATTTCTGGGTTAGCGGAGTCTGTAACCTGGAGCGTCTGTAACCCGAGGTACCACTGTACAGTTCTGATTTCCTCCCCTCAAAAATGGCACCGTTGCAAAAGGTTCAGAAAAGGGCAGCCAAAACGATCAAGGGGATATAGATAGAGCATAGAGCAGCAGCTCTCCTATGAGGAAAGACCTTGGGGGCTTTCTAGTTTAGAGAAAAGGTGAGTAAGAGTTGTGTGACGTTGAGAGTCCCATGGACTGCAAGAAGATCAAACATGTCAATTCTTAAGGAAATCAGCCCTGAGTGCTCACTGGAAGGACAGATCCTGAAGTTGAGACTCCAATACTTTGGCCACCTCATGAGAAAAGAAGACTCCCTGGAAAAGACCCTGATGTTGGGAAAGATTGAGGGCACAAGGAGAAGGGGACGACAGAGGACGAGATGTTCTCGAAGCTACCAGCATGAGTTTGACCAAACTGCAGGAGGCAGTGGAAGACAGGAGTGCCTGGCGTGCTCTGGTCCATGGGGTCACAAAGAGTCGAACACGACTAAACAACAACAACAATGAATAGCGTGGAGAAAGTAGATAAGGAAAAGTTTTGCCTCGTCTCTTGTAACACCAAAATTCAGGAACATCCAATGAAGCCGAATTTTGGAAGTTTCAGGACAGATTTCAGGAAGAAAACGCTTCCTATAGACCAGGGTTTTCCAAACTTGGATCTCCAGCAGTAGCAGAACCAGCATTTAGGGATGATGGGTATTGTTGGAGACTCAAGTTTGGGAAACTCTGCTATAGAGCATAGTTAAACTAGGGAACGAACTCCCACTGGCGACAGTAGGGGCCACCAACTTGGATGGCTTTAAAATAGGACAGGGCAAATTCAAGGAGGAGAAGGCTATGGATGGCTACTAGCCACAATGGCTATGCTCTGCAGTCTGGGGCAGTGGCACTTCTGAATAACAATTGCTGGAAGCTTCAGGAGGGGAGAGCTCTGGCACTCAGGTCCTGTTTGCTGCTTTTCCACAGGCATTTGGTTGGCCACTGCAAGAACAGGATGCTGTAATAGAAGCCCTGTTCTCTAAGCTGAAACAAAGGTGTCAGGACCAAGCAGGGCTGCTGGAACCATGAGTTTGTGTGTAGCTGCCCCATGTGGTGCCCCATGGAACTCCAGTTTGGAGCATCTTACTGGGCAGTGAAGTTTTCTCGGGTTCTGGACTGTCCACACCCAGGCTATCCATTGATGTTTTGGGATCTGAGGATGTATTTTGGAGCGTGTCTCAACTCTCGACTCCCCTCTGATAGCTGTTAATGGCTAGCAGTCTCCCAATATTAGGGGAAGACAGCTGGCCAAGGATTGTGGCACTGCATTGGCTGTCTGGTGTCACCTGCCTTCACAGCTCAATAAGGTTTCAGTGGAACTTCATTTCCCCTCATTGGTTCCCATCATATACCGGGTGCTCAAGGAAGCCTTTCTTGCACCTCCAGCACCTGAGAGCCCCTTTTCCCCATCCCCGCATTGTATCACCTTACAATGCAGGAATAGGGAAACTGTGGCTCTCCAGGTGTTATTGGACTCTAAATCTATTCTTATGTATTTAACAAAGTGTATATAACATTTGATTGTAGTAAAAACTGCCAAGCGGTTTGCAAGAAATAATTGAGGTTATCAAACAAAACACTTAAGAACAATTAAAACATTCACATTTAATTAAAATCTGCAGTGGAAGATTAAAACACATTGACACCTACGTGGCTGGATAGGCTTGCACAAACAGAAATGTGTTAAGCAGGGACCAAAAAAAGAGTGCAGCAAAGGAGATTGCCTGGTGTCAATAGGCAGGGAGTTCCAAAGTTTGAGGGCCATTACACTAAAAGACCAATTTCTTACAAGTGTAGAATGAGTCTTATGCGGCACCTGTAACTGTGTCTATTGTGCTGACCGAAGTAGTGGAGTGGGCACATATAGGCTAAGAGGGTACTGCAGGCAGACTGGTCCCAAGCCACTAAGAACTTTATATACTAATAGTAACAACTGATAACAAATTAGCAAGCTGTGCAATTTTCCAAGCAGATACAGTGGCACCTCAAGTTACACATGCTTCAGGTTACAAACACTTCAGGTTACAGACTCCTCTAACCCAGAAATAGTGCTTCATGTTAAGCACTTTGCTTCAGGATGAAAACAGAAATCGTGCTCCAGCGGTGCAGCAGCAGCAGGAGGCCCCATTAGCTAAAGTGGTGCTTCAGGTTAAGAACAGTTTCAGGTTAAGAACGGATCTCCAGAACGAATTAAGTTCTTAACCAGAGGTACCACTGTATACCATATGCTTACAGGGTCTCACTCCTGTCAGCAACTAAGCTGCATCGTTCTGCAGTAACTGCAGCTTGTGGGTCAAGTGCAAGGAAAGCCCCACACAGAATGCATTGCAGACTCCAACTCCCATCATCCATTGTGTCATGCTGTCTGGGGCTGATGGGAGCTGGAATCCAAAAATATCTGGTTCCCCTTTTGTGAAAAGTTTCCCAGTTTGGAGAAGTAGCGCACCCACATTGGTTCTTGAGTTGTTAGTGGGCTTTTATTTTTTGCGAATGCAAAAAAAAGAGGTGTGTGTTATTTATTCTTGGCCAACAAAGCCTCGATCTCCGATCTGTAGCAACTTGGGCAATGATAGTGAGGCACAAAGATGTAAAGAACAGCCGCCGTCACCATGCCGGCTAGAAAGTCATGTTGATTTCAAGCACCATTAGAAGCAGCCCAGAAAGAAATCAATGGCTGGCAAACAAGAAAAGAGACAATCAGATGGGGAGGGTGTCACACACAATGGAAAATGGAGAAGGTGGAAGGCTATAAAAAGATGCCTTCCTGTGTCCTTGCAAGCCTTTGCTTCGTTTATCTTGCCAGTGGTTCATCTCCACAGACATAAAGGAAGTTTGCGGCTGAAATGGCAGAAGATTGTGCTGGGGCTATCTACTCACGTAGCGAAATTGATGCAGTAGACTCCTGAGGTAGGAGGGTTCACTGCACCACCTCGGGGGCCAGGAAGGACCTGCCATGACAGAATGTTCCTTTGAAAATAAGTTGTCCCCCTTCCCAACACACCCGACATAAGTAGAAAGCTAGCTCATCAGGAATTGAAGTCCACTACTTCCCTCTTTGCTGAGCTAATTCTCTTCTTGCAGAAAGGGACCGTTTTTGAATGCTGACTCACCTGCTATTTGCAGTGGTTCTTGCCCATTCTACCACCTGATCCCACTGCAGGTAGCCAGTCCTTAGTCCCACCCAGGGGCTGATCAAGGCAGGAGGGAGACCACAGCAAAGCAGTGGGCCCACCAAGGCTAATTAGTACTTTATTAGAATTTCCTCTTACTACACTAAAAAAAATGTGTGTGTGTGTGTGTGTGTGTGTGTGTGTGTATGTATAATCTTCCTATATACATAGAAATGTAAGGCTGCCATCTCACTGCAGTTCATATGGCTACCAACAGGTGGCCATACCAACTCTAGCAAGACAATGGCAGGCAGCAGGTGAGCAAGCAAGCAAGTAGAATGGCGGTCAGTTGGCCTGGGCAAACTGTTAAACACGGTTTGTGTGTGTGTGCTTCAAACAGTGATTTAGCAAGTTGTTATGTGAAGTCCCTCCATCTTTCCTTAAAAAAGGGCTGGGGGCTGGTGTGAGGTATGAGGGGAGGGGCTTGAGGTGAGCTGTGAGGGGAGGAGGGTTTGGTCAGGTGTAGGGGAAGAGTGGTTGGCAAAGGGATACATGGAGTTGGCAAGCGGAATGAGCTGGGACCTTACCCTCTAAATAAATCACTCCAACGGGTTGCACTTCCTATCAATTTTCTCTCCTCCTTTGTCTCAGCATTGCCCCTTATAAAACTCAGCATGAAGGAAGAGGATGGGGGGAAACTATACAGTGGTACCTCAGGTTAAGAACTTAATTCGTTCTGGAGGTCCGGTCTTAACCTGAAACTGTTCTTAACCTGAATCACCACTTTAGCTAATGGGGCCTCCCGCTGCCACCGTGCCGCCGGAGCACGCTTTCTGTTCTCATCCTGAAGCAAAGTTCTTAACCCAAGGTACTATTTCTGGGTTAGCGGAGTCTGTAACCTGAAGCATATGTAACCTGAAGCATATGTAACCCGAGGTACCACTGTAATTCATTGGCTCTGCCTCTTACTGGCTCTCTAGTGCCACCTACTGTTCGACTCCCTGCCTTCCACCCTACCGGTTCCAGTGGGCACCAGCAGCCACTGCTATAACCAAACAGTGAGGCATGCATCTACCAGTTTTGACTCTTCCTTCTGTCAGCTTCTCCTGTTAATTAGTTGCATGTGGGAGTTCAGAATTGTGTAGAAAGGACATTGTTTTTGTGAGTGGTTTTTTTTTAATACCTGCGACTGCGTGTATTTAAACTGATATGAGTAATGATATAATATTTATGGTTCTGACACTGCTCCTAGTGGTGGTTTATTTTAGGGTATTTTGGAGGAGGGTGTTTGTGTGTAAATCAAGAACCTTTTATGCCATTTGGAATAGAAACAGCTGCCTATCGGATCATACCTCTATTTTTTATTTTATTGACTCTCTGAAAACTATCATTTGCAACTGTGAGTCTAATTAATCGTCAGGGCGCCTGGAGCTGGGTTACGGGTGTTTTCCCCCCTCTTTTTTGCTCTTCTCTTTCCCTCCCTCCCCCATCGCTTGAAAGGGCATCTCTTATTGTTCATCAAAATAAATAAATAATGAGCCTTGTTCCTACAGAACACACAATGGCGGCCTGATTGTCAAGCTGCGCTGCTTAGCGCCTACGGCTGCAGCCCCAATCAGCGGCAACAGCAGCTCCAGATTTGTAGGGGTTGGGGGATGGTAAGGGGGGGGATGGTGAGGTGGGGGTGGGCAGCAGCTTGAGCCCCTACCCCCTCTGCCTTTTGGAAGCCGTCTCTGCAAATGTCAGGCTGAGTGAGGCGTATGGGGGAGAAGGGAGGGAAAGAGGATACTGGGGTAGCTGTTCCCCCAAAGTCGCACATTGCCACACTCGCTGGCAGGCTGCAACTTGGGAATCAGTGCGAGGAAGAAAAGGAATCGGAATGAGGAAGGCCTCTGATAAGCCCGAAGAGGCCGTTTGTAGGGGAGACTCCAGGTCACGTCTCTGGATGAGATTCCATCTGATCCAAGGGCCCTCTGCATTCAAGGCAGGTGCTCCAGCACTGAGCTATGGTCCTTCCAGACTCCTCCTCGTGGCCTCCACAGATGATGGCGGGGGGTTAATTCACTGTCTCTGCATCATGTGCGATTGGATTATTCCTTCACTTCCCATACAGAGATGCAGCAGCATCCTCAGAGGAGGCTCCCCATTATGTATAATCAAGTCTCTGGGCTTTCCTCCTTCCACTTAGATCACCTCATTTATGTGTCAGGTGCAAATGCATCGTTCGCCGACTCCCAGTTCAGGTGCAACAGACTTATCAACCCTTGGAGAAGGCTTCTGCATGAGTCTCTGTTCCAATCTAGAGTCATACCTCAGGTTACAGACGCTTCGGGTTGCGCGTTTTCGGGTTGCACACTGCCCTGAACCCGGAAGCACCGGAACAGGTTATTTCCGGGTTTCGGCACTCGCGCATGCGCAGGAACACTAAATCGTGCTTTGTGCATGCGCAGAAGCACAGAATCGCAACCCACTGCGGGTTGCGAACGCTGCAGGTTGCAAACGTGCCTCCCGCATGGATCACGTTTGCAACCTGAACGTCCATTGTATTATTCATGATGTGTTGTGGTGTTGTTGTTTTTTTACCCTATTCTTCAGCTAGAGATCTCAGGGTGGTTTACATGCTTCTCCCATCTCCACATTCTCACAAATTGGGTGCTCCCCCCCCCCAACTGGAACTCAGTTCCAGCACCACTCAGGTGGGCACGATTTCCATTATAAGAGAACGAGGAAGATGTTCATGGTGAGTTCCGGCTCCTCTTTTTCTAAAAAAAGCAGCACTGCTCCCAACAACCCTTTGAGGTGGGTGAGGCCAAGAGAGTCTAAGATCACCCAGAGTTGAATGGGGGACTGGAACCGGGGTCACTCCAGTCCTTGTCCAACGCTAACCACTACACCACATTGTTTGAACATGTATGTTTTTAAGCAGTCTTTGCTTATGTGTTATCATTTCATTTTAGATTTGATATTATCAGTCCTTCCCCCCCCCCAAAAAAAGAAAAATGTTTAGGGGTACTCTCATTTTGACTCAAAAAAATCACCATTTTATAGTTCAAATTACGGAAAATAAATACAGTAAATGCACAAAAGTACAAAGATTCACAAAATGTTTAGGGGTATGCGTACCCCTGCGTACCCACAGAAAAAAGCACTGGCTATAATTAGTTTTACTATTTTATTATTTATTTAGGTTTGATACCCAAAGGTCTCCAAGTGACCTGCAACATATTTAAAACATACATATAAATACATTGTATACCATAAAGACAGAGCAAAACAATTGCCATCATAGGAAAGTTTGGTAGAACGCTAGTAAGGAAAGATCATCTTAATCTATTAAAAAGCCCAGGAAAGAAGGTAAGTCTTTATCTGGTGCCTAATAGTTGTCAATGAAGGTGCTTGGCAGACAACATTGGGGAGAGCATTCCATAGAGAGCCACAACAGAGAAGGCCCTCTCCCTTGTCACCACCCTCTAGTCATCCCTCAGACGAAGAACCTTAGACAAAGATCTGAGGGTCCAGGTAGTCTCATACCAGGAGTTGTCTCAGAAATTATTTGGGTCATGAGCTTTAAAGAGCTTTAAAGAACCAGCACTTTGGTTTCGGGCTCAGAAGCATATTGGCAGTCGGCGTCGTTGGAACAGAACTGGTGTTATATGATCTATTTGTCACAAACCTGTCAACACTTGGGAAGCTGCATTCTGCACTAATTGAAGGTTCTGAGCTGTTTTGAAAGGCAGCCCTGTGTAAAGTGCATTGCAGAAATCCATCCTTGATGTTATAGAGCATGGATTACTGTAGCCAGTAAATAGTAATTAACTGGTGTAAAATCAATTAAGTTTCAGCGTAAGAAGAGCCTGCTGGATTAGGCCAATGGCCCATCTAGTCCAGCATCCTGTTCTCACAGTGGCCAATCAGATATTTATGGGAAACCAGCAAGCAGGATTGGAGCACAGGAATACCCTCCCCTCTTGTGGCTCCTGGCAATTGGTAGTCAGAAGCGTTACTGTGGAGCGTAGCCATCCTATCTAGTAGCCATCAATAGCCCTCTCACCACTGCAAATGTCAATACTCCATCACCATATAAAAGCCATCTCCTTTTAATCTGGGGGTATATTGGCCAATCCTCACTGAGCAAGACTTTAAGTGGAGGGCATCAAGTGCCTCATGTTACATGGCAACGAGTTAAACTCTCTGTGAGATGGAAAACCATAACCGCGCTGTAAAATTTGCCCGAGCCTCGGAGACTAGCTGTATTGTAGTAAGTAAATTGGCCATCTCTTATCGGCCCTGTCATGCTCATGAAGTTCTTGAAATTGCAATTAAAGCATGTAACCAGACTTGGTCTGGGGAAAGATAAAGAACATGTCAGCACGTAGAAACTGGTGTGTCTCATCTCACATGAGCAATGTGATGGTCTGACAATTCAGCTAGGGGTGGGCAAATCTGTTGCTTTCTGCTTCGCTGTTTCACATTTCCCCCCTATTGAGTCCATTCCCCCACATTTCCACATCAGCTGGTGATTATGTTTTTAAAGCCCTCATGAAAATTCACCAACACTTTAGTGCAAATTTATACTAACATAAACTTTTTTGCAAATCACCTTCCCCTCATATAATGCCTTCTCATACGCTATTTTTCACAAATATGTGCAGGAACTTGGAGAGGTTTAGGAAGTGTCTGTTGGAATTTTAAGCTGCAAGCTTCCACCAATGATCAACCTGCAAATTTGTAAATAAATGCAAATGTTACAAAACACTAATAAGCCTCCTGTGATGGCTGCCTTCCAAAGGAAATCGAACCCAGATATGTGCTTAAATCTCTGGGACTGAGGTGCGTGGAACAATTGAGTCTGCCTCCTACCTCCTCTCACCTTCTGAGGTTCAAAATCTCTGCATTGTTTATTCCTCATCCGTCCAACAGAGAAGTCATTCATGTGCGTTTGGTGGGTTTTCTGCCGACATTGCATTAGCAGAGCACTCCATAGGGGTGAAAAAGCACTGTGGAAATGGATGACATTATTATTATTATTACTAATATTAGCATGGAGGCTGAAAGGGGAAGAAATTGCTCTCCGGAACACTCCTCCTCCCTGGGGCTTGGCCGACGCTTTTGTTCTGAGGGCAGCCCCACTGCTCTACGCGGGAGAAAATATTTGACACTCTTGTCACCGCTGAGTACCTGCCGTGCTTATTTCCTGCTGTACTTGATTACATTACCTTTTGGTGTTTATAAACATTCCAAATCAGTGCAGAGCGCCGTGTCAAACAGAATTTGAATGCCAGCGCCAGCTTTATTTTCGCTCCGTCGTCTGTAAACACATTAATGCATCCACAGATGGAGGAACGGTGAACAAGCTGAAACACTTTTGGCCTACACAAGGGTGTCAGCCAAGGGCTAGTTTCTTCACTTGGGAGGTAATCCTAATTATCTGCTTGCAAAATCTGCTGCAAGAGATTTCCACACAGGTTAGCCTACCCTGCAGGGTCGTTACAAGAAGAAAGCATTTAATAATAATAATAATAATAATAATAATAATAATAATAATAATAATAATTTATTATTTATACCCCGCCCATCTGGCTGGGCTTCCCCAGCCACTCTGGGCGGCTTCCAAAAAAAAATATTAAAATACTGTACTACATCAAACATTAAAAGCTTCCCTAAACAGGGCTGCCTTCAGATGTCTTCTAAAAATCTGGTAGTTGTGGTTCTCTTTGACATCTAATACTGTTTCTGTTGTGCTTTGTAGTCTTCAACGTGCTTCACACACATTCTCTCAGTAATACTCAGGTTATGTGGCATTTTGATGCCTGCATCTCTCTGCTCTCCTGAATTCAGATCCTCCAAGTGTCCCTATTTTCCAGGGACAACCCCAGATTTATAGAAGCCATCCTGGTTTCTGGTTTGATCCCGGAATGTCCTGCTTTTCCTTAGGATGTTGCTATTTTCATCGGAGAAATGTTGGAGGGTATGGAGTTAACCGACCCCTGAGCCATGTGAAGGCAGCCCTGTATAGGGAAGTTTTTTGTTTTTTTGTTCAAAGGTTAATGTGTTATTGGACTTCCGGAGGCGGCGCGAAACCGTGATGGCGGACCTCTTCGAGCTCTGAAGAGGGGCACCGCAGGAAAGGGTTGTTTCGCTACGGCGCAGCGGCAACCCATTAAGAAAAACCACGGACAGAGTGAGTCCGTGGCCGTGGGACTCGGCGGGCACCTGGAGCGACCCCAAATTCGCAGAAGGAACCCCGTAAGGGGCTCCGGAGTGAAGGAGGGGGGGCGGTGCTGTGAGTTCATCGCTCTTTCTGCGGAGGCGAAGCCGCGCGGCTGTCACGGATGAGCGCTGACCTTTCTTCCAAAAATACCAGTCTGAAACAGCAAACCCGTGAGTAAGGATTTAAGATTTGCTAAAATAATTTGGAGAAATTTGGCTGAAACCGGGAGACGAGAAAGAGGAAGTCCGTCTTCCGGCACTGCTTTCAAGATCAAAGCAGACGGTTCAAAGAGCGGAAAGCGCTGTGAACAGGGAAGCTTTAAGGCTTTAAAGTGGGACTTTCGTGCACATTTGAATTCTATCTTTAAAGAAAAAATACAGCTAAAAATACAGCTAAAAAACTGACTTGGAGCGGTCCCCCAAGGGGTGAGGGAAGACTCTAACCCCAAATCTTCGGGTGGCCGGGTGAAGTTGCTTAACTGCGGAACTGTAACAAACTTCCAGATACTTTTGTAACTGAAGTGCAACTTTTGAGCTTACTTAGTTCGAGTGGATACAATTGCAGGCACCTTGTTGGAACTTTGTTAAATGTTTTAAAGTGCTCTGCAGGACTTTCTTCTTAGTGTTCTGGAACTAACTTGTTTTTAAAATTGTCTTCAAAAATGGAACAAAAGGGACTTTAATGGCGGAAAAGTTTCCTTTTTCTTACTAAATTTTGGTGGCACTCCCCCTAGAGGATATTGGGATAACAAAGGCCTGGGAAAAGTTCTTTCTGTTTACCTTCTCTCTCCAGACTGTTTTTAAATTTGGGCTTGTCTTTCCCATGGGATTACAACATTTGACCTTGAACATTGACTGATGAGTGGCACAGGAAAGACAAGAGCAGCCAAAGCTAAGGAAGCTAAGGAAAAAGAAAAAGCGAAAAAGCAGGCACAGCTCTTGCAAACAACTTTAACTCAGGGACGCAGACTATCAGTTCCAGCTGTGCTTGCAACACAAAAAGTAGAAAGTGAAAAGCCGGAAAAATCTGAGGAGGAAGATATGGCATCAGGAGGATCAGAGGCAGTACTGAAACAAGTCTTGGAACAATTGTCAGCATTAAACCAAAAAATTGATAACCAATCAATAAAAATTGACCAAGCTACATCCTCGATCCAGAAACTGACAGATCAGGTTTCCCAACATACCCAAGCAATTGAAAAATTGCAAGGAGCAACAGAAGAGAATCGTAAATTGGCAGGGGAAGCCGTTCAAATTGCAACAGCAGCTAAAAAAGAGGTTGAGGAAGTTAAAGCAGAAGTCAAGCCTCTGCACAAACAGATAGGGGACCAACAAACCTACCTCTCTTTGGTGGAATTGAAAAATCGCCAGACCAACCTCAGGCTGAGGGCGGTTCCAGAAATTGAACAAGAAGATTTGATTGGATTTTTGACAACAGAGTTTTCAAAGTTCTGGGGCCTAAAAGAAGATAGTGATTTTAAAATAGTATCGGCTTTCCGACTGGGAAGATTGGTAAGAAAAGACAGATCAAGAGACTGCTTAATAGCTTTGAGATCAAGAGAAGAGAGAGACAAAATATTAGGCCTACACTTTAATAACTCAATTGAGATACAAGAGAAAAGGGTGGAAATTTACCGAGATATCCCTAAACAGTTACTGGATTTGAGAGCCACCTATTCAGAATTGGCCAAGCTGTTGAGACTCAACACAATTCCTTATAGGTGGGAGTTCCCACAAGGACTATCATTTACTTACAAACAGAAGAAGGTTAAAATAAGAACGCCAGAGGACCTACAAAAGTTCCAGCACGACCACGGAGAAGATCTCCAAAAAGAAGCAGCAGCCCATTGGCCTCTACCTAAACCAGGACCCATTCTGCCAGCAGGCGGAGGGACGCCTATACCCTCGGAACCAGAGGAAAAAGAAGACACACCGCTCTAGGTGTAACAGAATAGTTCAGGATGTCTCTGCAGCTACTTAGTTGGAATATAAATGGCGGAAACTCCCCGGAGAAAAGAAGGAGGCTATTTCATATATTGAAGAAAGAACAATTGGATATTATTTGTTTACAAGAAACCCATGTAACCAGGCTCCACAGGAAAGTTTTGGTTAACAAAAGACTAGGCCAAGAGTTTATCTCTTCAGATAAGGTAAAGAAAAGAGGAGTGGTGATCTACGCTAAGGAGAGCCTGACACCTAAATTTTTATTCAAAGATGAACATGGAAGAATTTTGGCAATTGAAATTCAGACCCAAGGAGAAAAAATATTGTTATTAGGAATTTATGCTCCAAATGACGGGAAATCGGAATTTTTCAAGAAGCTGCATGAGACTTTGCTGGACTATCTGGACTATGCTAACATCATAATGATGGGAGACATGAATGGAGTGGTGTCTACACATATGGATAAGTCTTACAACCAAAATTTAACATCAGACGGCAGACTGCCTAAAACCTTTTTTGAAATGACTGACAATCTAGATTTGATTGATATATGGAGGACAAAGAACCCCCTAGGTAAAGAAGGCACTTTCTTCTCTGAGGCCCACCTGTCCTGGTCAAGGATCGACCAAATCTGGACCTCCAGGGGGCTGGCACCCAAGACCAAAAAGGTGGAAATCTGCCCGAAAACATGCTCCGACCACAACGCTTTGAAAATAGAATTCAGACTAACTCAACCCGGTTCCTTCAGATGGAGAATGAATGACACATTACTAAGAGATCAAGAGATTGTGAAAAAGGCCCAAAAAACACTAAAGGACTATTTTGAGATAAATCTGAACACTACAGTAGAAAAAAGAACAATCTGGGACGCAAGCAAAGCTGTTATGAGAGGGTTTCTGATACAACAGAATACAATTAAGAAGAAGCTCTGGAATGGAAAGAAAGATAAAATATTGGAGAAAATACACCAAGGAGAGGAAAAATTGAGAACCAAACCAAAGTCAAAGGAGCTGCTGAGAGAAATTAAATTCCATCAAGCAGAATATTCAAAATTGATTAACCAGGAGATTGAATGGAAAATAAAACAGATGAAGCAAAGATCCTTTGAATCAGCAAACAAATGTGGAAAGCTGCTAGCCTGGCAGCTGAAAAAAAGACAAAAGTTAAATACGATAACAAATCTAGAGATTGAAGGAAGGATGGTACAGAAACCAGAAGAAATCAGGAAGTGCTTCCACAGATATTTCAAAGAACTCTATACACAGGGGCCTCAGAAAGAATCTGAGATAGATCAATTTTTAAAGATAAATGGACTATCAAAAATAACTCAAGATAAAAGATCAATCTTGAATTCTATAATAACTACCCAGGAAATTGAAGGTGCCATTCAGAACATGCAACTAGGCAAATCTCCAGGCCCGGATGGGCTTACCTCCAAATACTATAAGACTTTGAAGGATTATTTGATACAACCTTTGTTGGAGGTATGTAACCAGATTTTGGATGGGAAGAGGGCACCAGAAACGTGGAAAGAAGCCTTCATCACATTGATACCTAAGACAGAATCTGAAAAGACTCAGCTCAAGAACTACCGCCCCATCTCACTCCTGAATGTGGATTACAAAATATTTGCAGACATTTTGGCAAGTAGACTTAAAAAAGTTTTAAATGAAGTAATTCACAAAGACCAAGCAGGCTTTCTCTCTGGTAGACATTTATATGAGAATACCAGAAACATCATTGATATTTTGGAACTTTTACAAACCAACATGAACACAAGGGCGGTGTTAATCTTTATTGATGCGGAGAAAGCATTTGACAATATATCTTGGAGGTTCATGAATAAAAACTTGGAAGGGATGGGAGTGGGGCGGGGGTTTGAAAATGGGTTACGAGCAATTTATTCAGAGCAAAAGGCTAAATTAATAGTGAACAATGTGGTGACGGAGGAGTTCAAAATTGAAAAAGGGACACGACAAGGGTGCCCTCTATCCCCTCTTTTATTCATTTCAGTCCTGGAGGTGCTATTGAATATGATAAGGAAGGACCGGTTGGTACAAGGGATAGAGGTCGGAGTGAAACAATATAAACTGAAAGCTTTTGCAGATGATCTAGTTTTGACACTGCAGGAGCCAGAATCCAGTACAAAAAGAGCTCTTGAACTTATATCTGAGTTTGGTCGGGTGGCGGGATTTAAGTTGAACAAACAAAAAACCAAGGTTTTGACCAAGAATTTGACACTTACAGAAACAGAGGGGTTTCAGAGAGAAACAGAACTAAATGTGGTAAAAAAAGTGAAGTACCTAGGGATCTATTTGTCTTCCAAAAATTTGAATTTATTTAAGGACAACTATGAAAAATGTTGGTCGGAAGTTAAGAAGGATTTAGAAATTTGGTCAAGATTGAAACTTTCCTTGTTGGGAAGGATTGCAGCAATAAAAATGAATGTGTTGCCGAAAATGTTATTTTTGTTTCAAACCCTACAGATCGTGGACAGAGTGGAATGTTTTGGAAAATGGCAGAAGGATATATCTAGGTTTGTCTGGCAGGGCAAAAAGCCCCGAATAAAGTATAAAATATTAACAGACTCAAAAGAAAGAGGGGGGTTTGCCCTGCCGGATTTGAGGTTGTATTATGAAGCTGCAGCCTTCTGCTGGTTGAAAGATTGGTTTTTGCTAGAAAACACCGATGTCCTAGATCTGGAAGGTTTTGATAATGCTTTTGGCTGGCACGCATACCTATGGTATGACAAGGTTAAAGTTCACAAATTGTTTAAAAGCCATATTGTCAGAAAAGCAATTTTTGCAGTCTGGACGAAATACAAAGACTTATTAGAGAGTAAAACACCGAGGTGGCTGTCACCGGTGGAGGCCAAGGCTCGAAAAAGACCCAATATGGAGGCCTATTGGCCGAAATATTGGGAATTAATTGAAAAAATTGGAGACAGTTGGAAGTTGCAGAGCCAGGATAAACTAAAAAACAAGGTGCGAGATTGGTTACATTATGCTCAAATTCAAGAGGTTTTTAAAATGGATAAAAAAGTTGGTTTCCAGGAGGAGAAATCGAAACTAGAGACAGAATTGTTAGAACCAAAGACCAAGATTTTATCTAGAATGTATAACTTGCTGCTTATGTGGAACACACAGGACGAGTTAGTTAAATCTGCTATGATAAAATGGGCACAGGATGTTGGACATAATATAATGTTTGAAGACTGGGAAAGGTTATGGAACACCGGAATGAAATTCACGGCATGTAGTGCCTTGAAGGAAAACATTATGAAAATGATATACCGGTGGTACATGACCCCAGTCAAGTTAGCTAAGATACATCACCTGTCTGACAATAAATGTTGGAAGTGTAAGGAAGCAGAGGGGACTTTCTTCCATCTCTGGTGGACCTGCCCAAAAGTGAAGACCTTCTGGGAAATGATTTATAATGAATTGAAAAAGGTATTTAGGTATACCTTTCCCAAGAAACCAGAGGCCTTCCTGCTGGGCATGGTGGACCAGAAAATGCCAAAGAAAGACAGAACCTTGTTTATGTATGCTAGCACAGCAGCAAGAATACTCATTGCTAAGAGCTGGAAGACACAAGATTTGCCCACGCTGGAGGAATGGCAGAAGCAGTTGATGGACTACATGGAGATAGCTGAACTGACCGGCAGAATCCGAGATCTGGATAAAGAAACTATCGAGGAGGACTGGAAAAAATTTAAAGACTATTTGCAAAAATACTACAAGCTGTATGAATCTTAAGACAGTGCATGATTAGGAAATGTTATGCTTTAGCAATCATGAGTAAGTAAATTGTAAAATAAGTGATAAAAGAGAAAAGGAGACAATTTGAATTGAACATGTTATGTTTATTTTAAAGGTATTGAAATTGAGATACAATATATTGAATCTGGGCACATAACATTTGAAAGTTACAATAAGGTACGAAATAAGGTAACAAAATGCTGACATTGTTAATTTAAAGAACGCAGAACCAGAAGGGGTGGGGAAGTCCAAGTTGTTTTTGTTTGTTTTTGTTGTTAAAAAAAAGGGAAAATTTGTTTCTTGCAATTATTTTATTTGTCTGTAACCTATAAAACTATGGAAAGAAACGCAATAAAAAATTTATAAAAAAAAAAAATAAAGGTTAATGTGTTATTATTTATTTTTTGTATCTGCTGGAAACTTCCCAGAGTGGCTGCGGCAACCCAGACAGATAGGCAGGGTATAAATAGTAAAATTATTTTTATTAAATAGGACTTCCCTATTTTCTTCAGAGAAATGTTGGAGGGTCTGTGAATTTGCTGGCATGTGACTGAATCCCGCATCAGACTGGGATCTCCTTCTGTTCACCTTTCTCCCCAGGGCTGGTCTGGAGTCTCTTGTTGCCTGAAGCAATGAGCAAGTAGCCATAATAATAATAATAATAATAATAATAATAATAATAATAATAATTTATTTATACCCTGCCCTCCCCGGCCAGAGCTGGGCTCAGGGTGGCTAACACTAGTAAAATTACAATAAAAACATAATAGGGGAGGGGGGAAAACCAATTTAAAATACAGGCTAAAAATACAATTTAAAATGCAGCCTCATTTTAATAATAGCCCATAGATCAAAACCATAAGGGGAGGGAAACATAAGGGTCAGACTGAGTCCAAACCAAAGGCCAGGCAGAACAGCTCTGTCTTGCAGGCCCTGCGGAAAGATGTCAAGTCCCGCAGGGCCCTAGTCTCTTGTGACAGAGCGTTCCACCAAGTCGGGGCCAGTACTGAAAAGGCCCTGGCCCTAGTTATAATGGTTATGCTGTACTTCCACTGTATTCAGTATGCCTCTGAATACCAGTTTCTGGTAGAAGAAGAGAGCGCTCTTGTATTCCGGTCCTGCTTGAGGGTTTGCAGCAGGCATCTGGTAGGCCACTATGAGTACAGTATGCTGGACAAGATGGGTCATCGGCCTGATCCAGCTGGACTCTTCTTACAATATTAGGTTAAGATGACGCACCCTGCCACTCCAGGTCCAGAAGGTGGCCAGAGGACAGTTGAATTGTATTTCAGGACGGCAATGGGATTGCAACTTCCACTATAGGCCAAGCTTAATGGCAGCACTCAGCTCTGTCATTTAATACCTTTCCACCACTGCCTACCCCTCAGCATTTGCCACCCAAGGCAGCACTATGCCCAATGCTAGGGCCGGCTCTGTTTCTGCATCCAAGGCTCTGAAGATGCTTTGGGAAGTCAAGAACATCTCTATGCCACTCCCCCCACCCCTTCCTTTGTGAGATCAGCAGGAGGAGACCCCGGGGAAGACTCTGCCAGCTGCATGGATGCTTATAATATCTTTTGAGCACCACTCTCAATCAATTAGCTCCATTCTTCTTTCTGTGCGGTCTGTGTGCGATTTTAATAAGGCACTCTGCAGTTGTGAGCACACTTCTGATGGAGCAAGCCCCACTGAGCTTATGGGGACTTGAATGCCACTGAGTCAGAAACTGCAGCCTCTCCAGATGCCTGAGCCCGTACATCAGGCATGCTCATGCTGCAAAGGAAAACAATAACAATGCAAACTCTTTGCACAGGGAAATCTGTTCTCAATCCTCCCAGGCAGGGTTCTGAATCTGCAAAGACTTTGCATTCCTCCTCTCTTCTGCCTTTAGAAGGGAAGATGAGAAGAGCAGAAGCACAACTTTCTAGCACCATCTAGTGTCTGAACAGCAGTGTCTTAAGCTGCTGGCTTCATCTCTTGTCCAGCAGAGGCTTGGACAGTATGGATGCAGCTGCTTTGTCCAATAGGGATGACATCCATCCTGAATACAGGATACCCAATATAGATAGATATAGATATATAGATATATTGGGACGGGAATGAATTTTTAATTCCCTTGATGGTCTCCCTGACCTTGATTCCCCCCCCCCCACAGTCTTTGTAACTTGACCCATGATGAAAATGAAAACTGAGAAAAGAGCAAATCTTTTTAACGTTTATTGTTACGTTCAAGTGGATAATATTCTAAAAGTAATATTCAAATGCTGCAATGCTTAACAAGGCATAAATTGAAGCATTGATATAAGTTTCCGGAAGTTACAAAAGAGTAGATTAAAGTCTGTTCTATTAGTTAGTAAATTTTAACACATGCTTTTCTTGCTGGTAAAGGATCTGAGTTCTCCAAAGGACATTGGCTTGGCAGGTTTAGTAAATGGTGTTTTATTTTTCATGTGAACTGAGGTCTTGCAAGGAGTTCTTGTTTTAAGATCTAGATCCATGAAATCAAAGGAGAGAATGCTCCATCAAAGAAGTTCAAAGCAGTTCAAAGCAGAAGATCCCAATTTCAATCTCTGGCATCTCCACACAGGGCTGGGACAGATTCTTGCCTGAAACCCTGGAGAGCTGCTGCCAGTCAGTGTAGACAATACTGAACTACATGGTCTAATGGTCTAACTCAGAATAAGGCAGCTTCCTGTGTTCCTTAGGACATGGTAGGTATGTCTACTTCTTTGAGGTCCTTTGGAGAGGAGAAGTGCAAATGTGGTGCTCAAACAACCTAATATAAAATTAGATTGTAATTAGAGGCAGTGTTAGTTCAGTGGTTAGAGCATCAGACTGGGACCTGGGAGACCAGGGTTCAAATCCTTGCTTGGCCATGAAGCTCACTGGGTGTCCTTGGGCTAGTCGCTGCCTCTCAGCCTAACCCACCCCACAGGGTTGTGGAGGATTAAATGAGAAGGGGGAGAACCATGTACGATTAAATGAGAAGAGGGAGAATCATGTAGGCCACCTTGAAATTCTTGGTGAGAAAAAGTGTGATCTAAATGCAATAAATAATAAAATGTAGGCTGAAGGGGGAGGACTCATTTGAAACATTACTTACAGGCTCTGGAGGTTTGCCTGTCTAACTACTCAAAATGGCTTGATCTGCTAGGGAATGCCATCGCTCAGTGACAAGGCATCTTGCTTTGAATGCAGAAGGCCTCGGGCTCAATCCCTACCCTCTCTGAGTATGGTTGGGAATGTTCCCTGCCTGAAACCCTGGAGAGCTTCTGCCAGTCAGTGTAGCCAAAACTGAGCAAGAAAGGCCAGTGGTCTGGCCTGGCACAAGAGAGCTTGTTATGTTCCTATGTGATGCATTTTTGCTATCACCTATATCACCTATGGGACACGGGTGGCGCTGTGGGTTAAAGCCTCAGCGCCTAGGACTTGCTGATCGAAAGGTCGGCGGTTCGAATCCCCGCGGCGGGGTGCGCTCCCGTCGTTCGGTCCCAGCGCCTGCCAACCTAGCAGTTCGAAAGCACCTTGGGGTGCAAGTAGATAAATAGGGACCGCTTACCAGCGGGAAGGTAAACGGCGTTTCGTGTGCTGTGCTGGCTCGCCAGATGCAGCTTTGTCACGCTGGCCACGTGACCCGGAAGTGTCTCCGGACAGCGCTGGCCCCCGGCCTCTTAAGTGAGATGGGCGCACAACCCCAGAGTCGGCCACGACTGGACCTAAAGGTCAGGGGTCCCTTTACCTTTATATCGAAAGCTGCTCAGCAATCTTTGTTCATCACCGGGTTGTTTTTGGGTGTAACCCACCTTGCATTCCTCCCATCAGTAGAGGGCAGTGTTTGAGATTAACAGAGAGTCAGGGGAAATATACTCTGTGGTCTAACCACCCAAGCTCCGTCTCTTCCTCACTGTCTTTCTTCTCTCTCCTTCTTGCATGAGGATGCAAGGAAAGCAGCTCCAGTTATGTAGTTTAGTATCCAAAACCACTCTTGCCGATATGAAATAACTGTCAGTAAGGAACAGTACTTTTTTCTTTAGCAATGGGACTCCAGTGTCTTCTGTTTTGCATTTTTAAGCAATGCTAGTGATGTGTGAAAATGATACAGAATGGGTGAATACGGTAGCTCCAGCTTCCAAGCCTTTCTGATATACGTACGTACACTGAGATCCAGCTCCGAGGGCTTTCTGGCAGTTCCCTCACTGCGAAAAGTGAGATCACAGGGAACCAAGCAGAGGGCCTTCTCAGTAGTGGCACCTGTCCTGTGGAACGCCCTCCCATCAGATGTCAAGGAAATAAGCAACTATCCTACTTTTAAAAGACATCTGAAGGCAGCCTTGTTTAGGGAAGTTTTGAATGTTTAATGCTGTATTGTGTTTTTAATATTTGTTTGGGAGCTGCCCAGAGTGGCTGGGGAAATCCAACCAGATGGGCAGGGTATACATAATAAATTATTATTATTATTATTATTATTATTAGTAGTAGTAGTAGCTATAGCTATCAATTGGCGGACTGTCTGCAAGGTCTATATGAAAGCTGTTGGAGTCCCCAAAACCAAGACAGAACTTAGGCAAGAATGGTTGGGGTTGTTAATAACAATCTTGTATGCTATCTGTTAAAAACAACAACAAGAAGAGGAATGTGGAAAGCCAGACTCTGGTTTGCAAAGGGGTGGGGGGTGTGCACCAGAAAAAGAAAAAGAAAAACCAGACACAAACGCCCAGGTACAACGAGTACTTAACAATGTCTAGGAACACAAAGGGAAGGAAAAACACAGAAGCTGCTTCAGGCAGAGAGCTCTCCAACCCACCTCTGTGCAGGCTCAGGGGACAGCGGGGGGAAACCACACAAAGAATATGATGGATACAAGGTTTCTCTCTTTGCATTTCAAAATACATCACAACCTGATACAGCTAACAAGTTGCTGGAAACCTGATGCAGCTAACAAGTCACCTCCCACATCCCTTCCAGCTACAGCAGATTTCCCCAACTTGGTGCTCTCCAGATGTTTTAGATTGAAACTCTCACTGATCCTGGTCATGCAGGCTGGGGCTGATAAGAGTTGGAAAGCATAGCGTCCGGAAGGCACTAGGTTGGGGAAGGCTGAGGCAGGCTAGGAATCAGTCTCATCCACCAAATATCTCCTCTGCAAATTTTGTTGTGGAATATTCTGCAAATAACCCTCGGTTTTTGCATATTTGATATCCCTGTTTGATGCTTGCTTAAATTTTATTTCATGCTATGTCCTTGGATATAGATTTTGATATTTGATTGCTGGCACATTATTGCATCTGGCAATTGATGGCATTTGATTGCTTGACATGCAGACATGCAGCAATGTTTCATACTTGACATCAGCCGAGAAATGGGATTTAGTAATTTTCTTGACTGCCGACGTGCAGTGGTCTATAGCATTTTATCATATGAGATGGTTAGCGCTCTGTGGTGTTTAGTGTTTGGCAGTTAAAAGGTTTCATATTCGATGCCTGACAAAATGAAAACCCACCAGGTACTGTCAGCCAATCTTAATCACCCCAATATTTGGAGTAAAATTTCATATCCAGAATGAAATTTCAAAATCTGAATAGTGAAATTTGAAATGTTTGCACACTTTGAGTCTTTGCAATTATTTGTTTAATCTCTTCGTCCAAGATATATATTTTAGACACACCTCCAAATACTGCAGTTTTCACAGGGAAAAGCTGAACATGTAATGTTGGGTCCTGTGTTTGTAATACTATTTAGGGCCTATGATACTGTAATGAGGTTGGGGCTGGGCCAAATGGGTTTTGTGGGGTCCAACCCTGTGATTCTGGCTGTGAAAGAAGACCACTAAAAATTCAAACTTAGTCAGAGGCAGTGATGCTTTGAATATCAGTTGCAGAGGGGAGAGTGCTGTTATGCTTGGCTCCCACATGAGAATTTTCCACAGACATGTTCCAAATTGCATAGGAGCTCTTCTGCTTGTGGTGACAGACTTGCAGACTGTCTCTGTGATGGAGAGTTTGAGACCCAGCATCTCTCCCCCCCCACTTCAAAAGACAAATACAGGTCCCCTGGTCCCCCAACCTCAGGTAACACCCTCCCCTGGGCCTGAGTCTCTCCCACAAACAGGAGAGGAAGCCAAAGTGCACCCGTTTTAAGAAAATGGTGTGCAAGTTCTGTTATCCATGATGGAAGTTCATTGAAAACTCGACTTCATTTGCATGCACCAGAGCCATAGCTACCAGGGTAGGGTGATAGTCAGGTTTTTTGCCTCAGGTGAAGCCTCCAGAGGGGTGTCATTGAGGCGCCAAGCCTCTCTCTCTCTGTGTATGCAAATGTGCATGGGTGCAAACTGGGTCTTTGCCCCGGGTGAAATAAAGCCTAGTTTTGACCCTGCATGCAGAGAAAATAGATCTAGGCAACACAAGGCCTTGATCCTTGCAATGAATCCCTAATTAAGATCATTGTGCAATTATAAGGTTATTGTACAATCACAGAAGGCTGTATAATCTTAGATGGAACATGGCTGTGAGGAGGTGTGGCTCTGACCCTGCACTTCTGAATTTAGCACCACACTGCTGGATGAGGCCTAAGGCAGTGGCAGAGCAAGCCAATCGGGCGCCTGGGGCAGCACGCATGCCCTGTTCCCAGGGGCGGGGCCAGACACATGCGGGGCGAGGTAAGCCGGGCAGGACGCTCCTTGGGGCCTCCTCCTACTCAGCCACCCTACAGCTGAGGGAGAGGCGGCAGGTGGACTGTTTTGGCAGCGATGAGCCTGCGTGTGCTCAAGCCAGTGCTCAAGCCAGTGTGGTGTAGTGGTTAAGAGCAGTAGACTCGTAATCTGGTGAACCGGGTTCGCATCTCAGCTCCTTCACATGCAGCTGCTGGGTGACCTTGGGCTAGTCACACTTCCCTGAAGTCTCTCAGCCTCACTCACCTCACAGAGTGTTTGTTGTGGGGGAGGAAGGGAAAGGAGAATGTTAGCTGCTTTGAGACTCCTTCGGATAGTGATAAAGCAGGATATCAAATCCAAACTCCTCCTCCTCCTCCTCCTCCTCCTCCTCCTCCTCCTCCTCCTCCTCCTCCTCCTCTTCTTCTTCTTCTTCTTCTTCTTCTTCTTCTTCTTCTTCTTCTTGCCACTGCGTCTCTCCCAGGAGAGACGCATGACTCAGATGTGCTGCAGGCCCCGCGGTGAGTGCCACCCGGCATTTTGTCACCCCCCTCAGTGGTGACACCCGGGGCTGCCCGCCCCTACCGCACCCCCTTCCTCTGCCCCTGGCCTAAGGAAGATATCCTTGGTAGAGGTGTTCCAGCGGTAAGCCTCTGAGTACTAAGGAATAAAGAATGGTGCATTTGTGTGTGCGTGTTTAATCACTGCCAGGCCTTCTGTGTGTACTTCATCTCAGGCATTGTTGGTTTCTGCAGGGGGTGGGCCCTGGTTGTGCTCAAGGCACAGCAATCCCTATATTGCTCTGCCCCTTTATTTTCTTTCATAGTGAAGTTTAAAACACACACTCACTTTCTCCTCCTTCCTGCTAAATGGTTTTCCATTATCTCATAACAGCTCTGCCCTTTTGGTGAGCACTGTGCTCTCGCTCTCACTGCCTCTCCTCCCGCATCCCCTCTACTCCAGTGACCATACAATATGGATTGATGATGCGAAAAATGGAATGCCTCAAAAATCCCCAACCTTTCAGCCATAAAACTTGCTTTCTCCGGCTCGAAGCAAAATGTACCAGGTGAGCTGACCACAAACAAAGGCATTCCCAAGGAGATGTGGGCTTGTTCAGGGAAAGGGTCTCATAGAATCATAGAGGAGCCACAGGGGTCATCTAGTCCAACTCCTGCAATACCTGAGTCTCTACCGACGGAGCTGTCCAGACTGGTCAATCCTCAGCATCTCCAAGCAGGGCTGTAGATTCCCTCTGCCTGAAACCCTGGAGAGCTGCTGCCAGTCAGTGTAGACAATACTGAGCTAGATGGACCACTGGTCTGACTCAGTATAATGCAGCTTCCTTGGTTCCTATTTAATTCAGCTTTTTACCCAGAGGCATGAGGACTAGAATCTTACTTTCTTTGTAAGTGAATTGCTCAGAAGGAGAGCAACCTGCTTCACAGGCAGAAGGTCTCAGGTTCAATCCCTGGCATCTCCAGGTAGGGCTGGGAGTTTCCCATGTCTGAAACCCTGGAGAGCTGCTGCCAGTCGGGGTAGACAATACTAACGGTCTAATTCAGAATAAGGCAGTTTTCAGTGGAAATAATGCTGAGAAAGATGCCCCTTGCACCTTTAAACTTCTGGTTGAAGCACAGAAAGTAGCAATGAAGTCCTGAGCATTGGTCCTGAGCAATGAAGTCCTGATTACCTACCCTGCTGGGTCAGAGGGGGCAGGGAAGAGGGAGTGGAGAAGGACCTGCATCTTCCCAAGGTGGAGGCCTCTCCAGTGAAAAGGTCAGGGCAAGGTGCCAGATTTAGTGCCTCTGAAGTCAGAGGGGAAATCTGAGTTCAGCTCAGTTCAGAAAGGCAGAGAGATGAACATAGGAAGCTGCCTCCGACTGAGTTAGATCCTTGGTCCATCTAGCTCAGGGTTGTCAGCACTTATTGGAAGCTGCTCTCCAGGGTTTCAGCCAGGGGACATCCCTAGCCCTACCTGGAGATGCTGGAGATTGAAGCCAGGGCCTTCTGCATGCAAGGCAGATGCTCTGCTGCTGAGTTCATGGCCCTTCCTTGGATAAAGAAGAACTAGTAGTTCCCAGAATTCAGAGAAGGGCCTCCCAGGTCAGTGAATGAAGCTGGAGCAGTGAAGATGAGCAGTGTCTGTGTTGACTGCAGGGATGAATTTTAGGCCTCAGACCGAACCAAGCCAGGAACCAGACACCAAGCTTTCTGCCAGGGAAGAGACCTCTGCCTGAGACCCAGGAGAACCTCTGTCAGTCTGTGTATCTGTTATGTACTAAGCTTGGATCCTAGAACAATAGGCAAGTAGGATCCTAGAATGCAACAACTGATTGGCTTGCAGGAGAAGACCAATCAGGCTCCAGGAAGAAGTTAATCAGCTTATTAGGCTGGTAAGATCGTAGAATGCAACAACTGATTGGCCTGCAGGAAAAGACCAATCAGGCTCCAGGAGGGAAGCAGAATCAGCCAATCAGACCAGACTCATTGTGTAAATAATGTATATAAAAGCCTGAGGTTTGGGGGGCAATTGAATCACTGTTTTACAAGCTGCAATGAAGAGCATGAAATCACTACAGGACACCAAGTATATTTCAGTGTCCCATTCTTCCTCTAGCTGGTGCTCTCCACTTGTCATTGGACTACAACTCCCATCATTCTTGGTCATAGGTCATGCTGGAGGAGGCTGATGGTAATGTACTCCAACCATTTCTGGAAGGCACTACATTGAGGAAGGCTGGCATGTAGAACGGATGCAGTGATCATCTGAGCTGGAACGAGGCAAGCCCTTTGGTTCCAGTAGAGGGATAAAGGCAAACATCAAGTCTAGAGAGCAAACCAGGGATCAGGACTGAAGGAAACATGTGCAGAGGAGGGTGACCAAAATGATCAAGCTTTATGAGAAAGAGTTAAGGGGGTTGGGTATGTTTAGCTTGGATAGGAGGAAACTGAGAGGAGATACGATAGCCATCTTCAAATATCTCAAGGGCTGTCACATGGAGGATGGAGCAAGCTTGTTTTCTCCTGCTCCGGAGGGTAGGACCTGAACCAATGGCTTCATGTTAGAAGAAAGGAGATTCCTAATGAACATCAAGAAGAAGTTTCTGATGGTAAGAGCTGTTTGACAGTGGAACGGTCTCCCTCAGGATGTGGTGGAATCTCCTACCTCAGAGGTTTTTAAGCAGAGGTTGGGTGGCCAGCAGTGACCCTTGGGTTCTACAATTCTATGAAACAAGAATACACAAAAGCTCAGAAAGACTGTGGGCCTTTCCCTCTGCTCTTTCCAGGCACAGGTCCTCACTTAAAAGCTCCGTGTTTGAGCGTTTCTTTTTCTTTTTTTACCCCTGGAACTTTCCCCATGAAAACCCACTCTTTAGCACTCAATTGGAGCAAATATCAATTCGGGTTTCGCCATGGATTACAGTATGCTCCAAATGAGCTTTAAAGAGCGAGGTTTTGTGGGGAAAGCTCTGGAGGGGGAAAAAGGGTGCTCAGATATGGAGCTTTAAAGCATGGGCTGTGCTTGGAAAGAGTGGAGGAAAGGTAAATATAGATAAGCCCTGTGTCACTTGGGTAAAGCTTGACTGCAAAACAAAGCCCTTTAGCACTCAGTTCAAATCCTGGCAGTTCTCTCCCTTCCAAAATGTCCTTTGCTCCTTCTGTGTACGTCCCTCATCCATTTCGACCCCCTCCCTCCATCACAGCCTCTGATGCATATTAGCCTTTGCAGCACCGCTTCTGAAGATAAGCGGGTTGGCAAACGGACTCTTAAGAGTTTCCGCTTTAATGTAGAATTAATGTGCTGAATGTTTAATAGAATGTTTAATTTCACTACTGATCTCGTTCTATTTAGAGAAGAGCTGCAGCTCAAATGCACCAGCGACGGCGATTATCTGTGTGGACAGTGGTAGAGGGGATGGCAGAGAAGCGATCATACTATTTGATGCGTGCACTTGCACTATAAAAATATATATATTTCAGAAAGGCGACTCCAAATCTCTTTCTCCCTCACCCCAGAATTGTCAAAATTGGGAGGAAGGTTTACAAAGAGCCAAAACACATTGCTGGAGCACATGCTTGTTAGAGCTTCTGTTCCTGGGAATTGTGCTGGATCTGTGCATGCTTATACAAGGTAAACATCACTTTGGGAAAGTCCCCTGGGGGAAAGCAGCAGCAGCTGTGGATTTAGGAATATAGGATACGCTTTATACCACATCATACACTTCGTCTATCCCATAGTGTAGTAGCAAATTCAGAAGTGCAGGGTCGCTTCATGATTGTCACAGCGCATTCCATCTAAGATGATGCAACTGTCTACAATTATAAAATCATCGTATAATTATGTACTTAGGGATGCATTGCAACAATCAATGCAGATCTCCATATACAGGGACAATTTTTTTGGAATGCAGATGGCCACGCAACCCTTGTTTAAAAACCACCAGAGAAGGAGAGTCCACTACCTTCCAAGGCAGTCAATTCTACTGCCAAACAGCTCTTACCATCAACAAGTTCTTCCTAATGTTTGGTCACAATCTCCTTTCTTGTAATTTCAATCCACTGGTTCAGGTCTTATCCTCAGGAGCAACAGAAAACAAGCTTGCTCCATCTTCCATGTGACAGTCCCTGAAGATGGCTATCAAATCATCTCTCATTTTTCTCTTCTGCAGGCTAAATAGTTCCAACTCCCTCAACTGCTCCTCATAAGGCTTGGTTTTCAGATATTTGATCATCATGGTTGCCCTCCTTCGCAAACTTTCCAGCTTGTCTAAATCATTCTTAAACTGTGGTGCCCAGAACTGGACACAGTATTCCACCTGTGGTGTGACCAAGGCAGAATAGAGCGGGGCTATTACTTCCCTTGATTGGACATGATGCAGCCTAGAAATGTTCACATGTCCAGATCCACTCTTTTCCCTAGTCCAGTTGCAGTGAAAACAGGACAAACAACCTGCATGCATGCATGTGTGTGCAAAGAAATGGCTGGATTCCTCTGCCTTTATCACCGGTAAGACAAATAGAAACCTAGCATACTAGCAACTTGGGTTGCCATCTTGTTTTGCTGGCTCTGCTTCTGCACCTTTAGCATCATCCCAACACATGGATATTTTGCAGGGCAGACTTTTGCTGGTACAGAGATGAACCGTGGAGACAAGAGCCTCTGAGTTATGCTGCTAATAAAAGCACAGAGGAGCAGGATCCCTATATAGCAGAGGTTTTCAACCTTTTTGAGTCCATGGCTCCCTTGACCAACTGCATTCTGTCTATGGCACCCCTGTGGGTCTCCAGAGCCCAGTTGTGTTACCCTTTGCTTGCAGAGCTGGCAGCCTCTCACCCTTTTTCAAACAGCCTCCCTTGTGGAGTATTCCCTCAGCTTCCTCGCCTTCCCTTGGGGCTCCACTGGGCAGCCACTGCTGCCACCCCTTGGTCTCTGAGTCCTCACCCCCCCACCCCAAGGAGAGGTGCCTCCTCACACTGCCCCACAGGGGCCTGGGAAGCACCTCCTGGCCAGCCCCAGAGGCACCATTCACCTGGGGAGCTTGTAGCTTCGGTTGCTGCAACAAACAACTGTGCAAGTCTTTGGGAGACAGAGAGGGCATCAGAGGAGGGACAGAAAGAAAGAGGGACAGAGGCCAATGTTGCCCATGGCACTCCTGGCCATCATTCAAGGCACCCCAGGTTGCCACGGCACACTGGTTGGAAACCACTGCTATATAGCAAGCAAGCAAGCAAGCAAGCAAGCAAGCAAGCAAGCAAACAAACAAACAAACAGACACACCTGCATGTAATCCCTAATGAGAGGGAGAGAGGGAGCAAAAAGAACAACACACCAATTGCTGGGAGGGAGTGCAAATCAAACTCAAAAGACCCCAAGCTGCAGGCAAAATGGAGCCATAGTGGCCCATATGCTGCACCCCCTCCCATGCTCTATGGGGAGCGTGAGATAAAATTCATTGCTGCACTTAACGGTGGCATAAAACACGTAATGGGAAGCAAACAGAGTCATTGACAGGCATAAACAGAGGGCGAGTCAAAGGTACCGTTAACCGGAGGGGCTGCGGCATGCTATGACCTTCGCGGAAGGACATTCCACGGGTGTAGAGGAGGGGAATGCAGAAGAACGTGAAAGGAGGGGGTTGAGCTGAGATAAAAAAAGAGGATGATGTGGGGGGGGGGGGGTGAGGGATGGGAGCCCCACAGGCTGAAAAGGATTTATCTCTGCCAGAATTTGCTCCCTTGCTTCTTGTGGAGCCTATCTGAGCCTCTCTGTATGTGGTTCATGCAGGAGCTAAATGAAATGTACCAGTGCTGTGCCAGAACATGCCCTTCAATTCATAGAAAAGTTTTATCCTGCAGAAGAGGGCATCTATTTTTCTGCCTATTTTGCAGGGCACTCTCTCTCTCTCTCTTGTGGGCAGTGGTGGAGGAAGTGGGGTGCGGCAGGTGCGGGCCACCCCGGGTCCAATCACTGAGGGGTGTGTGTGACAAAATGTCAAAAATATGAATTAAAAATAATAATAAAATAAAATAAATTGGGCTCATGAAACTTTTTAGTTCAGTCAACGAATGCAATGAAACGCGGCTGGCACTGGGCACCACACCACGGGGGCCGGCACTTACTGCAGGGCCTGCAGTGTGCCCAAGCCACATGTCCCTCCTGGAAGTGATGTGGTGGCTTGAGCACCTGCAGGCTCGGCGCTGCCTGAAGCAGAAACATGGATCTTGCTAGCCACTGGGAGTTGTAGTTCAACAATGTATGGATGGCCACAGAATTCCCAACCCTGGTTTAAGTCAAAGAAGTACCACCACCAACCCGTCCAATTTGGTTCAAATTTTGCTTTTAGCAAACCTTTTGGACAAATTCATGGAGGGTAAGGCTGTCAGCCTCTACTGGCATGATGGCTATGCTCTGCCTCCATGGCCAGAGGCCATATCCTGAGTACCAGTTGTGGGGAATCACAGGCAAGGAGAAACACTGGTGTGGGAGAAAAGGATGCTGGACTAGATGGGGCATTGGCCTGAGATGTTGACTCTTCTTATATTTTTGGTAGCACACTGATGTAAAACTTGTATGTTAAAGGGCCAAGGAAAGATAGCAACAAGGGAGCAAGCCAGAGGAATGAAGGAAGTTGAAGGCTTGTTCTTTTTCTGGGAACAGGATGGGGGATGCTGGGGTGGTAGTGGTGGTTTCTTGGTCATCATTTGAATGGCAGAACTGACTCTCTGGCATCTGACAGCCGCCATCAGATGAAGTAACATTTATTCAAATGAGGATTATTGTGCTCGTTAATAATGTTCCCCATGGCTCCTTTGGTCCTTACATGAATCCATCTGTAGCTAAGCGATGGAAAATGAACCCATTAATGGCCAAGGCCTTTTCAGTCAATATAGGGAATCAATTCTGATTGATGAAGAGGGGAGGGACTCAAATGTGAAAGTAAGTGTGGGGAGCATTGGGTGGGTGGGAATTAAGAATGCAATAGCCTTCCAAAGCCATTGAGGAATGCTAAGATGTTTATCACTTGATATTTATCACTGCTAGCTACGATGCCTGCGCTCTGTCCCCATGACTGGAAGCAGCAATGCTTCTCAATGCCAGTTGCTGGAAACCACAGGTGGGGAGGGTCCGGCTTGCAGGTTTCTCACAGGCATCTGGTTGGCCATTGTGAGAAGAGGATTCTGAGTCAGATGGGCCACTGGTCTGACCCAGCAAGCTCTTCTAATGTTCTCATTCAGGGGAGCCGAAAGGGTGTTTTTTTCCTGTGAACATATCGAGATGGGGCAAGTAGGAAGATAAAAAGGTAAAGGTACCCCTGACCATTAGGTCCAGTTGCAGACGACTCTGGGGTTGTGCACTCATCTCGCTCTATAGGCTGAGGGAGCCGGCGTTTGTCCGCAGACAGCTTCCGGGTCGTGTGGCCAGCATGACTAAGCCACTTCTGGTGAACCAGAGCAGCGCACGGAAACACCGTTTGCCTTCCCGCCGGAGCGGTACCTATTTATCTACTTGCAGTTTGGTGTGCTTTTGAATTGCTAGGTGGGCAGGAGCAGGGACCGAACAACTGGAGCTCACCCCGTCCCGGGGATTTGATCCGCCAAACCTCTGATCGGCAAGCCCTAAGCTCTGTGGTTTAGACCACAGCGCCACCCGCGTCCCTGCAGTAGGAAGATACCCCAGTGTTTATTTGAAAGAATTACATGCAGGTCATGCAGTGGCTTGGCTGGGGTGCAGAAATGGCACAGGAGAAGCAACAGCTAAGGAAATGGTGGCCCAATGGAAAAAGAATGAGAACAGCCTCACTGTGTGTGTGTGTGTGTGTGTGTGTGTGTGTGTGTGTTTCCCAAGGAAAAACTTGCAGAACAATGGAAAACCCACCGTTGAGCTCCACATTCAAACAGATAGATACTCAACATAACTCCCTGCAGTTTCCCTTTCAGACTCTGGCCACAGTCACACCATACTTTTAAAATGCGGCGCTCTTTTTTTTGGGGGGGGCGTGTTATTGAGTTGTTGTTTTTATTTTGATTATTTATATTGTGGTGTTTTATGTTGATCTTTGTTCTGTGAACCGCCCTGAGACCTCCAGGTATAGGGTGGTCTAGAAATTAAATGAATGAATGAATGAATGAATGAATGAATGAATAAGCACTTTAAATAGTTGTGGCTCCCCCCACAGAATCCTGGGAGCTGTAGTTTGTTGAGGGTGCTGAGAATTGTTAGGAAAGCCCTATTCCCTTCTGGAGCTCCCATTTCCAGAGTTCTGTGTGTTGATCATTGAACCACTCTGGGAACTGTAGTTCTAAGAGGGGTAATAGGGGCCTCCTAACAACTCTCAGCACCCATAGCAAACTACAGCTCCCAGAATTCTTTGGAAGAAGTGGTATCCTAGCGCTTTAAATGCATGGTTCATTCATGTGCACATATGATGCCTGCCTACCCATGGATGTGGTGCATCCCTTACCTGAGAATAAACACAATCAAATACAGATCTTATTTCTTAGTAGGCCTGCACAGGATGGTGTCACAGGTAGCATTTGTAATGGTGCTTGTGGTATCCCTCTGCTTGCTCAGATCTAGCTCTGCAGTTTTATAAATGTTTGGGGGCATTCTCCCCCCCCTTCCCCTCATTGCTGGAGAAATCTGGTTCATTAACACAACACTTTCCAAATTGCTTTCTTGTAAGCCATGCTGTGACTTCCCCCCTAAGGTACCAGGTTACAGCTTACTCCAGTATGTGTATATATATTTGCTAAGGAAGTTAAGAAGCTTTTTAGTATTGGTTTATTGAGTCTGTGACTCTAACAAGTTCATCAGTACTGTTGGAAGGGGACAGGAGCAGTGTGTGTGTGTCATCCTATTGTTCACTGAGGTCAGCAATTTGAAGCTGAGATCACCTGGGAGTGGACCTTTCTCATGAACAGCAGGTATGGTAATTAAAAGGCAAAATCCAGGCATATGCTTAAGAGAAGGAACAGCTAACTCGCTCACTCCTCCTGCAACTGACCAATCATTTGGCAGTGTCCACTTAGCATTTAGTTTTGTTCAAAAATGTCTCAGACTATCACACTGAGAAATCTTGTAACAGAGCAAGGCACGGATACAGCTGCTGGTGGAGGATTTCTTTGTTAGGCAGATTACTGGCTGACATCTCAGGATGGACAGTTCATTGATGAGTTTGAAAATGGTCTCCATGCAGCTGGAGAGCTCTCCAAAGTGTTTAGAGTTGGGGTGGAGAATGGTGATCTGGGGAACATGTATCACCCTTGGACTAATTTCATGTGTTCCTTACGGTCATCCTGCTCTTCACACACTGGAGAGCCACTCCTGCTCTCCACAGCCTCCCCTTGGGAATTGTTTCAGATCATTCAGATCAGATCCCAGACTCGCAACGTGGCACAGGGTTGGCAGGGTGGCGTGAGAAGGGTGCAACAGCCATATGCCCTTCAATCCCAGCCCAGCCCATGGGCCTCGGGGGATTCACCCACCAAGGGCTGTGTCAGCCAGCCGGGCTGCCCCCCATGTGGGCAGGCAGATGGCGCAGTGTGGCCCCAATTGGCTCCAGCAGCGTCTGTGGCAGTGGCTGGGCTGGCATGGTGGGCTCTGTTCACCCTCTACGCCCTACTCCCTAGTGTGTGTCTGTCTGCCCCGGGCACTGGCAAACAACGCTACACCACTGGACTAACAGATAGACTGGGAGAAACACTTTGTGGTTTCCTGCTAACTACCAACCTCTTCCTCTTCCTCTTAGTTGCTCTCTCTCTTGCATGAGGATACTATGAAAGTTAGCTGTAGTGTACATGAATCTGAAGCCATCCTTGTAAATATGAAGTTACTTGAAAGTATATTTTTTTCTTTACCAATGGGACTCCTGTGTCCCTTGTTTTCCCCCTTTAAGAAATGCTAGCGATGTGTGAATAAGACAGAATGGGTGGGGAGACCTTGTAACTCTAGGTAGCTCCAGTTTCTATGCCTTTTAACTCTGATATATATTTATATACTATAAGCCAACCAATTTTAATTTTTAAAACCAAGCAGTGTGTCTTCTCCCACATACACATATTCCTTATACATAGGTGCGCATTGATAAAAATACTGCAAAAAAGGAAAAGGAAATAAGCAACCTTGGGGCAACATTTCACTGATGTGCACATGTCTGCCTGCATGGGTTCTGCCAGATGTCTTGTTTATTCAGCATTCATCCAGATCTGCTTGCACAAAGCTTACATGGAATATGTCATCGGCTCTCTATTGAGCCTTTATTCTGATTGTGTTGCAGAGTTTTGAATCCTGCATTCACCTTGATTTGCTTGAAGAGTGTTTATACATCTTCCCATTCATCATTTGTTTATTCCACACTTTCTATAAATTTTCCTGTCACTTTCCTAACTGCAAAAAGTATCTTTAAAAAGTGGACTTTTTGCATTAGGATGACAGAGCTCTTTAATTGGCTAAAATTGCACAAGCAGAAAAAAGAAAGAGAGGGAAAATCCCCCTTTATGCAAAGTTTAACATTTCTGAATACAGTGGTACCTCGGGTTACATACACTTCAGGTTACATACGCTTCAGGTTACAGACTCCGCTAACCAAGAAATAGTACCTCGGGTTAAGAACTTTGCTTCAGGATGAGCATAGAAATCGTGCTCCGGCAGTGCGGCAGCAGCAGGAGACCCCATTAGCTAAAGTGGTGCTTCAGGTTAAGAACAGTTTCAGGTTAAGAACGGACCTCCGGAACAAATTAAGTACTTAATCTGAGGTACCACTGTATGTAATATTATTCTAGTGCACCAAGAAAGCTCTCTGTTTCTCCCAAACATGCAAAACATTTATTTGACCATAATATTTTATTGCTGGCATTATTTTTTTTAACCATTACCTAAGTTCACCAGGCATTCTGCAACCAAACATCTACAGCAGACAGATTGCATTTCTTCCAAAAATAATAAAAATAAAATAAAATGCCTCAAATATGTGTTGCGATGAGAAAATTATTTGCTAAACATTGGTATTCTATTTTAACATATTGTCTAGACAGTCATAATAGGAACATTGCTAGCTTCAAAAACAACATTTCTCTAGTTATTTCCCTGATCGCTATAACTATCAACCATAACTATCTGCAACACTTTGGGAATTTTGATGTAGTCTGGCTATGGAGGGGGCAATAGATTGACAATTGTCAGTTTTTCAATGTGGTGCCATCCAGATGTTATGGGCCACAGCTATCATCTGTTACCATTGCCCATGCTGACTTGAGCTGATGGCAGTGCTTGTCTAGAACATCTGGAGGGCACCAGGTTGAGGAAGGCAAGTGTTTTGGAATATTTCCTAGACAGTATGTTAGATTGCTGGTATTTAGAGCACACATAATGCCTAGGAATAAAGTTATGGTATGCTACCACCAATGCCCAGAAGGTGTATAGAGCAACCTTGTCATGTCTTGTTTATTTGTCTATGGCCATGTCTCTCCTTGACCCATCACCAATGACCCATCAAATGGGTTAGAATGTATCTACCTCATCCTTTAGCGTGAGCAGTATTGGTTGCTGAAACAGCTAAACACATCCAAGAGGAGAGTGCAGTGGATTCTAATATCACAAAAGCACTCATTTCCAAACAGAAAAACAGGAGAAAGATGTATTTGAAAGATTGCCTCATTCCTTATATATTGAACTGAACACTGTGCTCTGCAAGTGAGGACCTCTTGCAGTTGCCATCTTATCAGGAGGTCCACTATGTACGAATTAGGAATTGGGCCTCAAATGTGGTGTCACCTGCTCTTCAGAAATAGACAGGCACTGTCTCCTTCATCATTTTGGTGCCTACCGAAGAACTTCCTTTTCAACAAACCTTCTAAGTCGAGAATTTAATATGTTTTAAAGATGTTTTATCACTTGTTATTTGATGTCCTGGGCTCCTTTCGGAGGAAGGGTGGGCTATACATCTAATAAATAAATATTTCTTAGTATTTTATTCATTTCTCAGCTCTCCTCATGTGTGGAGTCTCTTCCTTTCCCTGTAGATATTAGATTGTCTGCAAAGTAACGCAACATAACTCATTCCACCAGGACTAGGATTTCTACTTGTGCAATGGAACCCCTCCCTGACCCTCACCACTAAATCTGTTATTGGATTCCCCCCACCCCAACCCTCCAGATTAGATCTGTGTATCTGTTGATGGTGAAGGGTGAATATATGAACATCAGAGGAGCCTGCTGGATTGGAACATCTGTTCCAGCATCCTCTTCTCACAGTGGCCAAGCAGATAACTTGTAGGAAACTTGAAAGCATGACCTAAGCAGAAGAGCACTCACCCTTCCTGTGGCTCCCAGAAGATGGCATTCAAAAGCATCACTGCCTCTGACCAGGGAGGCAGAGGAAAGTCATCATGGCTTGTAGTCATTGTTAGCCATGCCCTCCATGTGTTCAAGAAGAGGGTGGGGGGAGTTCCACTGCTCCAGCACAAAACCTTCTGCTGATGGGACGTGTTAGCTGGATACCTCCCTGCCTATTTATCTGTCATTCTCCCTCAGCTTCCCAACAGCCAGAAAAGCCATTCAGGATGTGTGTAACCCACCCATACCAAGATAGATATGTTGGGGCATTTCAGAAGATAAACCATAGCCAATGGGTTCGTTCAGCCTCACATCTCTGGTCAAATGTCAACAAGAGAAGCAGGGTGAATAGGGCATCCCCATGGCCTGACCCATTTCCCTTCTGGCCTCTTCTTCCCCACTCTGTGACCCACATGACCAACCTTGCTCCTTTTCCTCCTGAGATCTGAATCTGCTCCACTGACATCAGTGCCAGCCCCTCGCTGGGACTCTTGAGCCCCATCAAGAAAGAGCCAGTTGAAAGCTGAACAGATGAAGGATTTATTGCCTGTGAACAAGTGTTCCAATTGAATTAGGCAGCATTAAACATTTTCAGATAATTAGGAACAGACGCCCATTACAAAAGCGAAACAGGGGAAGAGGGGGCTTTTGAAAAGCGATCCAAGCTCCTTGGCATGCCAGCCAGGGGGACGGATTTCAAAGATGACTTCTGAGGTTTTTCAGATGCTTTGAGTGCAATACATCCTGGGCTCTCCACATCACCAAAGATTCCTGTCCGCATCTGTCCCCTTCTCCTCTCCTCTCCTCTCCTCTGCTCTGCTCTTATTCTGTTTCATTGTTATAAGATGTGTGTGCGCGTGCGTGCACGTGCATGCATGTGCGCTTTAAAAGTCTTCCTCACAAAAGGATCAGACCACAAAGTCTCCCATGGAGAGAGTTACCTCCTTGAAGGCAACTCCTTTCTTCTCCAGCCAAATGGCACCTCCACAGCGCTAGAACGGAAAGGAATGACTGATCTCCCCTCTAATCCAGCCAGGGTGTTTGTCTCTTGTGAAGCCTGGAGCCACTTGTGAAGAGGCTTGCTTGTTTGTGACACCCACACACTCACACCACTCAGTTCTCAAGCTAATTGAAGCCTGTTGGGTCACTGGTTGGCAAGACAATATCTTCAGAGCTTCTTGGCATTTCAGAAATTTCTTCCTGAGCACACAGAGCTTAACATGCCTCCTGGAAATGATGGATCAGGCATGCTGATTTTATTCGTGCCCAGATGCTTCTCCAGAGAGCACGAGAATGAGGAAGCCTGGAAGAGACAATGATTCATTTTGGGTTGACTTCTGCTTACAGGGTAGACCACAGTCAAGTCGTGGTTAATTATTCAAAAGTGGGTGAGAAAGCCCCTGTCTTTTTTCAGATTTTGCCTTACTATGCAGAAATCATCCATTTGCCAAATGAAACATGCTTCTGTCAGGAGGACCGCTTATGCAACCTTAAAACTACATGGCCCATATTGCAGTGTGGGGACGAGTGAATGACACACAAGCATAAATGTTGATGACTAGGAGTACAGGGCAAGGCACTTTGGCTGCAGTTGTGAGCTGCCATTCCTTAAATGTTGTCAACTGCTTGCTTCAGTTAAAGTTACGAATGTTTTGTGCATAAATTCTCTGGGAAACCTGTCTTTGAGCAACAATGCATGTGGCAGAAGCAAATGCAATCAGTTCCAGTGAACTGCTTAAAACCAGAGCCCATTTATTGTATCCATTGCTAATAATAACAACAATAAAAAATAATGCGTCTACTGGGGAAAAAAGCTTCAACTTTCATGGGTGTGTTCATGACCTTTGAGGTCATCTAATCCAAATCCCTGTTCTGTGAAAGATGGAATGATGACATCCTTGACGAGTAGATACCCAGCCTGTGATGGAATACCTCCAGAAAAGGACAGCCAACTTGGCATAATCTTCAGTCTCTCACTTCTGTAAGGCACCAACAGTTTCTTGAAACCTGACACATTGCAGCTCACCTGGCACCTGTTTGGGGTGCAGAAGGCCAAGAAGCTGGCAGGCTGCAAATGGCTGATCTTCCGTGCATCTCTCACCAGCTTGCCACGAAAATCCGCTTGGATCAAATTGAACTGCCATTGAGAAGGGGAACCCCGCTGTGGGCTGCTCAGCTTTAATTACAAGCTTTTTTTTGATGGCACTGAGGAATAATCCGAACACTTGTGAGTCAGGTTTTTTTTAATGGAGCAAGGAAGATCCAGAAAAACATAAAAGGGGATGGAGAGCTCAGGGGAAGTTGGGAGGTGTGCAGTATCATAATCTCTCCCCCAAACCACATGGGGTGGAGGAAGAACTGTGGTCACACAGTCAAGTCTAAACTAAGCCAAATTAAAGCTCGATATATACAGCGGTACCTCAGGTTACATGCGCTTCAGGTTACATACGCTTCAGGTTACAGACTCTGCTAACTCAGAAATATTACCTTGGGTTAAGAGCTTTGCTTCAGGATGAGAACAGAAATCGTGCTCCGGCAGCGCGGCAGCAGCGGGAGGCCCCATTAGCTAAAGTGGTGCTTCAGGTTAAGAACAGATTCAGGTTAAGAACAGACCTCCAGAACGAATTAAGTACTTAACCCGAGGTACCACTGTATCTCATTTTAAGGGGGGTCCCCATAACAGTTAGGGTGCCTCCGGGCTGTCACTATGGCCCCTATGCATTTAAAACACTATGATACCACTTTAAACAGTTATGGTTTCCCTGAAAGAATCCCAGGGAAAGAATCCCAGGAAGTGTAGTTTGTTAAGGGTGCTGAGAGTTGTTAGGAAATACCTAGTTCCCTCACAGAGCTACCATTCCCAGAGTAGTTTAACAATCCATTCCTCTTCCCAGGAAACTCTGGGAATGGTAGCCCTGAGGAGGAAATAGCTCTCCCCCAGCAACTCTCAGCAGCCTTAACAAACTACAGTTCCCAGGATTCTCTGGGGGAAACCATGACTACTTAAAGTGACATGATATTACTTTGAAATGTATAGCACAGATGGGAGGGGCAGAGGATCCAAGCACATGCTGAAACTTTAGGTCAGTGCGATTAAAGTGGGTTAAAGAGGCATGATCAGAGTTCAAGGACATATTCCATTCAGGGATGATATGAAATAGAGCCGATTTGAGCAGAGAGGGAGTGGCCACAGCTGGAGAGAGGCCAAATTGAGAAGCTAGCATCCCCCCCCCCATTTTACTGAGAAACAACCTAACTTTCATTTCCCAAGCCAAATGTGACTCAAAACAAGAATATATTTAGAAACGGAAGCTTCTCCAAATTTTGTGATGCAATTCTCAAGGCAGAAATGTGTAAGAGATTGCATATGTTATGGGGAAAACAGCATAGAAAAAAGTGTGCATTTTGAGAAATCTGCACATAGATGTTGATGGGTTTTCATGGGGATTAAACCCCTCCCCCCCCCAAAAAAAAACCATAACAAACCCCCTGCAAGCTCCTGAAGAAATGTGAAGAGGGCAACTTAAGCCTGGGAAAAAAAACAAGAAAGTAAGAAAACCAGGCATAGACAGATTCATCCATTCCTACTTAGGAACATCCATTGTGAGTCTCTCTCCCCCCCCCCCCCCCGATTACCTGTAATAACTCCCAACAATGTTATCCACACAAGTCAACCACCACCCTGCCATGCACCTTATGCGCAGGAAAAGATCCCCCCCCCCCTTTACCAGGCAGATCCATTGTGTAGCAGATAAACCCATTTAATTGTTTGTAATAACAGTCATTCGAGAGTGTACAGAAACGGTGAGTTAGGCAGAAGTATAGGTGTTCTTGAGTAAATAATTACATGAGACTGAAATGGGGTGGAGGTGGAGGGGGTGGGGCAGAAGGAAGAGAAGCGGTTGCCCTTCTCCCTCCCTAAAGGGTGCCTGGCCTTTAAACATGGCATTGATAAACCACAGGGATTCCCACCCCTTCTTTTAAACTCCCCCCCACGAAAAAAACGGGATGGTGAGGAAGAGAGGGTGACATTTGACTAAGGCCACATTCACACCCTACATTTAAAGCACTGTGATACCGCTTTAAACAGTCATGGCTCCCCAGCAAAGAATCCTGTCGTCCATTAAAGGTGCTGAGATTTTGTAAGGAGGCCTCTGTTCCCCTTCCAGAGCTGCAATTCTAGGACCCTCGTACCTACGGGACCTCCTCTCCTGGTATGCCCCACGGAGGACCTTACGGTCTGCTAACAACACCACCTTGAAGATCACGGGCCCCAGGGAAATTAGACTGGCCTCGACTAGAGCCAGGGCCTATTCGGCCATGGCCCCGGCTTGGTGGAACACTCTCCCACAAGAGACCAGAGCCCTGTGGGATTTGACATCTTTCTGCAGGGCCTGCAAGATGGAGCTGTTCCACCAGGCTTTTGGGCAGGATGCAGTTTGACTTACTTTCCTTTGTATAAAACAAGCCCAAAGAAGGCCCCCAACCCACTCACAGGTCCTTGTATGATCAGTGGAAACAGTTGGTCCTGGCAAGTATTAACCACTCTCAATTCCAACCTGATAATTGCCACCTGCCCAGATTTTAACTTGTCTTAACTAATTTTAAGATGTATTTTAATTAATTGATGTCTGTTTTTATGCATATTGTGTTGTTTTTATGATGTTAGCTGCTCTGAGCCCAGCTTCGGCTGGGGAGGGCAGGATACAAATAAAAATGTATTATTAATTTTTTATTATTAATTCTCAGAGTGACTTGGCAGTCAATCCCTCTCCACAGGGAACTCTGGGCGCTTGCGTTCTGTGAGGGGAATAGGGGCCTCCTCACAACTTCCAGCACCCTTAATGAATGGCAGCTCCCAGAATTCTTTGGGAAAACCCACAACTATTTAAAGTACTTTAAATGTAGGGTGTCAATGCAGCCTGTGCATAACTCAGGGTAGACCCATTGAAATGAATGGAATAACAATAGCCATGTTTCATAAGTTTCCATGGCTCAGCTCTTAGGTAAAACATAGTCAAATACCACCCTACATCACACAGATCTAGGGGTGACATGGGATTTGAACTCAAACCCGACTAAAGAAGCTCTGCTGATTTGGATCTCCTTCTTGGATGGACAAGCTGGTCAATTTCAGTTTCTCTTGGTTTTTCATTTTGCCATATTTCAAGTTCAGTTCTCCATGTATCTGAAACAGTTTGTGACTCTTAAAAAACCAGCCTCACAATTTTTCGCCAGTACAGTGGAACCTCGGGTTGCGAACGTGATCCGTGCGGGAGGCACGTTCGCAACCCGCAGCGCCGTTTCTGCGCACACGCGGGTCACAATTCGGCACTTCTGCGCATGCGCAAAGTGTGATTTAGTGTTTCTGCGCATGCGCGAGCGCTGAAACCCAGAAGTAATCCGTTCCGGTACTTCCGGGTTTGGCACGGTGCGCAACTCGAAAACACGTAACCTGAAGCGTCTGTAACCCGAGGTACCACTGTATTTTATTGCATATGTCTCCGAAGAGACATGTTTTTGCAAGCAGTTTCCCCTGATATAATGCATTTTAACCAATAATATATGCATTTCAGGTCCCCCCGATGTACACAAAAACTGGGAGAACTGTGGGCCCTCTGAAAGGTAGCTGTGTTTCAGTGTGCACATTTCAGAAAGTGCCAGTTAGCCAGGTTTGCACCAATACGCACACAGAACGAATTCCTCGTCCATCCCTGCCCACCCTCTCTTTCTTTTTCACACACTCGCATGCACACTGAGACATACGAGCTAACCTGCAGAGCCAGAACTAATCTGAATTCAATGCTAGTCCCAGGGGTTTTATTTGGGGGGGGGGGGGGTGGAGCTGGGAAAGAGATGCCCTCAATGCCCCCTTCGCTGCTATCATTCCCATCTGCTGCTTCACTTCTGCTGCCAGGGAGAGCCAATGGACAAGCAGGGGATGCAGTTATCTCCTCCTTCCTCCCACTGCTGCTCTTTGCTCACTAATCCCAGGACTGAGAGCTGGGTGAACCAACAGGTGGCAACGGTGAAGAGAAGGAGCAGGCCCAGGGGTATATTGTCAGCATTGCCCTGTGCCTGCAGGGGTGCAGACTGTTGGTGGGTGCCCAATCATACTGACCCTGTACAGTGGTACCTCGGGTTAAGAACTTAATTCGTTCTGGAGGTCTGTTCTTAACCTGAAACTGTTCTTAACCTGAAGCACCACTTTAGCTAATGGGGCCTCTTGCTGCCGCTGCACTACCACTGCACGATTTCTGTTCTCATCCTGAAGCAAAATACTTAACCCGAGGTAATATTTCTGAGTTAGCAGAGTCTGTAACCTGAAGCGTATGTAACCTGAAGCGTATGTAACCTGAGGTACCACTGTACAGTGTTACCTCAGGTTAAGTACTTAATTCATTCTGGAGGTCCGTTCTTAACCTGAAACTGTCCTTAACCTGAAGCACCACTTTAGCTAATGGGGCCTTCTGCTGCCGCCGCGCCGCCAGAGCACGATTTCTGTTCTTATCCTGAAGCAAAGTTCTTAACCTGAAGCACTATTTCTGGGTTAGCGGAGTCTGTAACCTGAAGCGTATGTAACCCGAGGTACCACTGTATTCCTTTATGACAGGCCACTCTTTTGTTCCCTGGAGATGCCTCTTGAGTTGAATTGAATCAAAGGATGCAGGCAGACTCGTTTCTCTCCGCAGATCCAGCTTCTGGAAATTGCTACTTATGTGGATTGCTGTATGTGCGTGCATGCACATACATGCTTGTTAATGGTGAACGTGTTAACGTTTGGGCATAAGACACACTCACACAGCCCTCCCTCCTCCCCAGGCCCTGGTGGCTGGTGGTCTAGAGAGCCTTTGCAGCACCCTCCTGCCGGCAGCGACGCAACATGGGTTGGGCTTGTGATAAATGGCAAAGGACCCACGGAGGGCTCTTGTCACAGTGATTTATGTCACGGGGAATCATTAGCCAAGTGAGGCCAGATGCCTCTCCCCGGATGAGACAAGAAGATGCAAGCTCTTAGCGAGAGAGCCGAGTGGCACCAAAAGGGGGTCAAGGGGAAGGGGAGCCCGGCAGAGGCGAGCGAAAACGTTGCTGTCAACCTGAAGGACGGCGCAGGGAGGACAAGTTGAGAGGAGGCCACAGGCAGGGGAGGGGAGGGGGAGGAGGAGAGGCACTGGAGGAGCTGAGTCACACGTCGGCCCAAGCGCCAGAAGCCCAGCTCAAGCAGCGGAGCATGAGCTCTGCGGAAGATGGCTGGCGGGGCTGAGTCAGCGGGAGGTGAGCTCCGCTCAGCATCGACGGCTCGGCTCTCAGAGCTGCAGAAAGAAGCTCCTTCAGAACAGATGGTGGGGGTTTGCCCATCACTTCATTGTGGGTGGAGCAAAAGCTGGGTTGAGGGTGGCATGTATGAGGGGTGGGAGGAGGAAGCTAACCCTATATCAAGACTGACCATTGGCCCACTGAAATATACTCTGAGTCAAGAGTGGATTTCATGCTCTTTATTCAGCTCATAGTGGTGAGGAGGAATGAATGTCCCCTCAAAGTATCTGCTTTATATACATTATTTACACAATGGGCTGCACATGATTGGCTAATTCCGGAATTCTCCTGTAGGCCAATCAGGTTGTGGATTCACTTCCATCTGGTGCCGGATTGGGTGGCTCCTGCAGACCAATCATACTGCTGCATTGTTCTAGGACTAATCAGACTGCTGCATTTTGGATCCTATTGTTCTAGGACCAATCAGACTGCTGCATTTTGGATCCTATTGTTCTAGAACCAATCAGACTGCTGCATTTTGGATCCTATTCACTCATTACATAACACCCACCTAGATCAGGGGTGTGGTGGGGGACCTTTCCCAGGCAGAGGACCACATGGTCTTCTAGGCAACCTTACTTGGGCAGGGGAAGCACATGGCAGTGGTGGGTGGGGCCAGGGGAAAAGCAATGCATGCAAATTTAACCATTGAATGGCAGGCTGGTTTCTCCACGCTCCTCCCAGTCCTCCATCCAGACCACCTGCTATCAAAGTTTGGGGATAGATTTTAGCTAGCCAGGCAAAAACACTCATGGAGGGCTGCCGAGGGGTGTGGCTTAGGTGAGAGTCTCAAGGGCCAAACAGAGAAGCCTGGAGGGCCACAGGAGGTTCTCCACTCCAATCTAGCTCCAGTATTATCTACACTGATCAGCAAGGTTTCAGACAGGGAATCTTTCCCAGCCCTAAGCTGGAGATGTTGGGTATTAAATTTAGGGGGATTGATCAGTATAGTCTTCTGAATTTAGGTGGGTTGTTGTCTACACTGACTGGCTGCAGCTGTCCAGGATTTCAGGCTGGTGGTCTTTTCCCAGCCCCCATGAAGATTAAACCTGGGACTTTCTGCATGCAAAACAGTTGCTCTGCCACTGAACCTTGGCTCTCACCCACCCCCTAACTCTAGGAAAATTCTATGTTTTAGTTTGGAGATCTCAGAACCCCATACTTGCTAAAGAATACTGGCAAATTTTTGTCGGTTTTTAACTGTGATGCTTTTATTCTGTGGTTTTGTGTTTTCATGAACTTTGTAAGCTGCTTTTGGACATCTGTGATCCCTGAACTGCAGTGGGTCAGATTACATCAGGGTTTCCCAAATTTGGTCTCCAGCTGATTTTGGATTACAGTTCCCATCATCCCTGATGATGGGTCCTGATGACTAGGGATAATGGGAGTTGTAGTCCAAAAACAGGTGGAGATACAAGTTTGGGAAACCCTGGTTTAGATTACCCTTTCTATGTTTTTTTTCTTGAATTAAGTGGGAATGTGGAGCAGAAGATATTTTAAAATAAATTAGTCACAAACAACTGTGTGTGTGTAGGAAAGCAGGGTTAGTAAGGGGTGTGGCCTGAGGAAAGGGGCGTGGCCTGGAGAAATTCCCAACATGGGCTTGTGTCCCAGATTTGAGGTTCCCTGACCCTGTGGCTAGATCAAATGAAAGAGTACCTTCCCTATTCCAAACAGCCTGGCTGGTTTGTAAACTGAGCAGGCCTTTCTCCATGGGCTTTGCAAGATTGCTCATGCCCAGACCTGCCCCATTCCCACTGTCTTCTCTTCCCTTTGCTTCTCTCGCCTTTCCATGCTGAGCAACTCTGAGGAGACACTGGTGCCGGCAAGAGCCGCTCGTGCTCGGATCTTGTCAGGAAGCATGAGTAGATGCCTCCGAGGGGGTGTCAGAGGCAGTTACGGTGACACACGATATTTATAACAAAAGTGTGGGGGAAGGCGTCACATCACATTAGGCTGATCGCCCGGGCGCTGGAGATTCAGGGATGCACACGGCAGGGACGTGATGGGGGGCGGGGAAGGAAAGCCAACTCAGGAAAATAAAAGGGAAATGAAATAAAAAATAACGGCTTTTCACCAGAGAAACATGCAAGAAGCTTGACTGTTGGTAACAGGACATCCCCCCCCCCTTCCACCACACTTCCGATGGACCACAAATGTGTCACTCAGCATAGTGACTACTACTACTACTACTACTACTACTACTACTACTACTAATAATAATAATAATAATAATAAATTTCTACCCCACCCATCTGGCTGGGTTTCCCCAGCCACTCTGGGCAGCTTTCAGCAAAACATTAAAAACAGAATGAAACTTCAAACATTAAAAAACCTCCCTAAACAGGGCTGCCTTCAGATGTCTTCTAAAAGTCAGATAGTTGTTTATTTCCTTGACATCTGATGGGAGGGCGTTCCACAGGGCAGGTGCCACTACCAAGAAGGCCCTCTGCCTGGTTCCTGGGGAATGCACCTGTGTCCTTGAGGCAGGACAGCGTAGATGACTGTTTTTAAAAAGGAAAGAAGGAAGGAAGGAAGGAAGGAATTCACAAGCAGGAGCTGAAACAGAATTTTACAGCCTGCCAGGAACCCTGCCCTCTTCTAGGAAGCACTATTCCCAGTCGCATGCAGTTTTCCCGCAGCGAGTCACGGTGCACGCTCAGTCCTCAGTGGGTTTTCCCTCCCCATTTATTTATGTTTTACTTTTGCAGGCTGAAAACATTTTGCCAGCCTGATGTGTGTGGCTGGTGCTGGTCTGGCCACACAAACAGAGGCTGTGCTTCAGAAGCAGGCGGAGCAAGCAAGCCTCTGATGGAACGCTGCAGTGTGGACTGGTCCTTTTACAGGGTTCAAGACACAGGTGGCTGGTGCCCATTTGGGACTGATAGGGCAGAAGGCAGGGATACTGACACTAGGTGGCACCAGAGGTGGTGATAGGTTGAACCAAACCTTGATCAGTTGTAAGTAAGATGGCAGACAAGGGAAGGCTGACTGAGGCTGGTGGGGCAGCAGCTCATCTGAGCTGCCACTGGTTCAAGAGAGTTAGTTATGGTCTTTTGCAGAATACCCCATTCCATTTCCTCTTCCTCTCTGCTTCCACTACCTCCCTGGTATTCTCATTTTATCTCCAACAACCAGCATTTTCTGCCAAATGAGCATGTTCGGTCTTCACTGGGTTGTTCCCTCCCCCTCCACATTTTTAGGGGTTCCTCCCACAAAGATGCTTTGTATTTCTTCAACTCTCTAGGATTCCCCCAAGCTCTTCTTATACCTCTGTCTCCTGTGTGCTGGATAATGATCTACACTCACAGAATGCATTTGCTGCTCATATGGAAGATGCATCATTCTTGGGACTCTCTGTGGAGGTCACGCTTCACAGTATGGTGAACAGTATGGTGTTCAGCTGGAGAAAGCCAGGAATCCTTTTCATAATTTTTTTCATCTGTCTGCCTGCCGTCTTTAACCACTCTGCTGCGCCACCTCTGTGAAGTTGATTGAGGAGGAGAGAGGAGGGCCTTGATTCCATTATGTTCCTCTTCTGTGAGTGTGTAGAGGCTGGGGATTAGCATGACTCTGTGAAAATGTCCCTTTCTATTTAGGAAATAAAGACTCCAGTCCTCATGACTGGAAGATGAATCAGAAAATTGCCAATAACAGCATCTTCTGGAGGCTTTGTCGTTTCAGTGATGGTGTTTCTTTGTACCATGTGGTGGTCCTTCTCCTCCTAGGCTCCTGCCTGAACTTTGATCCATCTTTCTCATATGCCGGCCACCACATACCTTGGCAACACATTGTCAGAATTTTGCCAAGAGCTTCCTCTGTTACTACATTCAGATCACTTCCCCTGTCATTCAGCTGCTCAAATGGGTGGACCTTTTTCTTCTGTTTTTTACACGGAGCATAGAGCTCTACTGATTTAAACAAGAACTCCATCCATTCCAGCATTCTAACAGTGGGGTAGCCAGATGTCCCCAAAGACTGTTGTTTAGGGTGTAACTGTGTCACAGCCCTCCTTTGGAGATACAGTGGTACCTCAGGTTACAGACGCTTCAGGTTACAGACTCTGCTAACCCACAAATAGTACCTCGGGTTAAGAACTTTGCGTCAGGATGAGAACAGAAATTGCATGGCTACAGCGCGGCAGCAGCAGAAGGCCCCATTAGCTAAAGTGGTGTCTCAGGTTAAGAACAGTTTCAGGTTAAGAACAGGCCTCCGGAACGAATTAAGTTCTTAACCCGAGGTACCACTGTACACACTGCCTCTAGACAGCAGCATTACATTTTCTCTATCACTGCTAGTTGACAATGACAAACCTAAACTCCTTTTCATCGCTTCTATTTCTCGTATTCACGCTTTGAGTGCTGAAACTTCTGCAGTCAAGACATCCATCCATGCACAAGAAGGAAGAATCCGCAGGTTGTGGGGTGGAGAACTCCAAGATTTTTTAGAAGTGTGGACAATTCTTTGGAGAGGGAAAAAACCTCAAGGAAAGTAAGGATTGAGCATATTGGCTGGCTGTTTGCAAGAGCGTTGGTAGAATCCCGAGCATACAGGCAAAAAGAGGCAAAATAAGTGATCCTGTTTTTACTGTGTGCTCATTGCAAGCATATTCCAAGGCCCATTCTCTCACCTTTGTCCCATTTTCCATCTCCTTCTATGGCACCACAGCTTTCGCAAGGGGAAAGTTCTTGACGCAACCAAGCAATGAGATCGGCACCCTGTCAGGGAAGATGAAGTGCTCACCTGCATCAAGGCAGCAGCGAAGGGAATGGTCTGGAGCAGACATCTCCAGCTTGATCGCAGAGGGAAAGGAACAACTGGCTGAGCAATATTCAAATGCAGGAAGACTTCCCGAGAATGAATAATCAGTGGGCGTCAATGAAGGGCGATGAGGCTAAAGAGAGGCATCTCTCCTCCAGTGCACTCCGAATGGGCTGGTTTTCAGCACCAGCTAATGATGACACATGCAAGCTTCCCAAACTATTGCGCATGGGTTGGGCTCTCTGGGGGTCTCACAGCTTGAGCAGCAGCTGGAAACACTTCAACTTTTAGCTGTCCCTAGGAATCTGGCAATTTTGGTTTCTCTCCGTTTCTCACTTTTGCAATCCTCAGTTCAGTTCTTCACATTTCCACATCAATTTGTGGTTTTATTTTTTTAAGTTCTCATGAAAATTAATCAGAATCCAATGTGAATTTATCCTACTATACGTGCGTATGCAATATAGCCCAATATACACATTTTTGCAAGGCCATTTTCCTTAATACTGTATAATGCATTTTTGTATATTATTTTCACAAATATATGCATTTTTTTGCACACATTACCCAAGTATATGCATTTGTCTGCCCATTACATGGCTAGAGAATTGCACTGTGAAATTTGGAGAATTTCATTTAATTAAGTGTGAATTTTGAAGGACGGGTGTGCTTCAGTTTGCTTGTTGTTTCAGAAAGTATGAATTAAATATGAATTAAGTGGGTTTGGCTTTAAATGGAAATTGCATTGAATTTCCCCCTTACCCCTACTCATTCCTTAGCCCAGCAGATCCAAAATTCCTGAGAGCCTAGGCTTGCTTTCCCAATTCTTCAACCTTACCCCTGGAAAAGGTGGACTTTTTGAATGTGCCACCATAAGAAATGCCCACTTTCAGAGAAGCAGACACCTCAACTCCTTCCCATGTGTTTCTCAACAAGTCACTGTTTTTAAGTGTTTCTTGTAACTGGAAGAAGGCATGCCAAGGGCCAGCTATTCATATGGACCCCTAATCTGTATCCTAAAAAGGGTGTTTAGCAATGCGGCCTTTGAACCCCACCTTCAGTTTCATTGCAGCATGGACCTTAGATCAGAGTGCTGTCTCTCTGTACAGTGGTGCCTCGCAAGACGAAATTAATTCATTCCGCAAGGAGGCGTGTGCGCCTTCCCCTCTGTCCCCGGACCTGTTTTAAAGCAAGGGAAGGGGCAGCGGGGAGAATCGCTGGTTCAAAAGCGGTCCGGGGAGAGAGGGGAAGGCGCGCGCACCTTCCCCTCTGTCCCCGGAGATTGCAGGGCTGGCAATGGGGAGAAGCGATCCACCCCAACCAGGGACTTGTAAATACAATTTTGCAGAATTCATATGTGCATGCATGCACGCACAAGGTCTGTTTTGACCATGGGACTGGAGTTTCCTGATTTAGAATTATATCGAGTCAGACCACTGGTCCGTCTAGCTCTGTATTGCTCACCCTGGTGGACAGAGGCTCTCTAGGGCTTCAGACAGGAGTATTTCCCAGCCCTACCTGGAGATGCCTCAGGTAGAACCTGGAACCTTTTGACATGCCAATCAGATGCCTTACCACTGAGCTATGGCCCTTTCCCTTATATATGCAGAATGCCAGACATGAAAATAGCACCTAAACATTCTCTTCTAATGGAGGTAGAATGAAAACAGACACATACAATAAATGCTGGCTCTTTCAATTGCCAGTACACATCTGTATGCACTGCTAGGTGCGCTTCTGCAGACTAAGCAGCCTGCTCTCTGCCCCTACCTCCCCCCCTCCCCGCAATGCACAGCCCCTGCATATAATTTTGAATCTCAGAACAAACCTGCCAGAACACTTGTCAAGATCCTGTGCTTAATTGCTCAGGACTTAACATTTGACAGGAGACATTTATACATTATTGAGGATGTACAGTCATCCACCAAGGAGAGCTTGTGACACCTGGTATGACACTGTGGGTTACAGATGCTGGGGCTGAAATTTCTCTTGCAGCAGGGAGCAGGGAGGAGGAGGAGGACGTGGTGAGAGATGCAAGACTGGGGGGCCCTGGACTTGGATGAAACACACTAAGAAGACTCCAGCAGAAGAGTTCTTTGCTCTCCAGGTTTCCACAACTAATTGGAATGCTCTTTTTATGTTTGACTGATCTTAAGCACATAAGATGAGCCTGCTGGATCAGGTCATTCACCCATCTAGTCTGGCATCCTGTTCTCACAGTGGCCAACCAGATGTCTCTGGGAAGTCTTCAAGCAGGACTTGAGTACCAGGGCACTCTCCCTTCATGTGGTCCTTCACAAGTAGTCTTTAGAAGCATTAGTGTCTCTGACCATGGAGCAGAGCATAGTTATCATGGCTAGTAGCCATTGGGAGGCTGGTCCTCCACGAATTTGTCCTACCCAATTCAGCTTCATTGAATGTCCACCAGTTCTAATTTTGTGAGAGAGGGAGAAAAAGGTTCTTCGTCCCACTTTCTCCATGCCATGCAAAATTTCATAAACGTCTACTGTTGTCACCTCACTTTTTCTCTAAACTAAAAAGTCCCAAATGCTGTAACCTTTCCACATATGGGAGTCGTTCCACCTCCTTCATCATCTTGGTTATCCTTTTCTGAAACACTCCTGTTTTCAGTCTTTGTTTTAGATACATTATTCAGTGGGATGTAACAGAAGCAGTCAAGTACAACACTTCCTGTTTGCCCAGAGTGGACACACAGGGGGGGTGTTACTCCAGTTCCAAGAGGACTTCCTGTCACACCTGGTTTGGAGCGTCCTCCCCCTGCATGTGACCAGGTAGATGGGTGTGACCCTATGAGACCCTGTAAAAGGGCCAGTCATGCAGCCATCCTCCTCTTTTGACTCTTCTTCCTCTTGAGGCCATGCTGTCTTGATACTGATGTACCGGTATTTTGCTGTCTGCTGGCTCTCAGCCACCAGGACATGGGCTCATTCCCATATGGGATGAACATCAATCCTCTTCTGTAACTCTAAGCTAAAGCCTGCCTTCAGGGATCCAACTGTGAACTGCATAAGTAAACTTCTTTTTACTGAATGAGTGAACTGAATGAGTAAACTTCTTATTACTTTTGAAAGAAGACTGTTGTGTCTTTATTCTTTTTAGGAGGTATAAAGGGGGGTTCTTACCAATAATATACTCCAATCTGAACAAAGCCAGATTGGATTGCTTTGGATCAAAGAAATCTACCAAGTTGCTTCTTGTTATATATTGGGGAATGTCGCTCTGCTGCTGACTCACAAGCGTGAGTGAGGAAGGATACTATTAAGTCAATATATCCTCTTCTAGTATCCACAACATTCCCACATATTCTTGGCTGGCATGGTCATCTCTGGTCATTTGGTGGCCTGTTGCCTTCTGCACATAAAAGGCAAGTTGTGGTAACTGTACTGACATCTGAGGTGCAGGAGTTCTTGAATCCCACCATATGGTGAGGACATTTTTAGAGGTGAGAGGGAAGCATATTGCCAAGCCATGAGCTTCTGTGGCTAATATTTGCAGGCAGATGCTGGGATTCTTGATACTAGGGTTGCGCGATATATTGATATCCAAAACTGGTTTGAAGTCAATATCGTGATATCGCTTTCATAATTTTTGGCCCTGCAATATATTGCAAATCATAATGTCTCTCTGCATGTGTGATATGCAAAAATCCCAATGTGGGAAAACCATGAAGGCAGCCAATGCTTCTCTTGATTCCTGCAGCCCCTGTTAACTCTGCTGCTTCAGCTCTCTCCTGCCTCATGCAGGGGGCAGAGAATCACAAGAACAGGCACTGGGGAAAATCACAATGCAGGAAAAACTGTGAAGCCAGACAATGCCTCTACATAGCTCAGTATATTGTGATGTTTAGCTGGTGATATATCATGTGGTTGAAAACCAGATTTTACCCAGCCCTACTCGATACATATGGCTCTGAACAGTGCGAGAACAACAGCAAGAAGAAGAGTTTGGATTTGATATCCCGCTTTATCACTACCCTAAGGAGTCTCAAAGCGGCTAACATTCTCCTTTCCCTTCCTCCCCCACAACAAACACTCTGTGAGGTGAGTGGGGCTGAGAGACTTCAGAGAAGTGTGACTGGCCCAAGGTCATCCAGCAGCTGCATGTGGAGGAGGCGAGACACGAACCCGGTTCCCCAGATTACGAGTCTACCACTCTTAACCACTACACCACACTGGCTCTCAGTGTGAACAAGCCATCTTAAAGCTGGATTTTGTAACTTTTTAAATTATGGCCACTAGAATGGAGACAGGACCACTCAACGTGCATGTGCCAGATGTTATTTTTTCCTCCTATGAATTCATTTGTAAATATCCTTCACTGGGTATTATTTCAGTGGCAGCATGGCAGCAACTGGGTACATCCCAGATGAGAACGGGGAGGCTTCCCACTTGTTTTATATTAAATACAAGCAAAGCCTAATATCCCTTAGAACAGAAAATCCAACCAGCATATTTCCGATTGCTCTGGCTTGTTTCCCTTCAAGTGCTTTTCCCTCTGGGGCTGCTGCAGCAGCTTAACATACACAACAGCAGCAAGGCAGGAGCAGAACAGATTAAGAGTTCATCTTCCATTGCTGATTAGCTTTATTTGCTGTGCTCTTGTTGACCTACACACAGGAAAGAAACTAGGTCAAGTTGTGCCTCTTCTGGCATGGTAACAATGAATTGGGCAGTGCATGGGGGTTTGTTCGTTGAGACCACATGGCCATGCTCCCGGGCAATCTGCTGTTGAAGGGAGTGAGGACCATAATTAGTCAGGACCTTCCCTCCAACCTGTCAATCACAGCATGGGACAAGGGGCTAGGGGGAGTAATGCTAGTTATGATCACCATGGGAAGAGACAGATAGAACTTGGCATCTGGGAGGGGGGGCAGTCTCATCGCCACTGCCTGGTTTTGGGAAAGCAGATGGGTGATTAAACCTGAGACAATGAACTCATCAGATCAAGTTGCACTGGAACAAGCTGTCTCTGAAACTGTCTCCTGTGCCATGTGTTTCAAAAATACCAATAGGGAGATTCAAAGGTTGATGCCAATACGCTGTTCACTAGGGAAAGTTCTGGGCTGGTTGACATTAATCAGCCAATATCTTTTCCCTGCCACATTAGCATGTGCTTGCTCAGCAGTTTGTTCATCCCCTTTTTGCAATCATCTGATTTTTAAAAAATAAAAATATCTGCATGAAAATTCACATACAAATGTGAATTTCTCAACACTCGCATTTAAATACGTATTTCCCCACCAACTGAAAATGACAACTACTTTGGAAGCATGCAAGCTCATGGATTGTTACATTTTGAGGTTCACATCAGTCCAGGAGCTGCAGATCTAGACGTTAATCCGCCGTGATCAAATTTCTCCAGCATCCCTCACTCACCTATGTATGTTTGTCTCTGAGTTCCATAAGACCAGTAAAGGACTCAGTGCCGAAGCAGCACCTCTTTGCCATCAGGAGCTTCTGGGACTTCAAGTGAGAGCCCTGGGATTGGCATGCAGCTATATTGCAGGTTGCAGAATCTATCCAGGCAGTGAAGTTATGCTCAGATCTGGACTTACTCCACTCACCCAAGTTGGCCAGTGGACACTCCTGATCAGGAAGGATGGCAAGAAGGCTTCCTGTTCCAGCTAAGCTCCTCCTGAGCATCGATATGTCTTGGCATTGTTTGTGGTCCTGACTTCAGGCATCCTCCTCAATCAGCTGGAGTGTGGCTCCCATCTCCTGATTCCATTCTCATTGGGACTGGTAGAGCGGAAGGCAGGGAGTCCAGTCCATGACAGGCAGAGCCAACTAATTCTCGATTTGTCCCCATTCTCCTCTGCCATGGAACACTAAGACTAAAGAGGAGGAGGAATCTGGCAGGCATTGCCCCACCTTGGACCGATTGTGAGTCAGGAGGCAGGCAGGCAGGCAGGCAGGTGGTGGCTGCTTGGGGACAGACTGAGGTGGGTGGGGTGCTGCTCCATTCGCCCCAATGGACCAGCCTCCACCATGCTCATCCCTGGTGGTTTCCTGATTTCCGTGGAGGATCCATGGGAATCAGAGAGTGCATGAGAACAATGTATTTATTGAAATCTCATTGTTCGGTTCCACAACAGAACCCTCCAGAGCAATTTAACCAACGCTCGAAAAAGCGAAGTGGTAAAAAGCAAAATGTGAAATCCCAAAACAGTCAGCTGTAAAAAAAATAATAATAAAAAATAGAGAGAGAAAGAAATCCAGCATAAACAAAAAGAGCAGCATGCAGCCAGAATAATAAGTTATATAACCGAAGGAGAATGCTAGATCAGAGAAGTATTTAATTGGCACCTAAGAGAAGATGCCAATCAGATGCCCTGTGGTGGGGCAGTCCATGGCCTGGCCAACCCTACAGAGCTCCCTCTCTTCATGCCCATCAAGAGATTTGAGCTTGGAGTGGCCCAAGCAATGAGGAAAATTCTTCCCCATTTGGGCTACACAGGCATATCCTGAGGGCATGATCCAAAGCTACATCATGGGATGGGGGATTCTCAACATAGTCCAAGGGAAAATGCAATGCAGAAGAATCCACACACTACAGTGGTACCTCGGGTTAAGTACTTAATTCATTCCGGAGGTCTGTTCTTAACCTGAAACTGTTCTCAACCTGAAGCACCACTTTAGCTAATGGGGTGCTGCTGCTGCGCTGCCGGAGCAAGATTTCTGTTCTTATCCTGAAGCAAAGTTCTTAACCTGAAGCACTATTTCTGGGTTAGCGAAGTCTGTAACCTGAAGCATATGTAACCTGAGGTACCACTGTACTTATTAGCTATGATCAAGCCAGGGACACATTCTCCCTGCCCCCTACTGCATTTAGCCCAAATATTCCTCCCTATAAAAATGGGGACCTGATTTTTTTCATGATATCCCCCCCCCCTGGTGTGCATGTGTACATTGCTCCAAAATTTTCAGGAGGTTTTTGCTGCTTACCTTACTGGGCCTTGCCCAGAAGTGGGAAATTGTAGAGATCCTTTGTCGGGGACAGGCAGGAGACTGATGAGTGTTCACCAGGGGAAGAGGGGATAGAGTGAGGAGAATACAGGTCTGTGGGGACCTGTACCAGCCAAGAGGCAAGAATCAGAGGCAGGGGAAGCTTCAAAGCTGGAAGGAATGGAGGAAGAGGCAGGCTAGGCAAGTGAAGGGCCAGGTACTTCTCCACCCTCTCCCCCACCACTGTTTCCCTGAATCAGTGCATATAGCCTGTCAGGGGAAAGTACATAAACTCATGCAGGAAGAATGGTGCCCAGCTGCTGCAACTGCTCCATAGAGATGGACCTGGGAATAGCTGCCTAGATGCTAGATTGGTGTGTGCAGGTCTCCAGAGCTGTAGAAACAACTGTGTTATCTGTGACAATAAAGAGTTAACTCTCTGCCATGTGCATTCCTTGGTTGGGAAGCACCCTTGACATCCTTGCACAGCTTCTAGCTGACCACACTTCCCAGAATGCCTTGGAAATGTGACATCACTCCATTCCAAGGGGTTCTGGAAAGCCTAACTGATGAGAAGTTGTGGAGAGAGAGAGAGAGAGAGAGAGAGAGAGAGAGAGAGAGAGAGTGTGTCTTGAGCATATGTGATTGGTATGGAACTTTTCTATTTTTTAAGATGAACAAGCAATAACCCCCCACCCCACCCCACCCCATCCCAAAAACTCTTTGTGACTTTATAAAGTTAAAGTAAGATAAGCTGCAATCCCCTCTTGAAATTTTCAGAGATTTTTATTTCCTTGACCATAATCTTTTTTGGAGTGGTTGTTTCTCCCCCACCCACAAAATAAAATAATAAAATAAAATAAAATAAAATAGTTGGAAAAGAAATTACTATTTTTTTTGGCACAGCTCCATCCATCACAAATTGCTCATGCCTGTTAGCTACAATGGCCTCCACATGCAGTGATTTATTGATTGATTGAATTTATTGATGTATATTTTTATTGAATTTATTGCTTTTGCACCTAGAGCTGTGCTCAAAGTGGCTTACAAGAAACTCTCACTTACCAACATCCAAAGCATTGGGGTGGCGGGGGGGGGGGGCAGTTGAGAAGAAAAGTCCATTTACAAAGCATATCAGTAAATTCAAATGGGACAAAAAACCAACTATCTAGCTAACACAGAAGAAATTCAATCTTACAAAAGAAATAACCTAGATCACTGGTTCCCAAGCTCTCTCTCTTTCTCCCCCACCCCGATAGACCACTTGAAAATTGCTGAGGGTCTTAGCGGACCACTTAATGAATTTCCTGCTTGCTGTAGCAAATGCAGTTCCATGGAACTCAAATTGTAACACAACAAAACGCAATAAAAGAAGCAGTGAAAAAACAATTAAAAATCAAAATTCCCATTCGGTGCAATGGATCTGCCCTCCTCAATCTTCAGCCACAAATCCACACATGTGCCACAGACCACCTGAACCAAGCTGGCAGACCGATGGTGGTTCCCAAATCCTTTTAGGTTGAGATTTCTTACCCCAGTCTGTACCTGTATCGCAATGCTTTCGAGATATGAAATGGTTGGTGTTTTTATTGCTAAATTGCCTTGAGATGTTTTATAGGGAGCGATTCAGAAATGGAATAAAATAAAACCATGGAAAATGTACACACACATTCACAACCCTTTGCTAGACTGGCATCTAACCAGGACAGGTCAAATAAATGATTTCTCATCACAGAATCTGAAATTGTGTGTGTGTGTGCATGTAAACGTGTGCAAAGGGTCAATCTTGTGTATTTCAATTGTAGTCTTCAATGGGATGCAGGTGGAGTGGAGACCCATATCTGCCACCCTAATCACCTCATATGAGGAAGGGCTCTAACTGGTGAAATTAATCATTCCCCCTCTAAATGAAATTTGTACACACTGTGCGCCCATATGCAGAGGAGCATCCTCTCCAACCCCCATGAGATTAGCATCTAAGCAGAAGAAGCAAAATCAGAAATTTGAATTGCTCTTGGGGGCATGCGGGGGCGGCGAAGGGTCAACCTTGTGTGTTGCGATCTCATGTGTTACTGCTGGAGACGTGCACTTCTTTGTTTGGCCTTAAGTGCCTGGTGCTAAATGTTCCCAGGACAAAGACGACGCACACCACACAGAGGCCTCAGCTGGTCTTGTCCGCGCTGTGTCACGTGCTCGGAGAGAGATGTCACATCAGATTAGCTTCCTTCTCCAGCAGCGTGTACATTGCTGGAGCTCTTAGCTTGGCAGTTAGAGGAGGAGGGGTTGGTTCTCAAGCTACCCTGTGAGGGGAAAAAACCCCCACATGGTAATGTGGGGCAGGGCAGGGTGACGCAGGTGGGGTAGGGCAGGCTGAGTCCTGTGACACTGGATTAGAACCCTCAACCCACAGCCTCCAGGGCTGGCTGGGCTGTCCGAACCAATCAAGGTTTCATCCCCATGCTCATTTACATGCTGCTGTCAGATTGGTCGCTGTGATGGACTGAACCATGGGCGGGTGGTAGAGGGGGAGCCAGTGTATAAGGGCATCTGGGGGCAGCATCACTCTGGGCTTCTTGTCTTCAATTAGAACCGTTTTAGACAGGAAAGTGAAAACATTCATGGAAGAGGAGGAGGAGCAGCAGTGAAAGTATAGCTGTGTTGGGTTGCATAATCATTTGGTTTTTTGCTTGTGGTTGTTTTTTTTGGCTGGCCTCCCGTATTCACTGAGGTGCTCAGAAATTCTTTCCAGCTCCTGCTTAGAAAGGCAGCCTTTCTTGGGGTGAATCAGGCTTTCAATATGCACCCGGGTGGAGTGGTTAGTCTTCTGCGATTTCTGAGCAAAATCCTTATTCCTGAGACTCTCAAGAAGCAGCAGCATTCTGGCCTTCAAGCTGGCCAAGGTATTTCTGAAAGCATTTAGGTAATCTGTCAAAACCTCCAGTGTTCAGGCCCAGAGCTGTCTGCATGCCATGCTGTAAATAAAACAGAATTCTGTGCCATGGAAAATCTGAATTCTGCAACCACCACAAATTTGCATCATTTCTCCAGCCTCTGCTAGCCATTGTGAGAGGTAAGGAGGTGTCCAGGGTCCTGAAGCCTTACACTCTGGGCTTTTTTATAAGCTCCTTTTCCAGCATTCACTGGGCATTGCCCACTAGTATCTGAGTTTGCATTCAGAACCATGAGAACTAGTGGCATGTGCTGCTTCTGAATTTGTAGGAACAGTTATTTTCTGGAGGGCACAGACCTCTGCATAAGCCCACTTCTGGGCTGGGTTAGGGCAGAGGACATGAACCTTTTGGGCTGTGTGTGACGTTAACATATGAGAGTGCTGGAGGTGAAGTAGTTAAACAGGTTACCCAATCAGAACCCAGGGGGTGGAGTCAGAGGGCCTATAAAACCAGCTCTGAGAGGGGCAAAAGAGGAGTTGGTTGGGAGTTGGGTGGCTGGTTGGAGTGGGAGTGCATTGGGATAGAGTCTGTGGGTAGTTTGAGTTAGTGTAACAAAATAAGCTGAGTCAGGAACAGTTGGGAACTAGGAAGAGAGGTGGTTTAGTGAGTGAGAGCAGGTAGCGGAAGTCATAGGTCTGGATAGGCAACCCATGATTGTAATGGACCAATGCAGTTTATGAAACCACACACTTGTTAAACTATAATAAATAAACATAAGTTTATGTTCCAATTTAACCCTGACTGGACTCAGTATTGTACCAGGTAGGGCCTGGGTGGTGGCAGTGAGAAACAAAGTGGTGGCACAGGGATCAATAGATGGTGAAACATCTGGGGACCCTGTGTGATCGCCACACTGTGGAGTTCAGAAAAGGCATCTAAAGGAGGCCACGAAAAAGTTATTCCTGAGTACAATTACAACTGTGTTTGTGGAGAATTCTGAGAGAAGTTCCAAGAATTTAAATCAGATTAGAATAATTCCCCAAGGGAGGAGTTTCACATCTCTAGTTGGCATCAGATTTCACTTAAAGCTAAGTGCATTTAAAGATTTCTGGTAAGGCACGACAGCAGTATTAAATTCAAATAAAAGAAAAGGAATTGCTCTGAGAGTAATTGTGGTTCTCAGGGTGGCACAGAGGGATCTGCAAACCTTGATACGCAAGTCATACAAGTTTCTTTGTTTTGTTTTTGCCTCTTGGTCTGAAGGGGTGAGGCCACCACCTTGCCAAAGTGAAGCAGATCTAGATCTGTTCAGAGCCTGGATTGGAGATCTCCTGGGAACAACATGGACTCAATTTTGGATTCCATGACAGGTGGGATATAAGTGTACAACCAGAAAGAAAATAAACTCCCAGGCCCATAATTCACTCTGCCAAGAATTTCCCAAAGCATGCCTTGACTGCACAAGCAACTGTGGAATCTGCACATTAGTTGGGCAGTCAAGCCTGTCATGTCTATGGAAGCATGAAGGAAAGGAGGAAGGCCAGATATTAGAACTCTCTCTCACACGTACACCCACAGGTCTTTGCAGCCTGGCTTTTCAGAGACCGCAGCTCTGCTTTCAGGCTGACATCTCATTAGGTACCAGATTCTGTGACTGACTCATATTTTGCATTCAACTTGCATATTTCCAGCCACACCGCAAAACACACACCATTTACTGCTATGATTTACTGACATCACAGGCACCACACTGAGCAACTGCCTCTATAGAAGCTCATGCGTATTCTTAGCCGAATGAACGAAACCCTCCTGCCTCCTCTTTGTGCGCTGCCTGATGGCATTGCATCACAATACTAGCCTCCCATCCAGGATATCGCAAAGATTTGCACACTCTCTGACAGAGCTAACTGCATTGCCTGTCCTATCCGAAAGGAGCATTCTGTAATGGGCTTCAAAGAGGGGAAAGGCCAGTCAAAATTTGCCACAAGCAGCTACTCTCCCATGCTAAACAACAGGAGTTAAACTTCTTGTGCCTTATATTGACCCAACAGTTTTCATGAAACTCAGGCCCCTGGCTGCACCATAAAGTGTCACACCACTTTAAACAGTCATGGTTTACCTCTGGGAACTGTAGTTTGTTAAGAGTGCTGATGGTTTTTACCTATCCCCCTTGCAGAGCTCTGATTCTCAGAGCTCCCAGTGAAGACAGATTGTCTGTTAAACCACTCTGGGAATTATAGCTGTCTGATGAGAATATCAGAACCCTTAAAAACTACATTTCCCAGGATTCTTGGGCTGGGTGTGGGCATGGCTGTTTAAAGTGGCATACTACTGTTTTAATGTATAGTGCAGATGAGGACTTAGTAACAATCCACATTAGATGGACTGGGGCCAAAGAACATAATACAGTGGTACCTCGGGTTACAGACGCTTCAGGTTACAGACTCAGCTAACCCAGAAATAGTACCTCGGGTTTAGAACTTTGCTTCAGGATGAGAACAGAAATTGTGCTCCGGCAGCACGGCAGCAGCAGGAGGCCCCATTAGCTAAAGTGGTGCTTCAGGTTAAGAACAGTTTCAGGTTAAGAACGGACCTCCAGAATGAATTAAGTTCTTAACCCGAGGTACCACTGTACTTTAACACCATTCCATAGTGAGTCCAGAGATCTATATTTACACACTCCTCATCCCATTTACACCCCCCCCCCCAATTCTTCCATGGAAATTGCAGCAAACAGTGAAAGAGATGGTAATAGCAATCTGAAGAGACCCCCTCCCAAAAGCACCACTGAACTTACTTACATTTTATTATGCTGTTTAGCAGAACCCCAGAGCTTGTAATAAAGTCTTAAGGAAGTGGAAGCCACATGGTTTTTATTGATCTCCCCCCCCCCCCCCATGGGCTGCTATATTAGTGGAAGCGCCCATAACAATGAAAAGAGAATTACTTCCCCCTCCCTTCTCCTCTGCCATCTTCTGTGAGCAGAATTATTGAGTGATTGTTTCCTGAGCTACAATGATCACAAGGTGATATGAGGGCATCAGGAGCTAAGACCATGTGAGAGAAAGACACAATCTGTCCTTGGTGCCAGCCTGAAACCCAGTGCCAATGGCCCAGTGATTGGGTAGGCTCTCAGCTCAAGTTGATATCTCAGATAAGCTATTTGGCTAACTATATTTCAAGCATCTGCGGCTTGCTCTTCAGTGAAAGAAAGGCCCAAGATTGGCTTACACACAATCAGTTAAAACGTGCCCACAGGCTTACAACTTAAAAGACATGACAAACAAGGGAAATGTGTCAGGGACAGAAAGGGGGGGATGCAAACCCAGGAATCAGTTCTTAAATAGTAGTTCTTACAATGAGAGTTAATGTGGACCTGGACCTGGGAAACCAGAGTTTAAATCCCCACTAAGCCATGAAGTTCCCTGGGTTCCTTTGGACAAGTCACTGCCTCTTAGCCTAGACTACCTCAAAGGGCTGTTGTGAAGACTGAATGTGGAGGCGAAGAATAATGTACACCACCTTGAACTTCTGGGAAGAAAAAGGGGGATATAAATGCAAGAAATAAATAAATAACAAATAAATAATGATCAACTGGCATAGAAACAGTTCAGGGGTACAAAGTACCCGATGGAGCTGGTATTTCAGCAAAGCTGATGGAACGAGGTATGAGTCGGCATCACAACTGGTGAAGCATTGGCTAATTGGTCTAAAACCAGTTAGTATAAAGAGGTATGTTTGACTATCCGCCCTGGCTTCCCCCTTGTATGTGATCCCTCCTGCGTAAGCTGATTCCTCGATGTAAGAAGACAGCATTATAATGATGCAAGACTGCAACTGGAATAAAGCCCTACTTGAAACACAGCTTGACTCCTGAGTACTTCGTGGGGTACTTTCCATCAGTCCGAATATCTCGACACACTGCATTTTGTTTTTACATTGTCCTGTGTGGTATGGCTACTTGCCACCTGGAGCCATTCCTTCCAGGGTCACCTGCTGATAGTGCCTCTGCCCCATGGTGGTATTATACTGCCATCTGTATTGTTTAAGGTAGTTCTCAGCAGGCAGGCAGGCAGGTTCATGGTCCCTGCATAAGTTGCATTTGATACCTGCTGCATCAGACAACTAGCACATCTTCAGAGACTCCGTGAACAATTCATAGAGGATTGTAATATAATATAGCCCAGCAAGTGACCTCTGTTGTCTAGATAGGAAGGAAGAGGTTCGCATAAACGGAGCCTTGTTTTACAACTAGCATGGGGTTTGCTTTCTGATTCAGCACCATGGTCAGCTCCATTCAGTTCACCCCTGTGTGCTGTTACAATTTCCTATGCAGCTTTTTGCCCCACTAGCATATTGTGAAGCTACCCCGGAGGGACTGCTGAAAAAAATCTAAAAGTTGGAAGCCATTAGATTAACTATTATATGTGTTTTTTGTGCTGAGCTATCACTATCTGCCCTTTTTTTTTGGGCTCCATGCCATCTTCTGCAGAATTTTATGGCTTAAAGAAAACTGTACCAGAGTATTTGTGTGTGTCTGTGTGCGCGCACACACACACATTTTTATCGCTGAAATACTCAGAGTAGGGTGAACTGCTATGTTCCAGTTTTCCTCTTCCCTGCTGCTGTCCTGGATCCTCAAAGGAGATATTCTACCTCATAAGTATATGGGATCCCCAGCAGGCAACCATCTCATTAGACAAACAGCTCCGCTAAGAGAGGGAGATGTGGATGTTTCAAGTAGAGAAAACTTTGCCTGGCAGAAGTAAAGCTATTCATGCAAATTCAGAGGAAGAAGAGTTTTCTGATGGATCTGCTTGAAGCTCATTTAGTCTAGCCTCCAGTTTCCCAACAGTGGCCAACAAATGTCTGTGGTCAGCCCCCAAACAGAACCTGAAGGCAACAGCCCTCTTCCAGCAACTAGTATTCAGTGGTGTGCTGTCAGATAGATAATTTAATTTCTATACCACTTAATCTATTAAAAATATATCCAAGCGGTGTGCAAAAAAGTGAAGCAACAACAGACAACTTAATCAAAATATTACAAAAATACACCGTTAGATAGAAAAATGTTACATGAATACAAAGTTGCTAATCAATGCCAATTCATTTTATTTCTGACATGCCCTCTCTTCTCAGTCTCTGGTTCTTACCCAAGGCCCAAGCACACTCTCAGTTCACCCAGAAAAGTCTCACAATGAGAAGAGTTCTTGGAAACAGCAGACAACACCCTGAACTCTCACTCTAGACTTGCTTTTTGTGGGCAGGCTCAAGGTGGATGGTACTTCCTTGAGCTGTCCCATTCAGCTTCACTCTCCACATCTAGTTCTGGGTGTAGCAGGTTTGCTTAGTTTCCTAGAGGGGCCAGAAGATGGGAAAAGGGCCCCCCTCCACTCACAGCTCTTTCTTCACCCTCTCCTCTTCCTTCAGCTGCTTCCTTCACTCTTCTTCCTCCTATAGCAATAGACACTAAAAACAAAGTCATCTCACAGGACTGGACTCTTATGTAGTCAAAACATAAGAATCCACATACATGCAAGACAGAGAGAGGGCAGACTTGGAGATGCTGCAAGCTTTGCAGAAGTACTGCAAGATAGGTTTTAAATGGAGGGGACATCTCAAAGCTTCCAAATGAGGACGGATCATACTCAACAGGTGTGGAATGTTGACTGACTGTTGGAAGGGGGAGTGGAAAACTGGTGGGAGAGATGGAATGGAATATACCAACGAGGTGGATTTGTTGCAGGTGTTGCAGGGCTGTAGCTTTGTGGGTAATGCATCTGTTTTGCATGCAGAAGGTCCCAGGATCAATCCCTGGCATGCCCAGGTAGGGATAGAAATGAAACCCTGGAAAACCACTGCCACTCAGTGCAGATAATAAGGTGCTAGATGGACAAATGGTCTAACTTGCTATCAAGGCACTTCCTATGTTATGGATAATAGCCATTGATAGGCCTCCCTTCCAAGACTGTGACTATCATGTTTAGGCTGAGGTAGCCTTGGAGGCTTGACAAATGTTCAGCTCCAGTCTATGAGGTGGTGTCTACCAGAACAAATCTACTGCAAGGTTGCAGTTCAAGTGGGCAACAACATATATGGAACAGGTCACACATCACACTGCAGCAAACCCAGGTTTGAGAAGATGCATTTACAGTGGATGGTTCATTATGTGACACCAAATTTGCTCTGTATAAAAAAGGAATTAGAAAACAGGCTTCCAAAAATAGCAACACTATGCACAATAGGACCATAAAAATTACATAGAAGAAGAGACGTGCAGAATGTTCACTCGGTAGAACAAAGCAAGCATTCATCACTACGGTAGATCGATCACAAACCCTAGTCACGGCATGGCAAATAAAATACATGAGCCTCATTCCATAGTAAATGTGCTCCAATCAAAAGAAATATAATTTAAAGTTGGATAAAATTCTAAATTAAGGCTTGACTTACGTTCTCAAATCAGGAAGATGAAGAGCCTTGGGTTTCCCGCATCGTTAATCTCTCCAGCTGTTGTGTGTGCCTCGTTTAAAGTTCGAGGCAGAAGCTTTCTGGGGAAGAAAGAAAAAGATTCAGAGTTTCAGAAGTAAGGGGTGCTTTGGGAAGCTATGGAAATTGACGAAAAGCACTTGGAACCATCTCTTTAGTCACAAATGCAAGTAGGACTGGGAGGAAAGGGTTGAGGTGGCATTTTGATGCAAACCTCCTTAATTCAGCCATTGAAAGCCTGAACCAGGCCCAGGTATCTGGTCTGCCTTCTATGTGTTAGTCTGGGGATCACAATTTTCCCCAGCCCGAGAGCTGCATTGTCTTCTGGGAAACTTCCTGACGGTCACATGCTAGTGGTGGGCCTAGAAGCGAAAGCGGTCGGAACAACCAATGTCAGCTTTTCCTTTGTACAGAAGGCTAGTTTCTATACACACTCACACAACCTCTCTCTATCCACCATGCAGACCAGTAAGAGGCATTCTCAGAATTCAAGGAGGCGTCTCAGCCAGGCAAACACACCCTGAGGGCAGTGGCATGTAGTCAGTGGATTGTGGGGCATAGGCTAGACACCTAAATTATCCTGGTGGAGTATTAAAGTATTAAAGCCTGGCGCCTCCTTCCCTAAGCCCAGGAAGCTTCTGCCCAGCTTAGGGAGGGAGGTGTGATACTCATGCACAACATCACAATTGCCCATGCAAGCTGGCACCTCTGGCCCTAACTGTTCCCCTACAAAAAAATTCCACCGCACACCACTGCCTGAGGTCCTCTGAGGGGGTGCATTTCAAGGGCTATATAGAGGCCTGGAGGGCCACATTTGGCCCCTGGGTCTGAGGTTTCCCACCCCTGTGTTAGTCTCCTAAAATATTTTCTCGTGGCATGGGAAGCAGATGACCTTTGCAGGCAAATAAGGGAGTTAACTGCAATATGTAGTGATGTGCCTTCATTGACCCAGTCTAATAAAAATTTAAAGAACATACAGCTTCTTTGTGGGCACAGAACAAAGGCCCATCAAATTCAGCATTCAGTTGCCAGGAATAGCTGGCAGCCACAGTACATTATGCTATTCCTGGGAATTTAAGGGAGGCAGCATTCATGCCTCTTTCCTCCAGAAAACCCTGGACTGGTTCACACATGTAGCAGATTTCCCTCTACACTTGCTAGCTGGCAGATGAATGTGTGAAGTGACTTGACTATGGGAGAAAAAGGCATGTTGCATAAGAGGCAATATGAGAGTTCCATCTGTGCTGCTAGATCTGTGGCTTTATTTATTCATTTATTTATTTGTATTTCCATCCTGCCAACATGGCACAGCTTCTCCTTCCCCCACCCCTTTAGGGCATTTCTCAGCGAGACAAACAACAGCCATGCAAAACAATACAAATAAACTTAAAGCGCGATATTAAAAAAATCCAATTAAAATCAGCATCATTATCCTTTAAAATGAAAACCCAAATTATATAAAAACGGAATCTGTTTTCAAACATCAAACTGCTTTAAAGTGGCAACTCACAAGCAGCAGATGAAATATGCTCCATTTAATTCAGGGATGGGCCCCTGCAGGCGTTGTTGGAATCCATCAGCACGGCCAATGGTCAGGGATGGTGGGAGCCAGAAAACAGTCCAACAACATCTAGAGGGCCACAGGTACCCCATCCCTGGCTTAGATTAAAATAAAAATCCAAACTAAATCACCCTCCAAATGCTTGCTGAAATGAAAAAAAAAGTTTCCTTATTAATTTCTGAAAGGTGAAACAGCCTGACAAGCTTCTCTGGGGTGAGAATTTCAAAGAACAGTTAAGTAAGGTGCTCCCATCAGTTGCTATCAATCTAAATGAAGGCTCTAAGCAGTCTTTAAGGGCAGCTCCACATATAGCATATTGCAGTAGTCTAGCCTTCAAGTTTCCAAGTGAGTGTCACTGTGGTGAGGTCAGCATTCTCCAATGTAGGTGTGGGAATCATGGGAGTTGCAGTTCAGCAACATTGGGAGGCAGTGATGGCCACCTACTGCCAGGCGTCAGGGAATCCAATCCTCCCATGGTAGGCTGCCAGGAATAGATAGACAAGGAGAGTTCTTACCAAAGCATTTTATTCAATATTCACAGAGCGAAGCTTAGAAATGTAGCCTCTTGGAGTAATGGCATTGCTCTGAGTAATCTCCATCCCCTTCTCTCCTCAGTCGTTAACAGCACCACCCACCTTACGGTGGCTGCTTAGGGCCATTTGCCTCCAAGCCCTTTGCTCTCCTACTTTCAATGGTCGCCGGGTTCTGGGAAAATGGGGGTCTGGAATGCTTTCTAGTGATAATGTGACAGCCAGCTGCTCTGGCTCTGCTTCCCCCCTCTTCTTCCATTATTTCCTAACTTTGCCCCTCATCTACCTCTGAGCTGTGACCTTCCTTAAACCACTGTTGTAAATCTGTACTGTCTTCCTCTTCTCTGGAAGGTTCAGGAGGGGGAGGTGGTCTCCAGCATTCCTCCTCTGTCCAGTCCCTGATGTCTACCTGGATGACTTTATAAGAGGATTGGACAAATTCATGGAAGTTAAGTCTAAGGCTATGCTCTCCCCCCCATGGTTGGAGGCTGGTTATCACAAGTGGGGAGAGTGCTCTTCTGCTCATGTCATAGTTGTGGGTTTCCCACATACATCTGGTTGTCCATCGTGAGAACAGGATGCTGGACAAGATGGGCTGTCCTGGTGCAGCAGGCTCTCCTTTCATACTTACATTGCAAGCCCATGTTCAATTTCTGCAAAGCTGAACCTCTGCTGCTTCATTTCATTTCTGCATAAGTATCGCAATGCAGGGATGCCTTATACTTGAATGACTCTGATGAAATCTTTTTTTCTGTAGAGCTATCCAAATTCCATTCAACTTGATCTTGATTCTTAATTATATCATTTGAACTCCTTCCAAGCTAATCTACTGAAACTTCGAACTCCCGAATCATCTAAGGAGACGTCTTTGCCAACCTTTTGATCCCTTTTGCTGATACAACTCTGTTTGAAGTATTTAATAGCATCATACTTCTCATCGGAAGATAAAGATGCTAGATTTCAGTATAAGCTATAAGTACATGACTGTGCTGAGATGGGGGCCTGAGGACTATCCATTTCTCCTCTAGGAAGAGCCATTATTCCAGAGTGATGGAGCCAGGGTACCTTTCACTGCACCAAATGTCAACACACCTATATAAGACTTACATTTAGAATGCACATAATAATACTGGGTGTTGTGGGAAGAGTTATTGTTATTGTTTATTTGTTATTGGTTTGGTATATATTTCTGTATTTTTATATTGTAAACCACCCTGTCATCTTTAGAAGAAGGGCGGTATAGAAATTTAAATAACACAGCAGCAGAAGCAGCAATAATAATGGTTTTAGAAAGCAGTGGTAGGGAAACTTTGGTCTTAGAAGTGAGTCCAGCATCCTATTTGCCCAGTGGCCAAAAAGATGCTCATGTGAAGCCTACAAGAAGGACACAGTGTTCTCCTCATTTGTGTTTCCTAGCAACTGGCATTCAGAGGCTGGATCAGGTCCATCTAGTCTGATCCAGCACAGCTTTTCTTATGTTCTTATATTTGGTCTGCAGGCCTGAGCTTTCCCATCCTACCATTCCTTGTAGTACACACACTTTATAAAAGCTACACTGCACCAAACTCCTGTCCATGCCTTCATCTGTCCCCACTGCCCCCCCACTTGTGGTACCCACAAAGCAGGTTGCTTCAATCTGGAGCATGGAATGGCCTGATTGCTGATGTATGTGAGATTCTTCTAGTGCTCTACATAAGGATACAAGAATCCTGGGTCAGAACACAAGCCCATCTAATCTAACACTGGCCAATCCTGCACTGCTCAATCATATGCCAGCCACCAGAGGTCCACAAACAGGACAGCAACCCTCTTCTGCTGTTGCTCCCTAGCAAATGCTATTCACAGGTAGAATGCCTCTGTACAGGGAAGCTCCACCTGGCCATTGTGGTGGCCACTAGACCTCTCTTACACCACGAATTTGCCTAATCCCCTTTGAAATCCATCCGAAGGAGTGGAGATCATCACACTATCCTTTGGCAGCAGATTAGTTAAATTAACAATGTGTTGTTTGAAGAAATGATTTATTTTTGTCTGCACAGACTGTCCTGCCAATATATTAATGTCCAATGACCCAGACTTCTCTTATCACAAGGCTTGAAAACTCACTTTTTTTTATAAAAAACCAAACCTGCTTTATGCATGCTAGCTATTCTTTCTACTTGGGAGAAATAATCACAGCCCAGCGGACTGGATGCACCTTCCTCAGCAACAGGGTGGGGGGCAGGAAGAGTCTGCTCTCATCTCCACACTTGCAATCACGGCTCTGAACCCTTTTAATCATCCCATTCTTTGTACTACAAGCAGGGCCCGCCTGATCAATCGGAACTTTGAGGTTTTGTTATAAAAATGTAAATGGATGTGCTAGCTAAATAAACCTTTTCTTCCGCGGCTAAATGCCGACTCTCCCTCGCCCGTTCTCTCGCTCGCTCGCAGATGCAGACAAAAGCACGGGAGGCGCCTGATAACACTTGGCAAGATCCAGACTCCGCATCACCGTTTTGGCGGGCAAGCCCCACACTCGCCAAGCCTGCCCCCCATGATCTGATTGCTGTTTTCGTGTGCCCACATCCTCCTTTCCAAAGCGCGCCATTCTTTCTAGACGCAGAGTTCTGATTCAGTAAGGGACGGGAGGGAAAAGGAGATGGAAGTCTCCCTTGATTATGCTTCTAAAAATAAGAGATGAGGCTGGTGGCACAAATGTTGTTTTCAAGGAAACATCTTCCTTTCCTTCCCCTCCAGCCCCCTCGTTTGCTAACGACGTCTTAATTGCATCAGATGTGAACGCTGAAGGAAGAAAAAAGAAAAAAAAGTTATTTTTAAAAAAGAACTGAGATGGTGCAGAGCAGAATATTTACTCGTGACAAGTAAATTCTCTTAAACTCCCTGTCTTGTTACCAATAAATCAGGAAAAAAGAGGAAGGGATGGGTGTGGCTTCACCAATCTTGAACCTTGGTATGTCCTTTTGTCTTGGATCTTGATCCAACTAAAGGGACCATCCTGTGTCTAGATAACCACATATCAGGCTGCTGTTGTTTGTGTGTGTGTGTTTGTGTGTGTGTGTGTGTGTGAGAGAGAGAGAGAGAGAGAGAGAGAAGAAGAAGATAGAATCCTCCTCCACACCAAAAGAAAAATCCCTTTCCATAAAGAACTGGCACGTCTTTGGGAAGACTGGAAGCCTTCTCCTTGATATGCTATTTCCTTGTGTGCAGGGATTATATGATCTGCCCATATACTGTACATAAAAATGTAAGGTGGTCATCACACAGAATCCAGTGGAGGATTTGCATGAAGTCAGGGAGGGAGAAGGGAGCAAAAGAGAATGAGGTTTTAAAATTGTGGTTTTAAACAACAGCAGAGGTTTGAATAAAGCAGGGATGGAAGGACACACAGGGACTGGAAAGCAACATAATGAGGGGTGGCAGCCCTGTGCATGCGTGTCTGTCTGTCTGTCTGTCTGTCTGTCTGTATATACATCCTGACATGTGAGACCTTACCAGCATTCCAAGATGGTCCATTCAAGAAACACCTTTACCTAGAGTTACAAGAAAACAAGCTCTTGACATTTTCCATCCTATATGTGTGCAGAAAAACTTGTTGTTGTTGTAGTTTAGTCATTTAGTCATGTCCAACTCTTCATAACCCAAACTAGTAGGGGTCTAATTCACTGAATTTCACCAAGGGGTGGAGAAATTCTGCAACAGTTTCTCACAGGTCGGCTCAACAGTAACCGTGATTGTAGCACAACTCCCTTCTCCCTCCTACCCCTTATAAAAATTGGCATTGCCAGATGGGCAGGGGCAGCAACACTGTCGACAGCTTGCACATCATTTTGCACCAGCTACAGTGCCCTGGACCTAGAATTATTTCAGGGCACAGGTGGGGTTGCAGAGAAGGAGGGAAGAATTCTGGCTGCCACTTAAAATGGTGGGAGATATTTGAGGGAAATTATGTAAATTGTCCTTTTTTCTTCCGGCGGGGTTGGGTGGGGAGGAAATCTCAGAAATGTTCCATGAAAAATATATGCTGATAAATTTCATCTCAGCCCTTGTTTTACCATCTCATCTGCAGTTTATAAACAATTGGAATTGGTCTATTGCAAGTATCAAAAGAGAAAAAAGGAGAGGGTAACATGAGCTGCAGAGAGTAATGTGAGCAATGCAGACAGTTCTGTGCCCCAAAGAACTTGCAATATAAAGTTCCAGGGCAGAATGGGAATGCAAAGTTTAGAGCATGGGATGAACATCAACCAATAGCTGAGCTTGGAATTTTCAGATTTATTTTTTTTGTCACTAGTATGATTGCTGAAGCAGCAAGGGAGCTTGTCTGCATTCCGAGCAAGGAACTGAGTGGAACAGGTGCTTGTTATTTATTTCCATTTATTTTTTTTAAAATGCATACCCTGCTTTTCACCACCTGGGTCTCAAAGCAGCTGACAACGATAGAAATATGCAATATGCACAACTCACGCCCAAACTGAATCTCAGAAAATTTGAAACCTCAGAAAATTAAAAACTCAGAAATTTAAACAAAGGATATCAAGAACGTTTGTAAAGCATCATGAGCCAAAGGCCTCTCAAAATAAGATGGAGTCAACCAGGTGCCTGAAACTCAGCAAGGATGGTGCATTCCTGACTTCAAGTGTGAGTAGCTCCACAGCCTTGGGTCCGCAACGCTGAAGGCATGAGGTCTCACTGATGCAAAATTATGCTTCTCTTCCATGGGGGACCACTAATAGTGGTTTGCAGTGTAAACTGCCCCATTATCCTCGGACGAAGGGCGGTATAGAAATTTAATTACAGTGGTACCTCTGGTTACGAACTTAATTCATTCTGGAGGTTCGTTCTTAAGCTGAAACCGTTCTGATCCTGAGGCGCGCTTTCGCTAATGGGGCCTCTCACTGCATGAGTGCCAGAGGTGGGTGATTTCCACTCGCATCCTGGGGCAAAGTTCACAACCAGAAGCAGCTACTTCCGGGTTAGCGGAGCTTGTAACCTGAAGTGTTCATAACCAGAGGTACTACTGTAATAGTAATAGTGCTCCCCTGGATGATCTCAGTAGGATGGACAGGGTCAATCAAACCTTAAGGTATCCTGGGCCTTAAGGGATTCAGGGATTAAAACAGGAACCTTGAATGTGGCCCAGCAGCAGATGGGAAATCACAACTGTAACTTCAACCCTATTGTCATATGTGGGTGGTAGTGTGTTCCCATCATTAGTCTAACTGTAGCTGAAGCTTCCAGACCAGTAACAGAAGGGCAGAAACTGGGAGTTCTCACACACACCCTGCAGCCCCTTACAAGTAGTGGAGAGGTCAGCAGGGAAGACAACGTGTCACTTAAGAACCAGGAGTACTTCTGCGTGGTTGGGCTAATTTCTCTTTTTGGAAACTTGTCTCATGAAATGTGCGGTTAAGATTCCGAAGTGACCTAGAGTCAGGAAAGACCTAGCTCACTCTTGTGGATTTGAAAGCAGCTTGAGATGCAGAAATCTGCTGCAGAAAAGAGAGGAACAGAATAGCTTGCTCTTGTGCCTGTACATCAAAGTACTGTTTAAAGGCACAGCTGCAGTGGTTGGCTGGGAAGTTGGCATCATACCCCATATCTACCCACTTGACGGCTTTAGTCTGCAGAGCTGGTACTGTTACAGGTGCTCATAATACCCCAGCACCTACACGTTGGAACTCTTTGCCTATTGACATCAGGCATGTGCCTTCACTGTACTCTTTTTAGCACCTGCTTAAAAGCATTTTTGTTTATATAAGCCTACCCAAATATGTAGAGCTCGACCATAAAGAAGGCTGATCACCGAAGAATTGATGCTTTTGAATTTTGGTGCTGGAGGAGACTCTTGAGAGTCCTGTGGACTGCAAGAACATCAAACCTATCCATTCTTAAGGAAATCAGCCCTGAGTGCTCACTGGAAGGACAAATCCTGAAGCTGAGGCTCCAATACTTTGGCCACCTCATGAGAAGAGAAGACTCCCTGGAAAAGACACTGATGTTGGGAAAGATGGAGAGCACAAGGAGAAGGGGAAGACAGAGGATGAGATAGTTGGACAGTGTTCTTGAAGCTACCAGCATGAGTTTGACCAAACTGCGGGAGGCAGTGGAAGACAGGTGTGCCTGGCATGCTCTGGTCCATGGGGTCATGAAGAGTCGGACACGACTAAACAACTAAACAACAACAACCCAAATGTGTAGAATGTTTTAATCAGTTTTTAGTCATTTTAAACTGCTTTCATTGATAATTTTATTGTTTCATTCTCTTTGTAAACCACTTTGAGGGATTATTATTATTATTACAATCAAGTAGTGCAAAAAATAAAATAAAATGATAAAGCTTATGTTTTGTTACATTTTTCAATCGCAGCAGCAGTAGCTAAGCAGCAGCCCATTTTTGTTGCTCTATAATATTCTTTTATTGAAATCATTGATTATATACACTAATTATACGGTGGGGAGGAGAGGGGGAGAAAGAAGAGGAACAACGATGGTTGCAGCAATTAGCCCTGACAAGCCAATGGCTGCAGACTTTTGCACTGAATATTCTGTTAGCACAGTGTAGGGTTTCTACTGGGAGAATTCAGCTTCCTTATTGTAATGCTGGCCAAGGTTTTTCTGGCTACACAATTCATGCGCGCATGAAACGTTTGGTTTTGATTCAGTTCCTCTAAGTTGCTGCAGAGAGGTCGGGGACGATCCCTGTTGGGGGTGAGAAGAAAGGGTTTCTCGCTTATTAAATTTTCCATCTGCTTGGACCATCTCTGCCTTTTCCAGCTTCCTGGGAATCTGACTCAAATGAGGCCAAGAGGCGTCTTGGGGGAAGTTGACAGCTTTACTGGCTCCCTCCCTCCCCCAAAAAACGCTTGCTGTGTTTTGCTGATGAGTCACTCAAATCCTCCCATCCCACTGATCAGGAGGCTGCAGAGCTGCACATCCCTGCCGCCTTGCCAAGGGCACCAAGTGTGCGGGAATCTACCAATGTAGCACAACCACATGCACAGGGAGACTCCTCTGGCATCGTGCAAGTCAAATGCAGAGAGAACGTCAGAAGGAGAGCCCGGCTGGATCATCCCAGAGGCCCATCTCCTCCAGAGTCCTGCTTCCTCTGCTCTAAAAAGGGGAAAGGGATGGTTTATAGCTTAGACAGATTTGGGAAAAGGCAGTTTCATGGAAGAGAAGTGGGCTCTGGATAGCTATTGGCTGTCATAACTAAATGGAGCGTCCATGTTCAGAGGCAGAATATATCTGCATTCCAGGTTTGGGAAACAAACCAAGAGAAAAAGTCTTCATGGTCATGCCTTGTTTGTGAGAACCTAAAGACATAAGTAGAGCCTGTTAGATCAGGCCAATAGCCTGTCTAGTACAGCATCCTTTTCTCACAGTGGTTGACCAGATAGATGCCTGTGAACAGGACCTGAATTTTCATTCAGCTCTCTCCTCACTGGTGATTCCCAACAACTGGCATTCAGAGCCATTACTGCCTCCGACAATGGAGGCAAAATGCAGCCGTTGTTGCCAGCAGCCATTGGCAGCCTTTATTGTTAAGTTGTGGGTGAACATATCAGACGACACAGCAATTCTTCAAACAGCTCTTGTTTATTCAGAGGCCAGAAGAGAACTGAACTGAAGGGCTCGGTCAGCCTGCTTATATAGAGCTCCAGTACAACGTTACTGTAGAAACTTTCTAAAACTATCCAATCACTGAACGTCACTTTTGATCCTTCATTTGCATAAAAACTATCCAATCACTGAACGTCACTTTCGATCCTTCATTTGCATAACTATCTACAGTATCCCCCTGCTGGCCCAGGGTGAGAACTTCAGTACATAACATTTATCTTCCATGAATTTGTCCAATCCTCTTTTAAAGTCACCTGGGTTGGTGGCTATCACTGCCTCCTGTAGAGGGAGTTCCATAGTCTAACCATGCCCTGCATGTATCTGTCCCAAATCTTCCAACATTCAGCTTCATTTGGACTTCCACAAGTTCCAGTGCTATGAGAAAGGGAGAAAAACTTTCCTCTGTCAACTTTCTCCATACCTTCCATAATTGTATTAATTTTTATTATGTCATCTGTTACTCACCTAAAAAGTTGCAGATGCTGCAACCTTTCTTCATAGGGAAGCCAGGCCACCCCTTGATCATTTGGGTTGCCCTTTTCTGAACCTTTTCCAATTCTACAATATCTTTTTTGAGGTTAGCTCCATGGAGTGTCTGGATGGTTGTTGCTGGAAATAGATGTTTGGCTACTTGGGCATCATTGGCTCTTGCCAGGAACACTGGTGATCTTAGGCAGGGGTAGGGTAAAAGATGCAGGATGCATTTGACCACATGCTCAGAGGCACTCTTGTCCTTAACTCATTAATTCTAGCTCTGGCATTGGAAAAGATGTTGTGAAGCCATTGAACTTCATTCAGAAAAGTTGCTGACCATCCAAAACTCAAAGAGGCTCTGCACACAAGCAGATATTGCCCCTGTGTAATGGCTCGCAGCATAGGGCCATCACTTTCCAGAGGCCAGACTGATTCTAGGCCCCTTCCCCACAGCTCAAGCAAGAGTGTATCGCCATGCAACACCAGCTCATTCCTCAATACATACGCTGAAACTCTTTTTTTCCCCCACCGGCAAGAATGACAGGCAGCTCCAGCTCTCCAGGAGATGGTTAGAGAAACTAATTGAACCCGCAAAAAGTGCTGACGAAGTCAACCTCTGTCCTCTCTGCTTGTAATTGCTATTGACCCGCTGCTCCACTGCCTGGAGGTGCTCAGCATCCCAACACCCAGTTGGGCAAGGTTCCCTCCTCTCCTCTCCTGCCAGGTGCTTAGTATAGCTGTATGCACCAGCTTTTCTCAAGCTCCATCAATGTCCCTCAGATGGCTGCTCCAAATCCGTGCTGAAGCAGAAAGGAGAGGTGGAAAAGGCTCTGTGGGACAGCCAAGCCGCTCTGTAAAGATCCGATAGCTGGGCCTGCAAAACGTTCTGCACGTTAAGCAGGTTTCAGAGAAAGGGGTAAACAAAACAACAAAAAACAAAAAACCTATACAGTTTTGCTGCCTTATTGATAGCAATTCGATAGGGAGGAATTAGCTGAAGGGAAGGATTGTGCTGAAACTGAAAAATAAAGTAAGTACATTGCTAGGGTTGGCTACAGTTTCCCAGCTGATTGGATTTTTTTTTATTCCAAGACTAGTAAAGGTAAAGGAACCTCTGACCATTAGGTCCAGTCGTGACCGACTCTGGGGTTGCAGCGCTCATCTCGCTTTATTGGCCAAGGGAGCCGGCGTACAGGTTCTGGGTCATGTGGCCAGCATGACTAAGCCGCTTCTGGCAAACCAGAGCAACACACAGAAATGCCATTTACCTTCCCGCCGGAGCGGTACCTATTTATCTACTTGCACTTTGACATGCTTTCGAACTGCTAGGTTGGCAGGAGCAGGGACAGAGCAATGGGAGCTCACCCCGTCACGGAGTTTCGAACCTCCGACCTTCTGATCGGCAAGTCCTAGGCTCTGTGGTTTAATGCACAGTGCCACCCGCGTCCCACGTCCTAGTTCCAAGACTAGACTTCTGCTAAACCAACAAGAGGAGTTGGATCAAGCCCTCTACTCTTGGTTTCTAATAAGGGCTAGGACTCTAGATCACCTAATTCTCTCCACTGGCATTACCACTAGACCTGGATGCATGGAGACCAGGGAAGACTGTCAGAAGAGTCCCACTGGATCAGACCAAAGGCACATCCAATACAGCATCCTATTGTCAACAAGGCCAGCCAGATATCTTCATCCAGTGCACAGATAAACTATGGAATGTGTGATCTTGGCGAAGGCCACCCATTTAGATGGCTTTAAAAGAGGATAAGACAAAGGGTTGTGGTCTAGGGGAGAGACCCAAGGACTAGATAGAGTAGACTTGAGGGGCCCATATTTCATCCCCAGACCTGAGGTCTTCCCTCTCTGCTGTAGGCTGATCAAGATAGATATTAGAAAGAATTGGGGAGGGCCACACTTTCTCTGGCAACAGCTCATTTCTGCACAGGAAGCAGGTTAAAGAACAACTCAAAGTACAAGCTGAAGAGTTTCAGGAGTGGAAGGAAGCATTCCTAGGGAACACTAAACAAGGAGCTGAAAGCTAGAGCATTGGCCAATTTACATGACAGTTAATCCATTTTCTATAGCCTACATATAATGGGTGTTTTGACACATCATATGTTCATTTCAACACACACACACATGATTTCCTTAAACATAAAAAATATACCCCACCACTTCTAATTTTTCAGCATAGCTAGTCACTCATTTGCATAATTCCACAAGACTTTTCAGCAGTTAATGATAGGTACTTCAACTAATTTCCATTTCCTTGCAATACCGAATCTCACAGCTGTAATTAGGTTTGCTCCTGATTCTGTATGAATACTATTAACGTGGTCTTTTAAAATGGACCTAAAAGAGATAGGAGATGAGACAGGGAGATCATATCGTTTTTATTTTAGAAATATTATTAATTTAGTTCCAAAATGATTTAATTTTTATCACACTCCCACCAGATGTTCATCATATCAGGCCAATCGTAACCACAGTTCTCTATTTTTAAAATACACTTTCCTGGTTCTGTGTGGCTGTAACACCATCTGCACATCATCTTGCAGAAATGTGCAGATATTGAATTCTTGGGGCCATGAACATGCACATACTTCCAATCTTCATCCACAAATGCTGCCATTCTCTCTCCCCCCTCCACATTCCAATTTATATATTATTGCCATGTGAATTGCACATTTCAGGTAAAGCACCTGTAGTTGCCCTGGGGATGCCAGCAGAGCTTGCTTCAGCTGCCTGTAATGCTCACCTTAAAGAAGATGAGAGCACTATGAGGTCCTGAATTCTGGCTTAGATTAAAATCCGCATCCTGGGGAAGAGCCCCCAGTCTACCTACCAAGTGGAGAAAATGATTTTGTGCTCAGGTCCTGTTCACAGGGTCATACCCTCCAACATTTCTCTGATGAAAATAGGGATGTCCTGTTCCATTGTTGTTGTTGTTGCGGCAAAAGAAGGAGATCCCCGGCCATGCCTGCGTTAAATGGAGCAGGCCACGCCCCCGATACCAGCCGATTGGCTGGCCAGGGGATGACGCGGTCGGGGATTCCCTCAATTGCGCAGAGGCTGAGAGCCAGCCCCCGCTCACATGGTTGGAGGGTGAAGCCCACAACCCCACCTCCTTTCTAAGTCGGAAGTGGCTTTGTTGTTGTTGTTATCCCACCTACCTGACTGGGTTGCCCCAGGCACTCTGGGCAGCTTCCAACATATATGTAAATGTAATAAAACATCAAACATAAAAAAACTTCCCTATGCAGGGCTGCCTTCAGATGTCTTCTAAAGGTTGTATCTCCTGGGCTTAGAGGTTGCCTAGCTCCATAGCCTCCAACATTTCTCTGATGTTGACATTCCAGGATCAAATCGGAAACCGGGGCGGCTTCTGTAAATCTGGGATTGTCCCTGGAAAACGGAGACACTTGGAGGATCTCCAGGGTTCCCATAGTCACTGTGAGAACAGCCATTGGCCTCATCCAGGAGTCTGTTCTCATTCTCTTATGTTCCCACTCATGCAGCAGCATGCTGTGTATTCGCCTTGAAGCCATAGTTAAGTTTAACCATGGTTTAGAGTCACATGCAAAGAAAGCCTGTCGCCCATCTATTTACATTTTGTCTACACTGATGCAGTGGCTCTTCACGGTCTCTGGCAGAGTTCTTTCACATTACTTGCAGCCTGATCCTTTTAGGTGGAGACACTGGGGATTGAATCTGGAACCTTATGCATGCAGGTGCTCTGACCGCTGAGCCATTGTCCTTTATTACCTTTCACCCCAATGCTATGCCATACGTTCTGGGCTGGGGATTGTATCAAGAGCAGCACTAAGTCGCTCATTCCATTAGCACAAGGATTTAGCCTTCCACATCTGAACTGCTTCCTCCTTGCACCGCCTAAATCCAGTGGTGTAGTGTGGGTTGTCAGTGCCTGGGGCTGTGTGGAAAGGGGAAAGGAGGCAGGGAAATGGACGGAGTACACATGCACATTCAACTGCGTAATGGCATCCGCTTCACCCAGGAGATTACCCAGGAGATCTTGAGAGGTCACTTTCTGGTTTGCATGGAGAAGTCTTTTTCAACAGAGCCCATCAACAGAAGTGCACAGCTGTATTGAGACAGCACCAGGTGTTGAACTTTTGTGCCCCTAACAATTTTATGCCTGGCACAGTCACCCTAGTGTCCCTCCCCACTGCCTAGATCTATTCTGGAGCAGATTTGGGGGGGTGTAGGATGCAAATGGGAGAGAGATTCTTCAAAACTGAAAGGGAGATGTTTGATTAGCATTGCCAAAAGGTGAACACAAAACACACAGCCAGCAGTGGCCCCCCGCCAATACACAGGACGCTGAGCATTACTGGTTTATCTCCCCTGCCTGCCGCTCTTTATACAATTGAAAGTTCATTACCAAATCACCTCTAGGACATGCCAAAAACCAAATTAATGGAAGCTTACAGACTGCAAAATGGGATGCCAGTTTGGACTAATGAAGCAGTGCTTGGGCAACTGAAGAATGGGCACTAAAATAAATTTATGGATCAGTTCCTGAAGTTTATTTTTAAACTGATGTCCACGGAGCCTCTAATACAAAGAAACCATAAATCCATCCCAGCTTAATGAACTCGGAATGAACCCAAGAAGAGGTCTTAATAAATATGCCTGACTCAAAATACAATCTGCTAATCTGATCAAGCCAGGAGTCTTTCAATTAGCCATTCATAAATGAATCCTCTGATTAAGAAGAGCCCCAGTGTCTAATTTAATACAGAACCTGCAGTGGGGGCAGCTGATGTTGAGTTCTAAGAGGCCAGTTCCAAAAGAGAAGACCCAGGGGGTGCATTTTTCAAGAAGGGGGATATTCAGATGCGTGGCCTTCTCCACCTGCAATCTGAAATGGTATAGTCCAGAAAGAGTTGTACTTACTGTGGGATATTTCTGAACATGTAGTTTTGGCTCAGATGTCATACAAGAGGGGAAATATTGGGGACCTGTCAGCAAGATAAGTACTCTCTAAAGAGCACGACAATCCATCAGAGAGGTGGCAGACAAATGGTAATTCATTGCCAGAGTTAATGCCTGTTCTGACCTGAAGAGGCTGTAAAAGCAGCTCTCCTTTTGCCTAGGTTGTGCTGTGTTTATTTCTACCTGTTCCCCATGCAAAGTTACGTATCCAGCATGAGCACCAGGGATAGAGGGGGATTGTGTTTGCTCTGCATTTTAAACTAAACTGACCTTATTTGCTGCTCCCAGACACATATGCAGATAAGAAGGCAGCTGTCCATCAGATTATACATTTCTCCAAATTTTGTAATGCAATATCAGTTTTAAAATACACCAAAAATGCATCAAAAATACACAGGGCAAAAGGCACCAGAAAGTATTTGGAATGTGTATTTTTTTTAGTGGAAGAATGCATAGAAAAGAAAACTTTTAGGGGAAAGCGTGTATAATTAAAATGCAGTTTTTAAAAAGCTTTTAAAAAACAGGACAGGATGGAGCTGTGATCAGGTGCCCACAAAAGTGTCACAGAATGGAACTAGGTTGAGCCATCTATCTCTAAACATCACATTTGGGCTGCAACAATATTTTTCCTTACAATGGTACCTCGGGTTACAAACACCTTGGGTTACAAACACTTTGGGTTACAGACTCCGCTAACCCAGAAGTAGTACCTCGGGTTGAGAACTTTACCTCAGGATAAGAACAGAAATCGCATGACAGCAGCGGGAGGCCCCATTAGCTAAAGTGGTACCTCAGGTTAAGAATGGTTTCAGGTTAAGAATGGACCTCCAGAACGAATTAAGTTCGTAACCAGAGGTACCACTGTATTTTTAATTTTGGCACAAAGAGAGGGATTTTGTGGTAGAGATATTCCTGAAAATTCACCCCAGACCATTGATGTTTGGAAGATAAATTGGCCTTCTTTCCTAATAACAGCAAGATTGTCACATAGCCTCTCAGCAAACAAAGCTGTTCAAAGTGAGGTCCTCGCCCATAAGCTTGGGTAAGTCTCTGTGACATCATCACCTAGCCAACTCTGGCTGGCTAGGAAGGCCGGCTGTTGTTGTTGTTGTTTAAATGGCAATAGAGCAGCAACCAACGGAGGTCACAAAAAGGCTCAAAACCTTTCAGGCCAGCTGGCACCTTGATGGGAATGCAAAAAACCCCTTCACTTGTCATCAGATAGATCATCTGATGAGCGTGGAAGGGGAGATCATCTTGCCTCTTCTGCTGATCTGCAAGGTGTGGGTGTTGTGTGGGGGTCCAGAGAGAATCCTGTGTGACAGCCATGTGCCATCTGGTGGCCATGGGTGCACATTGTCCTCAAGGCAAAAATCCCCAAAACCCCACCCCTGTTCTAGAGAACAGTTATCTTAAGCCATATCAGCACTTGGCAGCATTCCCCAGGTATTTAGTAGCAGAAGGCGCTGACTTTCTGGGCCACTGGGCTGTAGCCAACTGCCAAACTGGCTCCAAAGTTCTCAAACAAAGGCAAAACAACTTAGACATCCTCAGAGCAGCTCTGTTTACTTTTGCAGAGTCTGGGTCAAGGGGTGCAGCAACACCTGCCGTTCCTTCTGACAAAGCCAGGTGAGCTGATAGCAGCAACTGTGGCTGTGGCCTGGTGGGCCTTAGGAGAGGCAGGGTGAAGCTGATTGGCCTGATTGCGCTCTGCTGATAGCCTTGATGGAGAAAGACAGCTTTTCCAGCAACGGTGAGCCGGTTATGTCAGAATTTCTTCCCAAAGGCGTCAGAGCATCTCTTTAAAAATATCTAGTACACTCCTTCTAGGGATGCAGGTGGCGCTGTGGGTTAAACCACAGAGCCTAGGACTTGCTGATCAGAAGGTCGGCTGTTTGAATCCCTGCAACAGGATGAGCTCCTGTTGCTCTGTCCCAGCTCTTACCAACCTAGCAGTTTGAAAGCATACCAGCGTGAGTAGATAAATAGATACCACTCCAGCGGGAAGGTAAATGGCGTTTCCATGCTCTGGTTCACCAGAAGCGGCTTAGTCATGTTGGCACATGACCCGGAAGCTGTACGCCGGCTCCCTCTGCCAATAAAGTGAGATGAGTGCCGCAACACCAGAGTCGGCTACGACTGGACCTAATGGTCAGGGGTCCCTTTATACTCCCTCTACTTCCAGAAGAGTACAGTATTAAAGTCGGGAAACCATGGAACTCACTCCCACAAGAAGCAGTGATGGCCGCCAACTTGGATTGCTTTGAATAAGGTTGGACAAATTCGTGGGGGATAAGGCTATCAATTGCTACCAGCCATAATGGCTATGATCTGGCTCCATGGTTGGAGGAAGCAATGCTTCTGACTACCAGTCTCTGGAAGCCACAGGAGGGGAGAGGGCTCTTGTGCTGGGGTCCTGCTTGCGGGTTTCCCACAGGCATCTAGTTGGCCACTGTAAGAATAGGGTGCTGGAATAGATGGGCCCCTGGACTCATCCAGCAGGCCCTTCTTCGGCTTGTATTTTGTGGTCCTCAGCAGCACACACACTAAAAGAGGCTGGTTGATTGAAGCAAGCAATGTTATTTAGTTATTTACAAGCAGAGGTTTTTTAGAAAACCCACCCCCCTCCACTTTAAAGCTTCGGTACACATCACTCACTGGAACACGGGCGCCTGTGATTAAAAATGGCAGGCTGCATTGCATATTTTGACGTGGCGCACATTGTGTGAGCTACCTCGCCATTGCTTGTTGCCAAGTTTCAAGGTCCATTGTTCCCATCTTTGCTAAAGAACCTTTCAAATGTTCTATTTACCGGCACGGCTAGAAAAATAAGAAGCAGGGGGTGGGGGTGGGGGTAGGGGAGGAAGACGCTTGCTACATCTGTGCAGGGAGAATTCTCTTGATTCCCTACCTTTCATTTCAAAGTCTTTTATTTTAGCACCTGTCCTTCGGTTCTGTACCTCTGCGCACAGTCAATCATCCTCCTACTGAGCAAATAACATACATCATATGACAGCAGAAGTTAGGAGAAAGCTTTGTTACCCTTTCCGTGTTCATTCATAATGCACCAATGGTGGCGGTGATGGCTGGGAGGACAGAACGGTGTTTTGTCCCGATTTTGTCAAAAGAGGCCCCCCGAATTCTCTATCACCTCTTGAATAGTAAAAAGAAGTAGAAGACTGACTTCTCAAGGCAATAATAATAATAATATGAGCTGTGTCCTTGAAGGCTTGCATATTACAGGTGAAAAGTCGGGGCTTTTTTCCCCAGCTGGAAATCACTGGAACTCAGTTCCTGCACCTCTCAAGGAACAAGGGAGGCATTCATGGTGAGTTCTGGCACCTGGGACAAATCATAGCCAACCGGTTTGGGAGTGGGGAACCTCATGTGGCCCTCCAGACCTCCCTGTCTGGCCCCCTGTACTCTCTCCAGGACACAACCTTTGCCAGCAATGCTTCACACACCCTCCTTGAATGTTTGTGTCTGGCTGCTATATGTCCTCCAAGCATGCAGTTCAAGGACACAATTTATCCAGACAAATGATAGCAAATTAAGGCTGGTAATGGCTGTGACCTGGGAAGAATCTCAAGAGCCAGACAGAGATGTTTAGGGGGCCATATTCAGCATTTGGACCTCACGTTCCCTATTCTTGCTGTACATCAAGATATTCAGTGGATCTCCACCAGAGTAGGACCTGTAAGCCTGAATTGCCTTGGCCAGATATACTCCTCAGCTAGATGGAACAGTGGTTTAACTCAGGGTAAAGCAGCTTTCTCTGTCTCAAGAAATAGGTAACACTTCCACCACACTTGAAAGCTTTGGGAAAGCCTAAGGACATCAGCTTAGGTCACATATACACCACACATTTGCAAGGAATCCTGGGAACTGTAGTTTGTTAAGGGTGCTGGGAATTGTGAGGAGTCTCCTAAAAATTCTCAGCACCTGTAACAAACAAACCACCATTCTCACAATTCTTTGTGTGAGCAGGGAGAGAGCCAGGAGTATTAAAGTGATATAAGAGTGTGTTAAATGTATGGCGTGCGGATGGGACCCAGACTGAAGATAGCTGCTCCTTTTCTCTTGTATGCTGCTAAGTGGACACTCTGCCCTGGCCTGTGAACTATGGGAAAAACACACCTCATTTTCCCTTTCATCGACACCTCTTTGCCCGAAACATTTGCCCATCTCTGCCATTGACTAATTGCAAAGGGAAGTGTGCTCAGCAGCCACCGCCAAGACTTTTCCAGTCAATTACGCAAGTGGGTTCCCATCACACAAAGTCTGCCATGTTCCTCCATTTTTCACGTTTGACTGTTGCCGGGCAAAACAATGCCGAGACAAAGGCAAAGGAAAACAGAGAGATTTATCCAAGTCGTCACTCGCAATGGGAGCTGACAGGCTCTGTAATGTTACATGCTCTATACAAAAAGGAAGATCATTGTATTGCGGAGCGCAAGAGAGAATCCTTTGTGAGAGCCTCTCATGTTCCTCCTGCTCTCTGCTTAATGGAATGCCCATCATCACCTCCCGCTGTGCTGAGAAGGAGCCTAATTCTCAGCTGCAGGAAGCACCAGCGGTTATCCGATGCCAACCCGCCAAGCTCAGGTCAAGCAGAGTGGGCTGGTTCAGAAAGGTCAACCCAATTGGGTGGCGGTGGTGGAGCATCTCCTTCACAAGGGAAGGCTAAAGAAAAGGTCGCTGTTGAGATAACTGGGTCAATTACCTGTTGAAAACTATTAGTATGCAGAGTGAGCAGCATTTAGCTGGTGAATCTCAGTTAGAGAATAGATTTTACCTATTGCAATCTCACAGGCAGAGAGATGCTTGTAGATAAGAAAACAATACAGTTGTTCATTGCAAGGAAATGCATAACTTGGATAGAGGGGTTTCTCATTTTAGTCTAACTAGTCGAGCAAAGAACAAGGCAGCCTTGCTTGCTCCTTTGTTCTCTTAGAGGAAAGTTAAAGATGTCCTCTCACCTTGAGGTCTGAGAGAGAAGTGTGAGGAGGAAGAGGTAAACAGGATACAACCCCAGAAGTATCAGTGTAAATAACAAGGAGACAGAGAAGTAAGGTGATAGCTTATATAAGTGAAATATACTCGCAGTGCATTTTGGATCCTATTCAACTCAGTACATAACAATAAGTAAGGTGAAAGGCAGAGAGAGACAGTCTCTCTCTCTTACCTTCCACAAACCCTTCTTCAGTATGCTGAGTTGCAGCTAAACTACCAACAGTTGCAAACATGTTGTCCTCCTGATCATAGAATTGTAACACTGGAAGGGACCACAAGGGTCATCTAGTGCAACCCCCAGCAATGCAGGCATCTTTTTGCCCAATGTGGGGCTCAAACCTATGGCCCTGAGATTAAGAATCTCATGCTCTACTAACTGAGCTGTCCCGCAAGCTCTGGACTACAACTCCGATCAGCACAGGAGTTGTGCTGGCAGTTCCCTCATTACTAGAAATGAGGTTACAGGGAACCAGGCAGAGGGCCTTCTTGGTGCTATGGCATTCTTCTGTATCCTTGGCTGTTCTTCAGGCCTGACTCTTGACTTGCCCTTTAGCCAGGCTTATTCTTCAAGTGGCTTGCCCCACAGCTTCTGGTTTCTGCCTCTTGGCTCACCTGAGAAGGTTGTAGGTTCAATCCCCAGTGCCTCCAGGTAGGGCTTGGGAAAGCTCCTGCCTGAAACCCTGGAGAGATGCTGCCAGTCAGTGTAGACCTTATCAAGCTAGAAGGACCAATGGCTTGACTCGACAGCTTCCTATATTCCTAGGTTACCTAACCTACTCCTAGTCTGCTGCCCAGAGCAAGCCCTGACAAGGATCCTCTGGCCTTATGCAGGCATAGGTAGTGTGGTTTGGAGATCAGGAGAGAGGTAGCCCAGCCCAGCCCACCTCACCCCACACTCTTAGGTGACTTTTGCTTTTCTTTATCTTGCTTTTCTTTATCTTGACACTGGCTCCGCCAAATTGCATGTGTCAGGTTGAGAACAGGGCTTCTCGCAGAGGATCCCTGGATTAATGCACAACAGGGTATTGCGATGTGTGCTTTGTGCATTTCTTTCACACCCCTCTCACCAAATTTTATATATATATATATATATATATATATATATATATATATATATATATAAATAGTTTCCACCTCCAGCAAATTTCCTGGTGTTTTCTATACGGCGTTGCTCTCTTTCTCTTATCTTCACCCAGCCGGCGTGAGATGTTCCCATCTGTTGTGCTGAATGCGCTCGGCTTGGCATTTATGCTGCCAAGAGACTGGAAAGGCAGAGTTTGTAGATTGACTGACAATCCACCTGATATAGTCTCTCCTCCTCCTCCCCATCAACACCCCCTCCCTTCCCCAGGAGGCAGAAGACACTAGGCAGTCACCGTATCATCCTGGCAATACTTTCCCTGTCCTGGAGAGATAAACCCATCACTCAACAAGCATCCCAAGCAGGTGTTCAGCTACAGTGTGGATTTTCTCTTGCCACCCCTCCTCCCTCCTCTCCCCCCAGCTGCTAATCTCTCTCTTTCTCTCTCTGTGGTATTGCTCATCTTGTCTGAACATCATGCAACACCCCCAGTGTGCCATCTTCTTGAGTCAGCAGAATCCAGGGAGGGGGAGCTCTGGTGGTGCAGCTGTCATTGTCTGCAAGGATGGGAGGGGTGGCAGGGGGATGGATTTGGAGTCCCAGTGTTGGCTTGTTATGCACTTTTTAAAGGGGGGGGGATGGTTTCTCTTAAGAGTTGCTGACTCCTTGTTTCCACTCAGAGGGAGAGAATCCCTTCTTTTTCTATTTATTTTTTTTAATTAAAGATTTCTTGTTACATACAATGGTAGGTTAGGAAGAAAAGAGGAGGAGAGAGGGGGAAAGGTGGGGTTGGGCTTCTATTCTTCTACTTAATGTATGTGTGGGGTTTTGTATCAGCGTTACTCATATGGGTTCTCTTACTATTCGCTTGTTGGGTTTCCTTGGTGGTGAGAGAGGTTGGGGGTGGCCCAGGATGTGGTTGGTTGTCTTTGGGTGGCCGTAGTGAGATTTTTTTGTGTGTTTGAGTGGGGTGTGAGTGTGTGTATTTTTGAATTGCAGCAGCTGCCAGGGCGAGCATTCTCCCAGTCCTTTGAGGCTGAGATATTATGTGCGTCTACTCGAAAGGGAGAGCCCATGACTTTCAGTGGGACTTGTGTGTACACCACTCATCATCCTCACCTAGAGGGTAATAACCAGATAAAACACAATGCTTGGGGCGGGGGGTCAGCCTTCCAGGGTTTCAGACAAGGGACATTCCCAGCTCTACCTGGAGATTCTGCGGATTGAACCAGAGACCTTCTGCATGCAAAACGGATGGTCTTCTTCTGAGCTACAGCCTTTCCCCAGCATTTTTCTGGACCCCAAACCAGATAAGCTCCTGGAGGAGGACCACAATTCCAGCCCAGAACATATTGAGAAAGCCCTCTCCCCACAGGGCACCATACTGGGGAGTCTGCGCAGCTGGGAAACCCAAAGCCCCCCCCCCCCGTGGTGGCATCTCCAACTCCAGAACTTCCACCATTAAATCCAGGAACAAATATGGTGATGGGTCAGGCCAGGAGGTGTAGCACATACATCTGGTAGCATGGAGCTTCCCTTCTCTGTGTCCTACTCACTCAGGAACTGTGAAACTGAGTATACTCTGCCTCAGAAACCTACTGCTCATTGAGAAAGGGGTGGGGCATTGGGGGAAGCTATAAAGCTTTTCACTTATTGCCTGGCAGTTGCTGGTGCAACTCTCTCTTCTGCCAAATCCCACTGGACAACTCCTCTTCTGTTTCCCTGCTGGAGAGTTCACTGGTCTGACCAGGAAGGTAAAGAATCCAAGCTCAGTATTGGCAGGGAATGGGACACCATCTTGAAAGGGTAGCCCAGGGATGGCCAACCTCTGTATTCTCTGGAATGACCCTGTTCTCCTGATATTCATCTTGGCTTTGAAACAATCCAGAGCCCTGTAATAGAACTGCTGCCACAAAACTGTAAGGGGTTTATAGGCATCAGAGGTGTTCTTGAATGATGTGATGACATTGATTGAGGATAAGGCTGAAAAAAGTGAACATGTTTCATAAGAAGTTTCCTTATGATGAGTCAGGCCATTGGTCCATCTAGGCCAGTGTTGGCTACTTGAACTGGCAACAGTTCTCAAGAGACTTCAGCCTTTCCCAGCACAGACTGCTATCCGAGATAAATTTAGCTGGAGATGACAGGGACACAACTTATTCTCAAACTACCACTGAATTATGAAAGACCCCTACTGAGAGGCACCTCAGCTGTGCTCTGTTGCCTTTTTGGAATTACATACCTTCAGTAAAATAGGGATGCAGGTGGCACTGTGGTCTAAACCACAGAGCCTAGGGCTTGCCAATTGGAAGGTCAGCGGTTCAAATTCCCACGACAGGGTGAGCTCCCATTGCTCGGTCCCTGCTCCTGCCAACCTAGCAGTTCCAAAGCACGTCAAAGTGCAAGTAGATAAATAGGTACCGCTCTGGCGGGAAGGTAAGCGGTGTTTCTGTGCGCTGCTCTTGTTCGCCAGAAGCGGCTTAGTCATGCTGGCCACATGACCCAGAAGCTGTACACCGGCTCCCTTGGCCAAAAAACAAGATGAGCGCCGCAATCGCAGAGTCGTCCGCGACTGGACCTAATGGTCAGGGTTCCCTTTACCTTTACCTTTTTACCTTCAGTTAAAGGATGCATTAAATTCTGCAGTTGTGCTGCATCATGGGATTCATAGTCCAATAGCTACCTGTGCCTGCACTTGTGAAAGGGTTACAATGGCAGAAAAAATGAAGACAGCTTGGCATATTTCTGGGTAGCAAAAATGGCTCAGATAGCATGAGACTGCAGTTAATTTGGCAGAAATCAAAAGCTGAAATACGCAACTGATTCAGAGGTCACAACTCATCAATTCCCCACCCCCCTTAAACCTTCAAAAGGTTGAAAATACAAAGTGCTCATTTATGTAAGCATGCTAGGATGTGGAGTGAGTGCTGCCTTTCTTGAACCTGGACTGAGGAGGGATGTACAGAATTTGTTCAAGTATTAATGAAACTCCCTTTCTGGCATTTTCCAGAAGTTTTCAAGAACATGAACTTCTGAGGACCCTTTGAATTTAATCTTAGGTGAAATCATCCACCTAGAGTTATGTGGGACCCTCATGTGATTTTTAATATTTTTTAAAAAACCTTATCTACCCTTCTGTTTTATTTCCAAATGCTTCAGACGTTTAGCTCAAGGAGGCAAAGTTAATATTCACCACAAATTTAGCTTTAATGTGAAACTTCAGTAGGCACTCAAGGACTGAGGCATTCAGAATTCCAGCTCCAGTAGCTGAACCTCCTCCTGATAACAGAAGAAGAAGAAGCGTTTGGATTTGATATCCCGCTTTATCACTACCCTAAGGAGTCTCAAAGCGGCTAACATTCTCTTTTCCCTTTCCCCCCCACAACAAACACTCTGTGAGGTGAGTGGGGCTGAGAGACTTCAGAGAAGTGTGACTAGCCCAAGGTCACCCAGCAGCTGCATGTGGAGGAGCGGAGACGCGAACCCGGTTCCCCAGATCAAGAGTCCACCGCTCTTAACCACTACACCACACTGGCTCTCAACAGAGGCTTGCAGCCAATGTTATTCCTACTTAGGAACAGACCCACTGAAACTAATGGATGAAGGATGTGGGTCTAGGCAGAGTAAAACTCGTTTGCCTACCAATTGTAACAGAGGAGGCAATAAACCAGATCCATGCCCTTCCAAATCATAATAAAAATTGAACGCTGTTCTATAAATCCAGGGCTTTTTTTCAGCTGGAGCTCAGTTCCAGCACCTTTCAGGTGGGCACCATTGCCATTATAAGAGAAAAAGGAGGTGTTCACTGTGAGCTCTGGCACCTCTTTTTCTAGAATAATAATAATAATAATAATAATAATAATAATAATAATAATAATAATAATTATTTATAATTTATAATTTGTACCCCGCCCATCTGGCTGGGTTTCCCCAGCCATTCTGGGTGGCTTCCAACAAAGATTAAAAATACATCAAAATGTCACACATTAAAAACTTCCCTGAACAGGGCTGCCTTCAGATGTCTTCTAAATGTCAGGTAGTTGTTTATCTCTTAGACATCTGATGGGAGGGCATTCCACAGGGCGGGCGCTACTACCGAGAAGGCCCTCTGCCTCGTTCCCTGTAGCTTTGCTTCTCGCAGTGAGGGAACTGCTAGAATAACACTGTATAAATCTGTTTACCCCTTTGAACCAACCCATTTTTAAAGATTCCTTTCTGGGCATGTCTTGAAGCATTCACGAGACCAGTTCAGTTGTACTTTGCATTATCCACAGTAGGGCTGGCCCACGACTGATTTCTACTGCAAAGGACAAGATGCCTCCCCCCCCCCGCCCCCATTCAAAATGCATAAGCCAAGTGAACCTCCATCCAAATCTTCCCTCAACCCTGGCCATGGGGCAGAACCCTTCACCAAAGCTGAGGAGGGTAGCAGGTCGCTGTAGATGATTCATGATGGTTTTTGTGGCATACGTAGCCTGGGGGCTCAGGGAGAACATCTGGGATGGAGGAGAGCTGCCACCCCACAGCACTCGCCACCTGAGGCAATTGTATCACTCTGCTTAATGGTGGGGTCAGCCCAACTTGCAAGTACATCCATGACAGCCTCACCGTGTATAAAGCAATTGTGCAGACTGTGTCAGAGAGCAGTTCTATTCTGGCAAGCTGGGACTGCCACCGTGTCCTTTGAACAACGGATTGGCAACAACAAGGACTGGCTTTTGGAACATGCAAAAATTAGCTCCTCCATCTGCCTTGCAACAGCATGACTGCTTTCCATGTCGCACAGACAGCTTTCTCCTCCTATTATATGTTTGCAGTCCATATTGCATTGAGTAGTGTCAGCTATAATCAGGCTTGAAATATGGTTTGCTTGCTGTACTCACTGCTTCCCACTCTTTGCTTTGCCTGAGCTCCACCCCCCCCCATTAAAAAAAGAAATATCTGAACCTTCTTGAGCAATTTCCAAATATCCACATTGCCCTATGCAAATAGAGAGAACAAACATGCTAAAAGTTCCCAAAGATAGATCTGTGCATCGGATGCAGCAATTTCTGCAGACCTTCTGCTGGTTCATTGAGCACTATTGCTGACATTAGCTGGCAAAGGATAGGAAGTTGGTCTGTAGGCTCAGAGAACCCCCATACTCAAGAGCTTATGGGAGGGGGGGACTAAGCATCGTTGGTGTCAATGATTTCAACCTGTGGAACTGATCCAACCAATAATACGTCTCAGCTTTGTCAAAAGCAAGTCAAGATTGTGTTCTGTTGACAAATACATTTGAAGGCACATCTGTTAGGGAACTTGAATAGAATCTAATTGATTGCAGTTGGCATGCTTGGGTTTCCATTCACTGTTCACAATGAATAAATCAGCTGTTTGCAAAGTATGCAAGGGTATTCTTCAATAATCATGACAACACATTTGTGCAGCTTTCTGTCTGCCTGCTTTCACCTCCTGAGTTGCTATGGTGGGAATCTGAGAGAGTGAGGAAGTTAATAGACAGGAGCAGGGGTTGGGGGGATCTGAGACTTCACTTGGGAGACAGTGCCTCAAAATCCCCTTCCTTGTAGGAACAGCTTAATGTACTGCCACCATTTCCCCCTAATTTAGAGGTGATGCATTTGTGACATCAGCAGCCATCGCACCAATCTCCATCCCCTTCTCAAACCTATTCACAAGCCTGGCAATAAACAATATCCAATACAAACACTCAGGTTTTCTTATGGATCAGTAACTGGTTAAGGAATAAATGTATTCTTCTCCTAATGGAGGGATGTAGAAAGTGGAGGCCCACAAGGCCTGGCATTGGAACCTGTGCTTTTGAACTTGTTCGTAAATGATCTGGAGTTAAGGGTGAGCAGTGAGGAAGCTATGATACCAAATTGTTTGGGGTGGCAAGAACAAAAAGGGATTTCGAGAAGCTCCAAAAATGATTTCTTTAAATTGGGTGAATGGACATTAAAAGAGCGAATGTGGTTTAAAGTCAGCAAGTGTAAAGTAATGCACATTGGGGTTGTAACTCAACCCTGTTCAGAACAGACCTATTGACATTAATCAGCTTATGTGAGTCATGTCCATTATCTCCAATGGGTTTACTTTGAACAGGATTAGCACTGAACACCAGCCCTAGGTTTCACATGTATGTTCATGGGGTCTGAGCTGGTGGTGTAAGGTAAAGGTAAAGGGACCCCTGACCATTAGGTCCAGTCGTGGCCGACTCTGGGGTTGCGGCGCTCATCTCGCTTTACCGGCCGAGGGTACAGCTACCGGGTCATGTGGTCAGCATGACTAAGTCGCTTCTGGCGAACCAGAGCAGCACACAGAAACGCCGTTTACCTTCCCACCTGTTTATCTATTTGCACTTTGGCGTGCTTTCGAACTGCTAGGTTGGCAGGAGCAGGGACCGAGCAACGGGAGCTCACCCCGTCGCGGGGATTCGAACCGCTGACCTTCTGATTGGCAAGCCCTAGGCTCTGTGGTTTAACCCACAGCGCCACCCGTGTGAGCTGGTGGTGACTGCCCAGCAAATACCATTACTCATTGGTAATGTTGGCTGGGGCTGAGTGGAGTTGGCATCCAGCAACATCTGGAGGACCACAGGTTCCTCATCCCTGTTCTAGCTAATGTATCTCCAAGGTAAAAGGTAAAGGTACCCCTGCCCATATGGGCCAGTCTTGACAGACTCTAGGGTTGTGCGCCCATCTCACTCTATAGGCTGGGGGCCAGCGCTGTCTGCAGACACTTCCGGGTCACGTGGCCAGCGTGACAAGCGGCATCTGGCGAGCCAGCGCAGCACACGGAACGCCGTTTACCTTCCCGCTAGTAAGCGGTCCCTATTTATCTACTTGCACCCGGGGGTGCTTTCGAACTGCTAGGTTGGCAGGCGCTGGGACCGAGCGACAGGAGCGCACCCTGCCGCGGGGATTCAAACCGCCGACGTTTCGATCGGCAAGTCCTAGGCGCTGAGGCTTTAACCCACAGCGCCACCCGCGTCCCTACTATCTCCAAGGTAGTAGCTGCTATTGACACCATGAAACTAGGTACTGTTCAGAAATGCTGGACAAATCTCAACCTCTGGCAGATTGTACATTTTCAGAAGCATAACAGACCTCACCTTGTTTCTGCAGATGCTTTCCTCTCTAGGTATGTAGATTTCCAGAGGTCTGCTGTCATACAGGTTACAGTCATGATTTCAAGTTATTCTTCAATCTTTTATCCCACACCCTGACAATGAACGATCTACCAATTCTGTTTGCTGTTGTGCCGCAACTCCATAGTCGCCTTTGACTGGACTTAACTGTCCAGGGGTCCTTTACCTTTTTTTTACCTTTAGGAACTGGCAACGTCTAGCATGGAGTCTTGCATTGCTTTTGACAGAATCCAGCCCATCAATTACCCTTGGCTCCTTCGAGACGCAACCCCATTTCCAGGCAATTTAATGACTCCATCCTGACTTGTGTGGAATTCCTGCTCCAGCAAATCTGGGCTGCTTTGCAAGGCAAAACAGCATCTTGCAGCATTTCACAGTGACATTCTTTTTCTCTTTTTATTTTACAGAGGGAGAGAAATATCTGTAGGACATAGTAGTTTTAAGCAACTCTTAAAACAGAGGCAGCCATCCAGTTATTTTTCGGGGGAACATCTAGCTCCCAGGAATGGAGAAGACAATGCCTGATGCTATGGAAAATTACTCTAATTATAAAGGTGATGAATTGGTCTCAGCAAGTGTGATGGCAACTTGCCTTTGCACCTGCAGTCCATCCCAGTTCTACCCAGACCTTAAGTTCCCTGCCAGTCATTCTGTGCTACCCCTGGTGTTCTTGAGTTGACAGCAGAAAGCTTGAGAAGATTGAACAATGTATTTCTCTGAACATCTGGCAAAACAACATCTCGCTTCCAGGACTACTCCCAAGCATCATTTCTTTCTATTTGCCCTTTGATTACCCCTTGGTCACACCATCCTTGCCTTTGTTCCCTCTTGGTCACACTGTCCTTCCTCTCCCAGGTTTCTCTTTCTAGTTCAAGAGCTTGGCTTGGGACAATGCGTTGTTTTCCTTGTTTAACACATTACAATTCTGTGCTATGAAACCATCCAAATTCTGCATAGTATGATTCAGGAAGCTAAAAGCTTTATCCAAAATTAGGACACTGGCATAATTTCCCTTCCTTTGCACAATTCATTCTGCAAACTTTGTACTCTTTCCCACAATTCTTCCAGGCATTGCTTGCCATGGGGAGTGGAATCAACTACCTAACTGCCCATGTGCTGCTCACATATTTTGTCAAGTGTATTTCTCTGTCACAAGGACTAGAATCTTTTATGAAATAAATGAATGAAAGTTGAGGCTCTCAGGAAGCTGTTCTCAGTACCACATTCTGTGGTTTTCTTTCCTGAGTTCTTCAGCAGTTTAAAAAATAATATTCAGGAAGTGCCTGAACAAGCAGGTAAGTTTTAGATAAGCATCTAAAACATGTCACAGTTGACACCTCTTGTAGTCCAGAACTAGTGATAGCCACAAACTTGGATGGCTTTAAAAGAGGATTAGACAAATTCATTGAGGAGAAGGCCATCAATGGGTAGCAGCTATGATGTCTAGGTTCTCCCTCCAAGTGTCGGAGGGAGTATGCTTCTGAATAACACTTGTTGAGAATCACAGGTAGGGAGAGTGCTGCTATGCTCATTTCCCACTTCCTGGCTTCCCAAAATAGCCGTCTGGTTGGCCACTGTGAAAATAGGATGTTGGAGAAGATGGGCCTTTGGCTGGTACCAAATTGCATGGGAAATGGCTTTACTAGAAAAGCTAACTGACAGATTGAAACTGACACAGGGACAAAAAAAGAGAGGACATCTTCACCCCGGTATGGCTCCCCTTTATTACACATGACAATAACGATAGCAGGGATCGACCAACAGCTTACAGAGCAATATGGCTAACTTGACCCAGTAATCCAACCCCCCCCCCCTTAAAACATGCAAACAAATCTCACTGCAGGCAATCAAAGGCAAACAACCATGCCCTGCCCCCCCCTCGAGCAACAAATCTATAAAAAGAGAATCTACCCAAATGACACCGACGTAAATACCTCACACATATACAAAGTTGGAAAACTGAAAAAAATAGTGCATAACTTTTTCACCCATCCTCTCCCCTCTACTCTCTCCCCCTATCTCTGGATACCATATTGTCTTACACTGAACATAACCTTTATTATCTGTACAAAAAAGGGGAGACATTGCATGTTCTTTTGTAATTCATGAAAATCTTTAATAATTTTTTTTTAAAGAAAATGAAAAAAAAGATGGGTCTTTGGCTTGATCCAGCAAGGCTCTTTTTGTGTTCTTATGTCAGTACCATTGTGGGGAAAAACAAACTTCAGTGTTGTCATCAGATGGCGACCCACCAGCTAAAAGGCTCAGGGAGCAAATTATGGCAAGAGATTCTTCAAAAGGCCTCAGTGAGCTACATACAGTCTCTTGATGGTGCCTCTGGAGCCTGACCTTGTCTGGATTGATGGGTCCTGAGCCTTAAGCCCTGCACGCAAATGCCTTCTTCCATCCAGAATGTGACAGCCCCCCATGGAATAGGCAAAGCAGCCTCAGCTTGCTGATGTTTCTTCACTTCAGGCAATGCACGTCTTTGATGAGACTCTTGGGCTCAAGGAATCCAGAGCAGAACAAGCTAATAGCACGTCTTGCTTGCCAAGAATGGATTCCTGGCCCACTTTCTTGTAAACCAGACACAAGCCAAGCTGCAGATGTGGATGCAGTCAATCAGCATGAGAAAAGGAGGGCAAAGTTCTGCTGAGTCTGTTTCTGGCTTCCGAGTCCCAAACATAGTTGCTTTCCAGGGATGGCAAGCAACAGGCAGAGGCACATCTTAGGAAGAGCTGGCAGAGAGTCCTCCGACTCTGGGCCTTGTTCCCAGCTTGGAAAGAAGCAGTGAAGATTCGGATGTGCCAACATTAGAAAACAATCCTGCACAGAGGAGGCTTGTGTGTGCATGTGTTTGTGGGGAGACTTTGATGTGCATCATCCTCTCTGGGTGGTTTGTCATTTCAGATTTGCTTGTTTGTATCAATTGTCTGACCCAAGGTAGAATTTTTTGGTCATTCTTTCAGCTTCCCTTTTTAAAAATCGAAACCAAGGGAAGGAAAGAAAACTGCTATTCTTTTCCCTTTTCTTGTGCTGTTTTGCCAAGGAAGGAAGGAAAAGCTCTGAGACCCAGGCCTCTAGCAGCACAGGGTCAGCGAAGAATAGAAGTTCTGGCCACTCAGGGTCTTTTTCTCTACAATGCTTCTTGCATCAGACATGCCTCAAGGCAGGGGCGACAGCACATGGGGGTGGAGGATTTTAAGGAGAAGGTTGAGCCCCCTCAAAATTCAGCACCGACGATGTGTGTGAGAAGCTCTGTTGCTGGGTTGTGTGTTTGGTTTTTTTAAGAGCCAGGGGTGCTATTGAGGGACAAGCAATTGCAATAGCTAGACTGGTGACTGCAGTGACTGCCGGACCATATAAGACTGGTCCTAAAAGATCTACATTGGCTCCCAGTACATTTCTGAGCACAATTCAAAGTGTTGTTGCTGGCCTTTAAAACCCCAAATGGCCTCAGCTCTGTATACCTGAAGGGAGTGTCTCTGCCCCCATCATTCAGCCCAGACACTGAAATCTAGCACCAAGGGCCTTCTGGCGGTTCCCTCACTGCGAGAAGCAAAGCTACAGGGAACCAGGTAGAGGGCCCTCTTGGTAGTGGTGCCCAGCCTGTGGAAACACCCTCCCATCGGATGTCAAGGAGATAAATAACTGTACAACTTTTAGAAGACATCTGAAGGCAACCCTGTATAGGGAAGTTTTTCATGTTTGATGTTTTATTATGCTTTTATATATTTTGGAAACCAACCAGTAGCTGGGGCGATCCAGTCAGGTGGGTGGGGTACAATAACCATATTATTATTATTATTATTATTATTAGTAGTAGTAGTAGTAGTAGTAGTAGTAGTAGCAGCAGCAGCAGCAGTAGCAGCAGAGAGGGATGGGTGCATTTGCCAATTTCTGTTTATTTCTGTTCCTAGTTTTTTCCAACCTTAAAGCATCAATTTGTGTTTTTCATATTAAAAAACTCATTAAAATGCCAGTATTTTCTTAGAATCATAGTAGATCTGGAAGTGATCCAATGGATCATCTACTCCAACACCTTTTAGTATGATTTTTCCCTAATATCCACATTTTTGCAATCTATTTCCCCTAATACAATACATTTTCATATGTTGTTTTTGAAAATGCACCAATGTAGGCATCCCTCCTCTCCCCACACACCCAAAATGCTTTTCTTGTGCTCATTGGTTAGAGAAATGCACCACAAAACTCAGAGAAGTGCTAATTTTGGGGATCATTTTGTTTCGATTTATATATTGGTTTGAGAAGTGAGAATTAAGTAGCTTCTCATTAAAATGCAAACAACACCGAATTTCTTCCCTGTTTCTAATTGTAAATCCAGAAACAGCTGGAGGGAAACAGATTTGCAATTCGTGGCCTAAAGCAAAGGCATCCATGGCAAAACTGGGGGAGTTTCCTGCTCAGACGGAAACCAGTGGATTTTGCGGGGAGAAAAGGGCGATCAGTAATATTAGCAGCATTCTTCAGGCACATTGGATACATCCCTGGTCGTGTGTGTGTGTGTGTGTGTGTGTGTGTGCAGCAGGAGAGGTTGCAGGTCTGCATTTGTGTGTTTATGCCCATGAGTGTATGTACTTTACCTCCGCTGCTCTTCTTTTTTATTTAAAGTCTTCTTGTATGCCCAAGGACCCCTTCAGAACATGGCGAGATGGAGAGGCAGCGTCCCCCCGGAGATCGTGGAGATGATTAAACGAAATGGATGCGCTCATACATTAGTGGGAGAACTGAAGTGGGAGGCTGATTCTGTAGCTTATTCCAGGCATGCCTCTTGCCTTCAAGCCTCAATGCAAGATTCATCAAGCGACTGCCTTGTCGGTGGGGGACGTGGAGGGGGGGAGAGGGAGGGGAAACTACAGAGACATCCCAGGAAGAAGAGATTATGTTTGCTGGCCTGAGAAGCAATCCATGTAACAGACCCCAGCTGAATTTGCAAACGGGAGACCCAGGCTGAATTTGCAAATGGAGACACCAGAAGGAAGGTGATCCCCTCATTCTGGGGCACTAGGCAGCTTAACATGAAGGGAAGTTCAGACCCTGATTCACATGAAGCTGTCAGATTGCCTTGATCCATGGAGAGAGGAGTTTGCCCAAGGAAGGGGGAGGTCAGGAGGAGGGTTCCAGCAGGCAGAAAAGCAAGGCAAGACAGGATCAGCACCTTGGAGAGGGAACATGGTGTGGATTTCAGGACCATAGTCAGTGATCTTGCTGCTGAGGCAGGACATATAAGTTGTCTCAGCAACTGGCAGATGTTTATAAACTTGGCTAGGTATTCATTCACTAAGGGCCCCATTGAATGCTTCATCTGACCAACTGGTGAAAATCTTAGCACAGCCATGATTCATACTGTGGCCTTGGACAAGCCATTTTGTCTCAGCCTCAGCTCCCGTCCCACTCTAAAATATAGGTTAGTATTAACAACCTATCTTAGAGACTTTGTTATAAGGATGCCAAATACTTTTAATACATAAGGGAAACGCTATATAGATGTTGATGCAGTTATTTGGCATGTATTTTAATATCAAGCAGATGTGCATCACATCAGAATTCCCTCATGTTATCATATTTGTGATGGCCTGGGATTCAGACTCTGAACCTGAGAGATTCCAGCCTGCACAGGATTCCCTGCCTCCAGAACCAGCTGAGCCAGGGCTGGGGCATGAGCCTGAAGGGTCCTCACCTGTGCTGGATCCTCAGGTGCAGGCTCTAGCTGAGTCTGCTCTGGCTCCTGAGGTGATGGAGGACCCATTGCCTGCAGGTGCTCCACTCTCAGCCCCGTCAGAGGAAGCTGAGGTTGCCTCTGGGTCCAGTAACCCTCCAGCCTCTCCTGAGCTGCAAAGGCTCAGGGCAGAGAGGCGGAGGGAACTAAGTTCCCACAGGAGGAGTGCTTGTCTCCAGGCCAGGAGAGGTGAGTCATATGAGGATCGGGGCTGCCCTATGCCTCGGGGCAGATAAAAGCCAGGCAGCCCCAGTCCCAAGTTGCGGGAGCAACATTGTTGGTTGCCAGTTCCTGCCTGAACCCTGTCCTGCTTTCTGGCCTGTGCTCCTGACCTCTCCTGACTTCTTGCCCTGCACCCAGCTTCAGCTTTTACGGACTGTCTTTGTATTGCATCTTTGACCTCGGACTGGACTCGGACCTCGCCTCTCGGTTAAACCACAGGACCAGCACAATATTGAGGGGTCTATGAGCAGGGCTGCCGAAGATGAGGAGATGGATAATGTGCCTGATTGTCTAGGTGTTTAAAAGATTCAACTTTCCCTGTTACTAACACTAGAAAGATTTGTTTTAACCGTCTATGGTAGTGTTTCTTTAATAAACGTCATGCAGGCTGCAGCTGATGGACACTGAAGAGCTCAAGAACATACAGAGGACTGTAGGTTTAATGTCCCCATGGTTGGCAGTCAAATGCTTCCAAGAAGCTGATAAAGCAGTGCGTGAAGACCACAGCCCTTTGGAGAAGGAGGTGCAATTGGTGACTCTTAACAGCAAATAAGAGCTGCCCTGCTGCATCAGACCAAGGATAAGGCATCTTCTGTAGTTCAGCATCCTGTTTCACTCAATGGCCAATCAAATGCCTTCAGGAAGCCCACAAGCAGGGCATGGTAGCTAACAACCTTCCTTTGTTGTTTGCCCCACCCCCACCCCCCCCCCAAGTTGGTACCTAGCAGCAAACGGCTCCTGAACAGTTTTTTGTCAGCAGGGACCCAGGTTTTCCCTTCCTATCCTGCCATGCAATGCTGAAAGTGAGGTGAAGAAGGTTAGATTTTTCAGAGAACTGGAAAAATGGCTCCACTGTGGTGATTAGGTTTTTCAAGTGTGTGTGCACGAGCACGCACACACACACACACACACACACACACACACACACACACACACCCCTGTTCTTTGATCCCTCTAGGCTAAGAAGCAGCGGATTCCAAGATAAGAGCACTCAAATATTATACATTGTTGGTGTTTTGAATCTGCTGTGCCCTTAGGTTTATTTCTCCCTCTCCCTCTCCCTTCTTTGAGGGGGATTTATTTCCTATTCTCCCTCTCTTCCTTTATAAGTCATTTCTCACAGGCAGGGTACCATCGTCCCTTTCTGCCAAGACAAGTATGCGGCGGTGTTCTGGCGAGGGAAGGCGCTTGCCATGCTCTGTATCTCCATGGGTCTTTTCTTGACTCTCTCTAGCAGTTCCTTCCCCAAATTAACAACTCCAGAGGGAATACGCAGCTTAAATGAATAATGAAACACCCCCCACAGACCTGAAAAGAATTCAAAGCAGCAGCAGCAGCCTGTTACTGGCTCCTTCAGAAGTTTCCTTACCTCCCCCTTCTGGCCCAGGAAAGCAGCCCTTCAGTTTGACTGTTTCTCTTGGGGGAGGGAAACAGCTCTGTCCTGGGATGAAGGGCGACGTTCCCAGTGTTCCACCAGCTCTCTCTTTTGAATTCAACAGGTATAGCAGTTTTGCCCCCCTGCTCAGAATCAGGTTCTGAGGGAATAAAACATGGGTGCTGTGAAGCTAGTGGCAAAGCCAAATATTGAGAATTCAGCTCTACGTTTTCTTCACTTGGCAAGCTCAGGGGGGTTCTTCTTCCTTCTGGTGTTTCAAAGAGGAAAACTTAAAAACTGGGGCAGGGAGAATAAAACCCAACACAGAAGGCTTCACACCCACCGCTATGAATTCAGGGTGTAAGAGGGGCATCACTTTCAATGCTGCCCTCTATTTGTCCCCTTCAGCACTGTTTCCATTCTTCTTCAGTTCACATTCTGCAAGAAACTGCATTATTCATCTTGCTGTCTGATGTGGCGAAATGACATAACATATAATTTATGCAATAATTACATAATTGTGCTAATCATGTAATGTGTGTAAATTATGTCATTACATTGTCATTACGTTATTTCATCTTACTTGTTTTCAATGCAATGCAAATAGGGGGATATAATCAATTAGGTATCGTTTATCTTTTTATAAGTTTTTTTAAATAAAAAAATGGGTTTGTATTTGGCCTGTGAACAACTCCTGATCTGATTTAGGGTTTAGCTGACACTTCATATAAATCTTCTTCTTCTTCTTCTTCTTTGGCGATCACTCGTAGCCGAGTAAGATTGTCTTCCATAAACATGGTTTTAACAATGAGTCTGTAGGTGACTGTGGAGGCCAATTCTGGATCCACGCGTCCTTCCACAGTGGGGACATTGGTTTCTGGGCAGGAGTTGATCACGGTGTGGATTTGCCAAGTGTGCCTTCCTCTTAGCACATTTCTCCCTTGCGTCCTGAGTTCGAGTGTCTTCAAAGCCTATGACACCTTGGGTAAAGGCTGTTCTCCAACTGGAGCACTCACAGGCCAGTGTTGCCCAGTTGTCAGTGTTTATACTACATTTTTAAAGATTTGCCTAGAGACATCTTTAAACGTCTTTTGTTGACCACCAGCAACATATTATAGTATATAAATATAATGATGATGATCCTGATCTGTGATAATCTGGACCCAACCCAGATCTGGGCCCTGCACAGGATTGAATTAGGGTCTAAAATGCTAATTCAACATGTGGTCAGGAAGGGGCTGTGCCTGCCTGCCTTCATCTCTTTCTCCCCTCCTTGCCATCTGACACCACCACCCCAGTTTAACAGCCCTGGTGAGAGGATAAATTCCTAGGCAGGCATGCCTCCATTTCTGCACTTGCTGGGTCAACCGCAGTGCAGGTAAAACTTCTGTTACCATATTCCTGCTGTGCTTTGCTACTGCTCTCCCCTGAAGGGAGAGGTGTGATGCTACAGTAGAGCTTCACTGGAGTTAGAGCCACCACTGGATTTGTAACAGCTGGCCTTGACACCAGACTTCTGGGTAGGGTGGGGAGGTTAAATGTGGACACTTGCTGGTTCAATGTGGATGATTCTTGGACTAGCAGATGGTTGAGGTCTTGTTTATTTGCTAATTAGTGGGTCAGAGTATTGCTTTCTTTATTATTTGATTATTGTTAATGTTGTTCGCTATTATTTATACAGCTGGTATGTTTCCCCCCTCTCCACCCAGGATGCTATGTTATATGAAATATTAATGTATTATATGATTCCCCTCCTTTTCCCCTTATGGTATTATACATCGTATATTTTTCTTTGCTGTAAGTCGTTTAGAGACCTTTGGGTGACAGATGACTAATAATTTTAATAAATACTGAAGAGTAATTCTGAGTGGGCCTGAGCCAACACAGGGCAATCCGAGACTTCCTCAGCCGACTCCTGCCACCAACTTTTTGTGGTTAGGAAAGTGGGGGATTGTGCTGGGAAGTGGGGGGTGAATTAATGATTAATAGGGCAGGTGCATAAATGCCACAAAACCAAATTGGAACGAATGCTCCTTGTTCATTTATTTATTAAATTTATATACCACCCTTCACCCAAAGATCACAGGGCAGCTTGCAATATAAAAACACAAAAATGCATAGTGTAATAACAAACGAAAACAATATTGGTCCACAGTATGTGGGTGGGGGTGGGGGGTGGGGGTGGGTTTATAAAGAAAATACAAAGATTATTATTAAATATCTTTCTTTCTTTTTTTGGATCAAACTAAAACATTAATCTAAAGGCAAAAAAGGAAGGAAAGGATAGGGGAGAAAGGAAAAGAGAGAGAAAGAAATAGAAAAAAGGAACAGAAAAAGATTTGTGTGTGAGAGAGAATTAAGAAGCTAAAAAACTTCCAATACTTTGTCTGTCCACTATATATAAGCACACACACCCAGTTCTAAAAGGCACAAATTGTTTAATTAGCCAAAAAATCCCAGCAAAGAAATTAGGATTGATGAACATAAAGTGTGGGTATAGTCTAACCTCCCTGAAAACTTTATGCAAGCAACTCAGGATGCATGCTTGATTAACCAGTCATGTGGAAAAGCAAACAGGCTGCTGTACCGTTTAGCCCTGGATTGTCCACTTGGACTGGCGACAGCTCTCAAGAGCCTTGGAAACAGGTCTATTCCAGCACCTGTTACCTCAGATTCTTCAACTGGAGATATTGGGAATGGAACCTGGGACTTCCAGTTTGCAAAACATGTGTTCTGCTGTCGAGCTCTGTTGCTGCCAGGCATAGAGAATCTTCTGCCAGTTTTCAGTTCATGCCTGTTCAAGTCACCAGTGCGCACAAGTACAGACATTTTTATGCAATGGTACCAATCACATCATGATTCTTTTTGTTCCCGCCCCCCCCCAGTGGAAATAATGACACATGATACAATTATTAATGTTAATGGGCTAAATAAGGCCACAACTTTATTGGTTACAGGTGATGAGCAGTATTGGCTTAAGCATTGGTCTTAACTGACTATATCCGACTTTAGCCCATCCGCTTGAAGTCCAGGAAGGGTTAACCACCAGTAGGAGGATTTCTGATGCACATCAACTAGGAACTCCCCTGGGATCACTGCTCGGGGGCACGCCTTAGGCCCTCACCTCCCCAGGCTTTGAACAGGGCCACGCCCCCCGGAATCCTTTATCGGACTACCCTTCAATATGCAGGGCAGCTGATGGCACTTTCTCCCCTCTTCCAACTACAGAGCAATACCAATGCCTAACCGCCAATACCAAGAAAGTTGTGATGAGTTGCTACAAGGTAGGTGAAAACCAAGTGGCTGGTGCCAATTTGCCAAGTGGAAAAATTCCTACCAGGGCCCTCAACGGCGACCAACCAAGGTCCATAGCAAGGTCAAGGAATGAAAACCTTATAGGGTGGGAGGGTGGGAAAAACCGGAACAGCTGGCAGGCTGCAAAGAGGGAGATCCCCAGCCGCGTCCTGCCTTAAATAGGGCAGGCCATGCCCCCAGAGCCAGCCGATTGGCTGGCCAGGGGGTGACTCAGATGGGAATCCCCCCAATCACGCCAGGGCTGGGCTCCAGCTGCCGCGTGTGTGGTGGGGCCGTGAAGCCTGCAACCCTACCTCCTTTGTAGGGCGGAAGTGGCTTTATTATCAATGTACACAAGCACTCATGCACATCAACAACTTATGAATCAGGAGGGGCAGAGATGTGTACAGAGAACTGTATCAAACTGTCTGTACATGTGGCCATTTCATTTTCTGAACGAACCCCTCCAAGCTACACAGGAGGAGTGAGACATGTTTTCATGGAATAACAATGAAACTGGACCGAGGCTGTCCACCCACCCAGGATATCTGTACTTTGGGATGGGAAAGAACTTAAACAGATCATTCACAACAGAGACAGAGGCCTGTGTTGTGAAAACTTTGTCTTTTTCTTTTGTGGCTCAAGAGTCCTTATGGAGACTGTCGAAAGCCAAAAAATATCTACCAGAATCAAGGAGCAGGTTTCCACACATATCAGGATTTATTTATTCCTAAAGGTATTTCTATGTCACCATACCATAAAACATCCAGTGTGCATAATGATAAAACTTAAGGCACCATTAAAAACAGTACAAGATGATCATTAAATTGACTGGCTGATCGAAAATGTTTCAAACAGCGGTATAGGTTGTTGCGTCAGATTAGCCATATTGATTTGTATGCTTTGGGGGCGGGAGATAGGTCATTGTCTTGTGATAAATGGGAGCTGCACGAATGCAAACGAACTGTGAAAAAGACTCTATGAATTGAAAGTGGAGACACTATGTGCAGTTTTCTTCATTTATTTGCTCGTTTGTTACACAAGAACATCTTTAACAAAAACTACTTTCTTATATAAAAACACACACCCAGTGATATAGGTCAGTCCACAGAGAGATGTCTTCAAGAGAGGCATGGAAGTCAAAAGCAAGGATGCCTGCCAAATCACTGTTGGAAGGGGGTTCCAGAGCATGGAACCAGAGATGCTAAATGCCTGACTTCTTGCTGAGGCCAGATGGGCTTCTGTGACACAGGGGACAACTAGCCACACTCTTAGAGAAGATCTCAGGGAACGAGCTGGAGAAAAGGGGTTGGGGGTGGATGGATATCTCAATTTCGGTTTCTCTCAGGTTCTGCCAATCTGATTTACAGTGGTATCTCGGGTTAAGTACTTAATTCGTTCTGGAGGTCCATACTTAACCTGAAGCACCACTTTAGCTAATGGGGCCTCCTGCTGCCGCCGCACCACTGGAGTACAATTTCTGTTTGTCATCCTGAAGCAAAGTTCTTAACCTGAAGCAATATTTCTGGGTTAGTAACCTGAAGCGTATGTAACCTGAAGCATATGTAACCCGAGGTACCACTGTATTTGTTACATTTATATCCCACTTTTCTTCCAGGGAGTGCAAGGTGGCATTCATGGTCCTCTGCCCCCTCCCCATTTTATTCTTACAATGAGTCTGCAAGGTAGGCAAAGTCCTCCCCACCTCCTCCTGTATTCTGCTCCCTTTGATCAAGCCTTCCAGATTTTCTGTTATCCAGTATGTGTGTGGTGTGTGTGTGTGTGTGTGTGTGTGTGTGTATTGCTGCTGTAGTAGTTTAGCCGCATTGCTCCCAGGCAAGTGCATCACTACATCCTCCTCAGAGTAACTGTTTGCTCTCTAGCTGTAATTACTAGCAATTTTTTAAAAAGAACAAAATAAATTTAAAAGGATTTCTTTTTTTAAAAAAAAAAAACAGAGATTACAAAGAAGCGCCGTATAATCATCAGGAAATGGGTGTTTAGGAAATCATTTTCAAGTGAAACCATTTTGAAAACTGCATGGCTAATGTAAAATAGCTGCACAATGAGAACACACAGAGGCTGGCAGAACAGGGCAGATGCTTGTAAGAGTCTCAACTGCATTGCATCAAAGCCCATGGCAGAATTCCTCTTCTTCTGAGTGGAGGTGAATCACACCTTTAAGGGGGTGGAATTATGGCACAAGTACATGTTACACACAGAGAGATGCAATGCAGAGGAGACCCAACTCAGTGGCACAGCATCAATTCCTAGCATCTTCAGGTATGGCTAGGCAAAGACTCATGCGAATCTCTGAGGATCCCGTTGGCCTCCTGTGTGCGATCCTGAGCTACATGGACCAATGGTCTGAGTTAGTTCAAACAAACAAACAAGCAAACAAACACCCCTCACCTTCCTATGTCCTCAGACTCAGTATAAGGCAAAGTTCTGTGCTCCTATCTCTTAAGGGAAGGGCCATAGCTCAGTGGTGGAGCATCTGTTTTACATATAAAAGGTCCTGGGTTCAAATCCCTGGGATCTCCAGATGGGGGCTGGGCAAAGACTCCTTTCTCAATCACTAGATAGTATCATCTATGTCGGCAAGCAGTGTCTGAGTTTGATGATGTGACTTTGTATAAGCTAGTCTCCTGAATTTCCAGCAAATCTCTTCTCTTCTCTTCTCTTCTCTTCTCTTCTCTTCTCTTCTCTTCTCTTCTCTTCTCTTCTCTTCTCTTCTCTTCTCAACCTGCAGTTCATTGGTCCTAGATCTGAATCAGGCCAATTTGGCATGGGAGATCCAGGCACTGCTTGCCTTATGTTGATGGAGCCCCAGATTATTGCAGGTCAGTTTGGATGGGCCTGGGTGACCCAGCGCTGCCAGGGGTGTATAGAGGGGGGCAGTCATTGGGTGGGACACCACAAAAAGTCTGAGAGGGACCGTCCTGACTGGCTGCATCTCCCCAGGAGGAGGTAGGAGAAACTGGTTGGCTGTTTCCCACCTGGCCTCTCCTTCTCCCAGCCCTACCAGGTGATGTTGGAGGTTGAACATGGGACCTTCTGCATGCAAAGCAGGTGCTCTACCCCTGAGCTACATCCCTTCCCCTATTCCCAACACATTTTAACTAGATAGGTTCACAATAAATGCTGCTTGGAACTCATTGCTTTTCACTGCAGGCGGACACATAATATTTGGTCACTGGTAAACAAGGATTCTCCATTTCATATCCAACCTGGGAGCAAGTGAGCCATTGATCCTTGAGTGATCCTGAGGGTAGAGATGGGGCGGGTGGGAAGGGAGGCTGACTGGCATTGATTGATGCTCTGATTTCAAGCGGCAAGGAGTGCAAGTTGATCGATCGTCTAATCAAGGCCGCACGGATCATGGCGCTCCCCACAACTGAGAAGGGGAAGCAGCGAGCCAGAGATTAACTCAAGTGCTTAGAACTTCACTTTATGAATAATTGAATCAATGAGCTACACAGGAGCTCAGAATGAAACCGGAGAGCAGGGGAGAAAGAGGAGGAGAGGGAGAGAAGAAAGGAAGGGAATCTTTCAAGCTAAGCAAGAAGATGAGCTGAGCCTTTTATGTCGGAGAATGCAATGCAGCCGCCTCTGATCTCCGGAACGTGACTCCGTTGGCTTGGTGTGGAAGCTGTGCCCCTTGAAATCCATTGTTTTAGCCCCATCCCCTTTTAACTCACAGCTCAGTACTGTTGAAGGGTGCAGCTCCTGCCAATGAGAGCTGTCAGGAAAGTTCTCCTCTGAATCATATATATATATATATATATATATATATATATATATATATGTATGTGTGCTACTGGCAAATGATACAGAGAGAGAGGGGGAGAGAGAGAAGAGGGAAGGGACTTATCTCTTCGTCCACAATGTTCCAGTCACTGAGGAGATCTAAAGGGGAAATGCAAGGTTCATATGCCCCTAGGGGCTGCTGAAATCAATCCAGCCGCGACTTCAAGTAACCAAGTTCCAAGGCCTTTCTGAAGTGCGGTGCAGGGAGAACATGCATGAGAAGAAAATATATTTGGTCTCGCTCTGATGTTCAGGGCAGAGAGTGGGGGAAGGAAAATATGTCAAGGGTTTGCTACCTGAGGAGGTAATTTCATCCACAGGAGCACTTGGGGAACTGAAGGTTTATAGAATCAGTGTATTGCAGAGTTGGAAGGGACCCTCAAAGGTCATCTGGTCTAACCTCCTGCAATGCAGGGATCCCAGCCAAGGAGCTTCAGGAGTTGGAGATGGACGAATCTATCAACTGGGAGTCCTTTCAGGTTCTTGTTTTTTCCAGTTGCACATTTAGTTCTTCACATTTCAGCAGTTAGGGGTTTTATTATGTTTCAAAGAAATCCTTATGAGAATTCTTCAGCATTTTAGTGTTTACTTTTGCATGCAGTTTTGACAAACATGCACATTTTTCTTTGCAATCATTTCCCTCCCCATATAGTGCAATTTTTCTATTTCATTTTCACTGATATACTGTATGAACCCTTTGCGCTAATATATGCTGGCACACACATTGCTGGGCTGGAGAACCGCACTGCAGAATTCAGGAAAGTTTGGATTTTGAAGAATGGCTGTGTTTCATCAGTTCAGATATTGTTTGAGAAACCATGAATGTTTGCCTTTAAATGTGAACTGGGTGGGTGAACTGAAAGGGTAGGAGGGGCACCTGATAAAAGGCCCAATAACAAGGCTTTGAAGGAAAGATCAAAGCAGTGAGGAAGTTTTGACTAGAGTTGACAGCAAGTAGTTAGTCCCAGTGGTGTAGTAATCTAGGGTCATGTGGGGGTTGAAGACCCATTACTATTTCTGCACAGGATCCCAGTCTCCAGCATCCGAGAGGTCTTCTAACCCTTTGTGCTGATTTGAGCCATGCAGAGTGAAAGGAGGCGAGTCCAGCCTGAGGAATGGCTTGTAGGGTCATTCTGGAGAAGGTGCATGAGAAGTACATTAATATATTGTTCTGTGTGCTCCAATGCTAAGCGTCCCTTACCATTGACTATACTGGCTGGGAATGATGGGATTCCAACAACGTCTTTAGGGAACCGGGTTAGGGAAGACCGATACACTAAGATGGTGCTTGCAATGACACATACATACATACATAATCTAGAAAGTAAAGTGCGTGTTTTCTTCTTCTTCAAAACTACTTTTAAAAGGTAAAGATACCCCTGACCGTTAGGTCCAGTTGCGGATGACTCTGGGGTTGTGGTGCTCATCTCGCTTTATAGGCCGAGGGACCCGGCGTTTGTCTGCAGACAGCCTCCGGGTCATGTGGCCAGCATGACTAAGCCGTTTCTGATGAACCAGAGCAGCGCACGGAAACGGCATTTACCTTCCCGCCGGAGCGGTACCTATTTATCTACTTGCACTTTGATGTGCTTTCAAACTGCTAGGTGGGCAGGAGCTGGGACCGAACAACAGGAGCTCACCCCATCGCAGGGATTCGAACCGCCAACCTTCTGATCGGCAAGTCCTAGGCTCTGTGGTTTAGACCACAGCACCACCCCGCGTCCCAAAACTACTTTTACACGTCTGCAAATTTAGTTA